>NW_003303740.1:1957095-2009290 GCF_000142945.1 Phytophthora infestans T30-4 | reverse complement strand
TGGCTTGCCTCCGGGAAAGTGTCACCTTCCTTTGTATTTGCGCACGTAGTGTGCGACCTGAAGATATTGTGCGAGTTTTCCAACAATATATGTAGCGTACATCAAACGAAATGATAACAGCGTTTGTGATTAAGTTAGCGCGGGGGCTAAGCAAGAACACAAAACGCGAAGGAACACCGACCCACACTATGTAGACGATGGGATAAAAGAGCAACACGAAGCACGGAAGGCCATGGACAACGATAGAAGTCTTAGCCGATGCAAACCACGAAGTTGTATGCGTAGCGTGAAAGACGGAAGTGCACGCAGCCATGAAAAGGACAGAGGGACAAGAATATGACGGGAGCGTACAGACCACGGAAGGGAAATAGATATACAGACACCCCAGCATGCTAAAAAGGGTGGCTACGGAAGAGTACGCACGTAGCGGTAAGAGTGCATGGACAGCAACTCTCCCATAGCACCACGGAAGAGCACGGAGTACGGTCGCCGGACCAGGCATGAAGCGGCGGGAATCCGAAAACGGGAAGTCATCGAGCATTAGAGCACGTTATCAGGGTAGAACCGGATCTCACCAAGCCAGGGAGCACGATACTACGGTACCTAACAATCACACGGACGACAGACCAGCCGCGACACCACAAGCTAGCACGATAGCATGGGCTGTGCCACTAAGCCATGGGAGAACGCAGCCGCAGAGCTATAGACGTAAAATCACCGTGCCGCGGAGAACGATACCAGTGTTGAACCTGAGCTTACCGAGCCACGGAGGACAGTACTACATTAGAACTAGATTGCACGAACGGCGGGCCAGCCACGAAATAAACGGGGAGGTGGGCGCTTGGGGTGACCACGACTGCACACTGTGGAGCACGTTGCCATTGTAGAACACGATAACACGGACAACGCAGATACACTACGTGACCACAATACCATAGACAGCATTACCACACCGTGATTGCACGATAGCGTGATACCGCAGTCGATGGAACCTCACCTGGAGAGCACGATACACGGGCGACGGAACAACACGACTGCATGAAGTCACCAAACCACGGAATAGCACACTTCGGCTAGAGCACCGGCGATGGAAGGCCAACGGTCACGAAATAGTATCTACCACGAAGCCAGTGCAACCCACATAAACGTTTGAGAACAGAGAAAAGTTAGCATTTACGAAAAGGCCGTACCAACGCGCATGGACCCACAAGAGAGAGGACAGAACCGCTGAGCAGCGTGGGCCATGGGTGGGCAGGAACCTCGAAGCCGGGAAGAGCACGAAAGAGCATGGGCCATTGAAGAAAACAACATCCAACCTGTAGTACGGGGTAACGGAAACGTTCCAAACCACGATATTATACGGAGCCGAATGAGACTACGGAAAGGCAAGTGGTTAAATACACGATGCCATGATCTACGGGGTGAGCCACGCTCTCAAAACACGCGACACCAAGAAGCAATAAAGTTCCGGCCACCTCATCTCCAACAAACCATGCCACTCCGCCGCGTAGCGGCGGCGAACGGCTAGTCTTACCCCTCTAGTGGAGTCTGGTGTCTGTCCGTCCGTCAGTCCGTCCGTAACGGGCTAGGGTTAATAATCCTCACGCTAATACGCGCGTTCTACTGGCTGCCGAGCGCAGCGAAGGCGGCCTCGATTCGCTAAAATTGCAATATGTGGTGTACACACTGTATGTGGTCAACACATCGTATTTAAAATGTACCGCTCAAATTATATTTTGCTTTTATTTTCAGCTGCGGTATGCAAGGCCACGCGAAGGGCGCTGCCTGTGTACGCGTTAGTTAGCTGAATTAAAAGGCGCCGATGAGCACACACGTTCTCTATCGTCGTAGGTGCTGTTGATAAAATTTGTAGGCTTCGGTGACTCATACTTCGGCCTCAATCAAAACATTAGTACTTATTGGTTTAAATATGATTTGATTTGCTTCGTAGTAGGTTTGTAATAATTTAACTTACAGTACTGTTTTGCGTAGTACTATTCTTAAGACATTTCATATTTTTGCTTGCAGTTATTTGTAGTAGTAGTCTACATAATTATTATGTTAACGTTTATAATAAATCACACCTCTACTACTACTATTAATAATTGATACTTTAGGATGTGAAAACTTTAAAATATGACTATTATGACTTCCCACCCGACACCCCCCTGCACCCCACACTGCCCCCGGGAAAAGTATCATCTTCCTCTGTATTTGCACACGACCTTAAGATATTGTGTGATCTTTCCAACAATATATGTTGTGTACATCAAACAAAATCGGAACAGCGTTTGTGATCAAGTTTGCGCGGAGGCACGCGACTCAGCAAGAACACGAAAAACGATGGGATAAAAGAGCAACACGAAGCACGGAAGGCCATGGACAACGATAGAAGTCTTAGCCGATGCAAACCACGAAGTTGTATGCGTAGCGTGAAAGACGGAAGTGCACGCAGCTATGAAAAGGACAGAGGGACAAGAATATGACGGGAGCGTACAGACCACGGAAGGGAAATAGATATACAGACACCCCAGTATGCTAAAAAGGGTGGCTACGGAAGAGTACGCACGTAGCGGTAAGAGTGCATGGACAGCAACTCTCCCATAGCACCACGGAAGAGCACGGAGTACGGTCGCCGGACCAGGCATGAAGCGGCGGGAATCCGAAAACGGGAAGTCATCGAGCATTAGAGCACGTTATCAGGGTAGAACCGGATCTCACCAAGCCAGGGAGCACGATACTACGGTACCTAACAATCACACGGACGACAGACCAGCCGCGACACCACAAGCTAGCACGATAGCATGGGCTGTGCCACTAAGCCATGGGAGAACGCAGCCGCAGAGCTATAGACGTAAAATCACCGTGCCGCGGAGAACGATACCAGTGTTGAACCTGAGCTTACCGAGCCACGGAGGACAGTACTACATTAGAACTAGATTGCACGAACGGCGGGCCAGCCACGAAATAAACGGGGAGGTGGGCGCTTGGGGTGACCACGACTGCACACTGTGGAGCGCGTTGCCATTGTAGAACACGATAACACGGACAACGCAGATACACTACGTGACCACAATACCATAGACAGCATTACCACACCGTGATTGCACGATAGCGTGATACCGCAGTCGATGGAACCTCACCTGGAGAGCACGATACACGGGCGACGGAACAACACGACTGCATGAAGTCACCAAACCACGGAATAGCACACTTCGGCTAGAGCACCGGCGATGGAAGGCCAACGGTCACGAAATAGTATCTACCACGAAGCCAGTGCAACCCACATAAACGTTTGAGAACAGAGAAAAGTTAGCATTTACGAAAAGGCCGTACCAACGCGCATGAACCCACAAGAGAGAGGACAGAACCGCTGAGCAGCGTGGGCCATGGGTGGGCAGGAACCTCGAAGCCGGGAAGAGCACGAAAGAGCATGGGCCATTGAAGAAAACAACATCCAACCTGTAGTACGGGGTAACGGAAACGTTCCAAACCACGATATTATACGGGGCCGAATGAGACTACGGAAAGGCAAGTGGTTAAATACACGATGCCATGATCTACGGGGTGAGCCACGCTCTCAAAACACGCGACACCAAGAAGCAATAAAGTTCCGGCCACCTCATCTCCAACAAACCATGCCACTCCGCCGCGTAGCGGCGGCGAACGGCTAGTCTTAAACATCTACTGCAGCAACCTGTCTGTCCGTCACACTAAATTGTCGTGCCTGTCACGCTTTTCCGGACAAATCATTGGATAAAATAAGTTAAATATTCCTACTGGCTGCCGAGCGCAGCGAAGGTGGCCACGATTGGCCTAAAAGCTGCCGAGCGCAGCGAGGCGGCCCAAATCGGCACCTTCTGCAACCCTGCGGGCCTTTGGGCCCGCCTGAGCCACAATCTTCCAGCCTATCATGCGAGTAGTGAAGCGAGCCGTAGCGAGCGAAACGGAGGCAAAACACAAGGAGCGACATTCATTCTTTCCTGCCGCGTAGCGGCGGCACTCGGCTAGTCTCGTTCATCAGGTCGATGACAATCGGATCCTGACCTTCTTGCACTTGTCCGTCAGGCGTGTGACGGGGCAGTCGCCTACAGATACAGCGATTATTATACAGTGTATTTTTTTCTGCAGAGCAGAAAATTAGCAGAATAGCGTTGAGAAGAAGCGGCAGTGCCGCATGATAAAACCGCTTGGTGATATTGTCCGCTACCGCTCCCTTCTCATCTAGAAGATTGTTAAAACCAGCAAACAAGGTGGCGGGAAACGCGTTGATGGCCTTAATTGTTTCTTCATGCTGCTTGTAAATCTCGATATCAGGTGAAATTGCACTCGCACTCATTCACGAGGCGTCATTCGTGAGGGTGCGCATACGCAGATACTCCATCTCTGACGAATGTCTAAATAGATACGTGGATAAAAGACTGTGTTTACTTGGCAATCGAGCACGAAGATGCTCTGCATGATATACCAGCGACGCCAAGCATAGTTTCAGTACCCCAGACAAATTGGGTCACGCTACAGCGACGGGAACATTTCCTCCACACACTTAAGAACGAGAAGGTCTTGAGGATTGTCAAAATGGGGTGGAAGCATCGCGAACGCACTCTTAATTACTGGAAGCCCACCAGCAACTCGACCTAAAAACTGATCACCTGCGCTTTCATAACGAAAACTATCGATCCTGTACTCCCCCAAGCGACCACCCACAACGGAGGCACACACTGGCGATCGACGGTCCAACCGTAGACCCACCGCACGCAAAAGACGCGACACTTTTCCTTATCGAGTGGGTACCGTATTCCTTCGCTTCAATCTTGTCGTTCATTGCCGCCCCCAGCACTTTGCTAAATCGGATCTTTTGGCTCGATCCAGGAAACAGGGGGCTGGCACCTGGCGTGGGTTGCAAGCTAGGTAAATTGTTAAGGCGGTGATCCAGCATGTATCTGGAGAGAGCGGATTGGCATAAATATGTCGAGGGTGCTGCTCTCTTGGGTTATTTTTGTTTTGTGTAACAAACACCCAACACTATCGTCCACATCCACCAAATGCGTAGTGCTCACAGTTTCAATCGACACATCACATTCCACTGAGTAGCTAGAAACAAATGTGCAAATCCTGTATCGTTCCGCGGCAATGTTTCTTGGCACAATTGTGAATAGAGGGAAATTTAAGAGACTTCTTACCTGAAGTTGTGGTGCTAGAGCCTGATTGATCTTGGTCAGCTTCCACGCGCTTAAGCTAAAAAAAAGAGTCTTCATTGGCTCACCAAATTCGGGGGGGGGGGGGGCACCATGTTGTGACGACGGTACAAATCCCGCATTGCACTTCGATAGCAACATAATGTCCCAGTCTTCAGCTTACCTTGTTACCCTAGTAAAAACTCCTCGAACTCCATCGGAGTAAACTGCTTGGGGCCAGCTAGCAGGCAGCATCGAAGAAACGCTGTGGATTGCGAATTTTTGTTGCCGCTCATTACCCACTTTCGAATGCCGTTTAGGTAGTATTTGTAGCGATAGACTTTTCCTGATGATATACACTGTGCGCGAACGTCTGCCTCATTCAATCCAGCGACTTCTGCAGGATCTCGGGTCGTCAGAGGTGCAGGTGTGGGCAAAGCCACAGCTGCTAGATCAATGGCGCTGGGGCTACTCTCAGCCGTAGTCGCGGGGGTAGAGGCGCTGGAGATACCCGCAGTTCTAGTCGTGAGGGCGGCAGTGCTGGATGCGACCGCCGTGGACGCTGTATCTTTGGAGACAGGATCCGGCAATGATATGAGGAAGTTCGCAATATTGGCCACTAATCGCCTCTACCCGATCGTACGAAATGAAGCTTGAAAGTTGGGCACAATTCAGATTGATATTGTCTCAATAGAGTGAACTACACAAAAGGCCAGATACTACCATTTAGCGAATGATTGAAATCATAGCCAGATTATCTTGGAGCATCTCCAACCATGCACGGCACACGGCTCTGACGAAGGGGCGTTTATCGTGAAATATACGACCACGCTACAAAATGTACCCGTCCCGCCAAATTTCCTTCCAACGGTGCTCTGTAAAACAGAACGGCATACATAATCTTTTTCAGTGAGGCGAACAAGGCCACGAGTACCGACTAGAGATCGAGGTTGAAGCGGCTTCGCGAAGTGCACGAGATGGAGGACGCGGACGAGGCGGCAGAGATGGCATTAGTATCGGCTATCAGCGCTTGTACAAAGTCGCTACACTCCGATGAGCCTCGATAGAAGCGTGGTGGGTCTCGACCTGGGAGAAGCCCAAACGCTCGTCGCGACCATTCGTTTGGTCACTCACGGCTCTACCAAGACTATTTCGCTCCAAATCCTGATTACAAAACTGCTATGTTTCGCAGAGGATTTCGGATGCCGCCTTTAGCCGTTTGCTGAACGGTGTAGTCGAAATGGACGACTACTTCCGCCAGCGCCCCGATGCTGCGGGGAATCCTGATCTCTCCCCTCTATAAAAGGTCTCACCGGCTATTCGTATGTACTGCTATGATGTTGCAGGAGATGCGACAGATGAGTACGTTCGTCTTAGCGAAAGCACGGCAATAGAAGCGTTCCAGCGCTTCACAGCGGCGGTATTAGCTAAGTTTAATGCGGAGTATCGTCGTAAACCAATCGCTGCTATCATCGTATTGAGCTGACTTTCGCTGGGCGATGCAGCAGGATCCATGGTCGCTAAAGCACCTTCGTACTCGGTGAAATGCTGTCGGCCTGAATCCCGAGAGCACATGACCTTTCACTGGCCAACCAAAGAAGGCATTGCATTTACCGAGGGTTTGCCGTAGTCACGGTCAATCACACAAGTTTGCCGGGTGAGCGCTAAAACCTACCGGGTTAAATTTTCCAGTTAGCGTTAGAGTGGACCGATGGGAGGAAATTTTCCACAACACGATAAAAAGCACGCTATATTTTTTTCCGTTACCGTTTACTGGGAATCGTTTGAGATGCTCTTACCGAACCTTTCGAATGACTGCCGACAGTTTTTCGTGCCTGTTGGGGCTCTTAACACCAAATATTGCGGTTAATAGACAGCAATCTGCCAACTCGAGCGGGAAAGAACCAATATCGCATCCACTTATGCTCATGACTACACTGCGTTATTTAGCTGGTGGTTCGTATCTTGATATTCGCCGTACTGTAGGAATTAGTGGATCTTCTTACTACCGTGTCATTAACGAGACAATGTTCGCGATTCTCGGTCTACGAGAACGAAAATCGTATTTCCTGATTCTGAATCGGACAGAGAGGTTGTGATGAACGACGTTAAGGCTATCAGCTCCAGTGGAACAATAAGCGGTTGTGTCGGTTGCGTAGACGGATAGCTATGTGCTATTAAGGCGCCTTCAGCTGAAGACGCTGGGGACGTAGGTACTGGACGCTATTATAGTGGACACTATGCATGTCCTGGTATCAATGTGCAGGCCGTGTGCGATGCGCATTGTCGCTTCATATCTGTGGATGCCAGCTATCCAGGAAGTACAAATGATGCACGTGCTTTTCGTGGGACTGGTGTGGCGAGAAGTCTCAACTCATTTTTTACAGGAATGTATATCATCGGCGACAATGCGTATCCTGTGAGTGAGCATTTGATCACGCCATTTACACGCAAGCGGCCCTTGAAATTAATAAGTACTGTAGGTCTTTCGATTTGTGTGTGTGTGAGTGTTCAGATGAACCCTTCGGTAGTAATCCCTTCTCTTGGAATACCCGCCGAAAGGAATAAAACGTCTGAGATGGCTTCATTTGATCGAAAAATCCTGCAAAGCCCCGATTGGATAGATGAGTGTCACCTTCGAGAACTTTCGACTGCACTACATTTCCCAAGTTTGAGCGAAACGCTGTCTTCGTGAAAGCTGTCGATTGGTCAAAACGACTAAATCATGTATGTTTTGGGCCAATTCACATCCATCACGCCCAGCTCGTCGGCATAGGAATTGTCTCGAACGTCGCGGTGGCTCGTGTTTGCGACGGAGGTCATTTCTGTGTTAAACTTATTAACACTTCGCACCCCTTCCGAAGCGATCTTTCAGAAGACTCTTCAGTTTATCAGTTCATTTCCAAATTTCCTTTGTGGAGAATAAGACAAACACCAAGCTCTTTTAACCAAGCAAACTAGAACAAGATGGCTCAATCTGTGTCTGGATACTCGGTCGGCATCGACCTCGGCACGACCTACTCGTGTGTCGGCGTGTGGCAGAACGACCGTGTCGAGATCATCGCTAACGACCAGGGTAACCGTACGACCCCTTCGTACGTTGCCTTCACGGACACCGAGCGTCTGATCGGTGATGCCGCTAAGAACCAGGTGGCCATGAACGCCCACAACACCGTGTTCGACGCCAAGCGTCTGATCGGCCGTAAGTTCTCGGACCCGATCGTCCAGGCCGACATCAAGCACTGGCCGTTCAAGATCACGGCGGGCGCCGGCGACAAGCCCCAGATCACGGTGCAGTTCAAGGGCGAGTCCAAGACGTTCCAGCCGGAGGAGATCTCGTCCATGGTGCTGATCAAGATGCGCGAGGTGGCCGAGGCCTTCATTGGCAAGGAGGTCAAGAACGCCGTCATTACGGTGCCTGCCTACTTCAACGACTCGCAGCGTCAGGCTACCAAGGATGCCGGTGCCATTGCTGGGCTCAACGTGCTGCGTATCATTAACGAGCCGACTGCCGCTGCTATCGCTTACGGCCTTGACAAGAAGGGCGGCGAGCGCAACGTGCTCATCTTCGACCTTGGTGGCGGTACCTTCGATGTGTCGCTGCTGAGCATCGAAGAGGGCATCTTCGAGGTGAAGGCTACTGCCGGTGACACTCACTTGGGTGGTGAGGACTTTGACAACCGTCTGGTGGACCACTTCACGCAGGAGTTCAAGCGCAAGCACCGCAAGGACATCACGGAGAACCAGCGTGCCCTGCGTCGTCTACGAACTGCTTGCGAGCGTGCTAAGCGTACGCTTTCGTCGTCTGCTCAGGCTTACATTGAGATTGACTCTCTGTTCGACGGTATCGACTTCAACTCGACCATCACGCGTGCCCGTTTCGAGGACATGTGCGGTGACTACTTCCGCAAGACGATGGAGCCTGTGGAGAAGGTGCTGCGTGACGCTAAGCTGTCCAAGAGCCAGGTGCACGAAGTGGTGCTGGTCGGTGGTTCCACGCGTATCCCTAAGGTGCAGCAGCTGCTGTCCGACTTCTTCAACGGCAAGGAGCCCAACAAGTCCATCAACCCCGATGAGGCTGTGGCCTACGGTGCTACCGTCCAGGCTGCCATTCTGAGCGGTAACGATTCGTCTGAGAAGCTGCAGGATTTGCTGCTTTTGGATGTGACGCCTCTGTCTCTGGGTCTGGAGACGGCTGGTGGTGTCATGACCACCCTGATTGCTCGTAACACGACGGTGCCGACCAAGAAGTCACAGACGTTCTCGACGTACGCCGATAACCAGCCGGGTGTGCTCATCCAGGTGTTTGAGGGTGAGCGTTCCATGACGCGCGACAACAACCTGCTGGGCAAGTTCAACCTGGACGGCATCCCGCCCATGCCTCGTGGGGTGCCGCAGATCGACGTGACGTTCGACATCGACGCTAACGGCATCCTGAACGTGTCGGCTGTTGAGAAGTCGACGGGTAAGGAGAACAAGATCACCATTACCAACGACAAGGGTCGTCTGTCTCAGGCTGACATTGACCGCATGGTCTCGGAAGCTGAGAAGTACAAGTCGGAGGACGAGGCCAACAAGGTCCGCATTGAGGCCAAGAACGCTCTGGAGAACTACGCGTACAACCTGCGCAACACTCTGAACGACGAGAAGCTCAAGGACCAGATCTCGGAGGATGACAAGAAGGTAATCGACGACAAGGTGACCGAGACCATCAACTGGCTCGACGCGAACCAGTCGGCTGAGAAGGAGGAGTACGAGGGCAAGCAGAAGGAGCTCGAGGGTGTTGCCAACCCGATCCTGCAGAAGATGTACGCTGCTGCTGGCGGTGCCCCTGGCGCTGAGGGTGGCATGCCCGGTGGCATGCCCGGTGGTATGCCCGGCGGCATGCCGGGTGCTGCTGGAGGTGCCCCCCCTGCTGGCGCTCCCGACCAGGGCCCCAAGATCGAGGAGGTCGACTAATCAGTCGGAGTCTTTTGAGTCAAAAGTCTCGCGTCGCGGTGGCGTCATCGTGGACTGCACGCGCTACGGGCATAGAGTGCTTTAACAGCGAATTGTTTTTGCTTACTTTAGTTGGTTTGTCTAGAAAGCTTGTTAGCTTTTAAAGAGAAGCGGCTGGAGTTGAATGGCTTCTCTAAAGATAATAAAGTCAACGAGGAGGATCCTCAGCTTCTAATTTACTCGATTTGTTTACGTATGTTCTAACTAGCTTATTTTTACCCATGGTTGTTTTGTTAAAGATTCGGCTTGTTAATAATGTCAGTAATGCTACTACTACAGTAGTATAAAAGCTACGTAGTACTACGTGGCGTAGTAGTACGTAGTAGTAGTCCTTCAGCTTCTCGCACGTATTTATAGTACTATACTATTTACGAGTAAAACGTTCGCCATACATGTAGTGCTTTTTTTTAGTCAGCGCCCGACATGAAACCGGTTAATCTTTCCCAAATTTTCTTATTAAAACATGGTGACGAGCGTAGGTAATTTATCAAGACTACTCACAAAGTGCACTGAAAGACAGCCTAGTAATTAAAAAAAGCTTAAATTTTATTCCACGATGAACTCAAATCGAATAACTTTACAGGCTGGGTTTCCTTTTGTTTCATCAAAGATGATCTACATGTAGCTGTGGAAACTTAGGTTGTTTCAATCAAGATCTTCACTTCACAACAGTTTACTCAAAGCGACTGTGATCAAGGCATTTGGCTGCCGTCGGTACTTGAGGATCATCTTGGAGTTCTCCCAGTGCGTACGTCGGATGAACTCGAGCGCGTGCTCTGGCCCCACCACAGCATAGAATTATAATTTCCTCGGCTCCAACTTCTTCGCCAGGTATTTACGGACATGTATTATTTAAGAATGCCAAGTAAGCTCTCTCTTATGCTCGCGAGCTCTTTCGCGTGTTCGTCACGGACGTATCACTCGTTGTCCTCTGCAGTCACGTCCACACACCTCACTCCAGTCCGTTTCCTGGCCAAGGATCGGTGCCGGTGGTCACAGCTGTCGCTCACCTATATATGCAATCCTATTCACGCAATATGCACGCGATTGACACCTTCTTTCCGGGTGCAGTGCAGCGGCTAAGCTCTACTTCCAGGAGGATCAGACTCGCTGAGCAGTCGAGGCGGGGCGCTCTGGACTCAAACCGGGGACTTGAACCCTCGTTAGCTACTCACCGCTCGATAAATGGACTCGAACCGCGTCTGCTCGTGGGACTTGAACCCACTCTCCCACACCTCCTGGGGGCTTTGACTACTTCGGTTAGCGAGCCAACGTCTATTTGACACGCGGGTTGTCTGCTTCAGCCCCGCACAAGACCGCACGGCGGCCTACTCGTTTATCCGCAAATTATCTACTGATCTTACCCTACATGTGCACTGCGTGCCTGCTGCTCACTAGTCGCTTAACCTTCATCCAGCAACCCGATCCTATATCCTAAGATCCCTTACCGTGTTCGTCACTCTTCTGAATGGCTTGGTTGCCCGTTGAGAAATGGCGTCGCATGGCGTCCGTACCCGCCACGACATCACCACTTCCTCGTTCGTCCGTTTCTTGGGCTCGGACACACAAGAACTTCGTTCTGCTTACTCTCTTCCCCTGGTCAACGAGTCGTCCCCGACTTGTGCAAGTCTCCTTCTTTCTACTTGTTCCGCTGTCGTCCTCGCCGCTGGCCCTGCTGTCGTCCTGGCCGCTTTAGTTCCTGCTGCTGTCTTCACTGTCGTTCTATTCGCTGCCGTCCTCGCTGTTGAGTCAGCAGTACAGCACCTTCGGCTTCTTCCCTCGCAGCGTTGTCCGGCAAAAGCTTCAATGCCATAGTCACGTCGAGACTGCATAACAGTACATAAATTCATCGTTTCCACATAAACAGCTTGAAAGACAACTTGCACGTACCGGAATTTGGTTGTCGGCATCGCACCGAGCTCCAGTTCACACGTTGGACAACAAGACGAATTTTAGTGACTGTGGTAGTACCACAGCACGTATTAATAGCCCTACCAGACTGCAATAATATCACACCAACATGCTACATGTAAGTTCGGTTTCACAAGAGCAAAGCAGGCTTTTGTTTGCCGTACATGTGTGTTGACACTCCTTAGAGGTACAAGCATCTCGACTGTAACCCATGTACAGCTTGCAGATGAATAACTCTTTGATTTCTTTCATGTACTGCCTTCCTTGTTACATCGACAGCCGCAAGTCAGTTAGAATTGCCGCGAAGAGCAAAGAAAGACAGCAATACGACCTTACCATACTGTTAAACTAAACTACAGGAAGTCAAAACAGGACCCTAACTCACCAGGAAGCCACAGCTAACTCTTTATCGGAGAATAAATAAAAATAGATTGCAAAACGTTTTATGGCGTGATAATCATTGCAATTTGCTTGAAATCAATAATAAACTGCTAACGTTACGTTGAAAAATGTCACAGCAGTGTATTACTGCCTGTATTTAGCTTATCCTTTGTAAGCTTTATAAAACTAGTCTCCTCGACAGGCAATAATAATCATTACAATACGAGGTTCAATAATCAACCTACTGTATTCGGCCTATGCCAGTACTTCGAATGAGCTGGTCTTATTTTCTAACCAAACGCTATGAAACTCTGAAGGTTTCACTTTCGTAAAAAGTTTTTCTAAGATATCATGAGATGCGGTTAAATTACTTGGTTGATGGCAAAATAGTTAGCTTCGTCAATATCGATTTTGAGGTGTTCGGTAGTAAATGCAGCTTCTGTTGAAGTCTTTGGTCTAGCATGGGATATTGCCTTTTTCACGCCGTTTGGACGGCAGCCAAGCTTGCAGGTGTCCGTAAGCAATTTGGGGTGGCGTCTTCTGATAATGTATACCATTGGAGAGCTGCAGCTGCTCGTGTTGTAAAGCAATTTATGACTCATAAAACGATGGATCGTTCATTACGTGTTGGATAATTGATTGCTTCCAAATCAGTGCTACTACTTTGAAGTATTACTGATGTTCCATTGATGGCATTTATGTTATTAACAAAGCCGGAGATTGTTGGTGTTTATGCTGTTACCCTCGCATTGCTCCTAATTGGTATGCATGTGCAGATCCAGTGGTGGTTTACAGCTGTGCAATGAACGCTGTGGATTACTCCAGCAGCGATATTTAGGTCGTCCCCGGCGTGTCCCCATATTTCTATATTCAATACACCCGAATGCGAAAAAAATCCCGTACAAATATTTCGCTGGTTTTTTTATTCGCACTACCAGCCCAACTCTCTCGTTTTATTGGATCAATACCGGTTTCAGGTTATTTTTTTCATCCCTGACTTTAACCCTTCAACATGTACTAAGAAACTTGGCGCTTATGAACCATTACTGAACTCTATGAGGCCACTAGCTGTCGTCGGTACTCCAGAAGCATCTTGGAGCTCTCTTGCCAGCGCGTGCGTCGAATAAACTCAAGCGAGTACTCCGACCCGACCACAGTGCCCTTGCAAAGGATCTCAATTTCCTCGGGCTTGGCTACCTTCAACTTCTTAGCCAAGTACTTGCGGAGGTGCATGATCTACGTGGAAGGAGAAGCAAAACGTCAAATCCACAAAAGGAGCCACAACAGGAAGAAGAAAGCGTCGCACCTTGAGAAGAGGCTGCGTGTACATGTGAGCAGCCTCCAGCTTGCCCAGCGCGAGGAAGAGCGGGACGTCGGGACTGCGACAAAACGTTATATTCGATTTCAGACCGCGGCACCGACGTGTTACTGACACCAGTTGATAACATACCCACGCTGAGGATAGAGCTCAAACCGAATCATGTTTCCCGGAGACGGGCCAAGTGAGCGACTGATCTTCGGAGGACTGGCCTGCGTATCGCTCCGAGTATCAGGCTGCTTGCGCTTGATCCCAAACTTCATATAATACAGCCGCTCTATATGTTAGCAACCAAGCCATTCAGCAAGTGTGTTAGTACCTTCCCACACACAAAAAACACAGTCAGTAGTGGCGGCACCTTCGGCGTCTTCCTTTGCAGTGTAGTCCGGCAGGAATTTCGAGGCCAGCTCTTTCATTGCCGGATCAGGGCTGTAGCATAACGATAATTGTCAAGTGGAGTTTTGCAATGTACGACTGTCGTCTACGTACAGGAGTTTGGCCATTGGCTTGGCACCGAGGTTCAATTTGCACGTTGGGCAGGAGGATATCTTAGGGTGATATAGGTAGTACCCTCGAATGCAGCCGTAGCAGACTACATCATCACCAAACAACGCTTCAGTTTCGCTACCTAAAGACGATTCCTTCTTTTCCGGACAACGTACAGGTGTGCAGACACTCCTTGGAAGTGTAGGGGTCTCGGAAGTAGCCCTTGCATAGCTTGCAGATGAAGAACTCGTTGATATTTGCCATGCGCAGCGTTTCCTGCCACAAGCAGCAGCCACAAATAAACATTTGCCGCCAAAATGCTGCTAATGCATGTAGTGACACCGAGCGAGATTGACAGCCCCACAGCACACCACACTGCGCAGAGAAAAAGTCAGACGCACCGTGCGTGCTTCGACGAACAGGCAGGCCGCGTCGTCCAGCGATGACGCGAGCACCTCTTTCGGCGCCGAGGAGCTCTTGTCCATGGCTAGTGATGAATAAAACTGGCAATTAATTGAGAACCTCGTATATCGCATATTTTAAACACTACTAAAAAGCCTAAAACGACCGTTGTGAGGTAACAACTCACTTTTTAATGTTTTTTAAATTTACATTTAAAAATGTAATTTTTACTCTTACGCGTGGGTGTGTTGGTGTCGTCGTCTTCGCTTGCAAAAGAAAACAAAACCAATGAAACAGGCCGCCGGAATCACCACAAAAAACACGGCAAGAACAAACATGGTGCTGGTGAAGAATGACCCTGCGTGACGACGACGCAATGTTGCATCGGTACCGGTCGACCCACTGCTATCTTCGGTCGATTCCAGTCTCCATGACTTGTTCCCGAAGAAATTCTCCGGTTCTGGGTATTGGGTTGGCTCTGCTGGTGATGGCGTAGGCGTTTTGAGATCATTTGAGCTCTCGCACTCGCATTTGCTTTGATGCCAGGGTTCTTGAAGTGTTTCCTGGGCGTGGTTTCTTAATTCTTGCACCTCGAGACTCAGCCGAACAGCGAGAGCTTCAAGATGCCTACGTTGTATCGTCAGCTGCTGCATACGACAGTGGTGGGCTGAACCCGTTGGAGGAATCGTCATAGAGAATCGGTTATGCTGCGGAGGTTGGTGTCTACGATGTGTCGTAAGATGTCCTTGAGCTCCGACCATACTGAAGGCCAGAGCGAGCCAAGGAAAAACGATCCAGCGCATTGATACGCAAGTGGCTGCTGCTTTCGTGACGCAATGGCGAATGGAAGATTTTTGCACGGTAGTAGACTCCCCCCATCACAATCGCATGTTCTTGACTTGACCTCCTTCCGTCCATCACCCGAACTTCACTACAAAATCTTTGCATCCTTGTGCAAGGATGCAAACTTTTTGTAGTGATGTTGAAGGTGCAATTCTGCCAACTCTAGCCACAACAACAAGATAAAACTTTTATGTACATAGTTGGATTTCCTCGGAAAACATTACACAATCGCCAACAAGATCGAGATTGTGTCTAACTCGCCTCCCACAACAATTGCTTCTTTCAATACATTGTGCGGTGGTATCTTGAGCCATGCTCATTCAAAAGAACATCATATATTATGACCTCTACCCTGGTTTGTTTGTGGCGTTGCTCAGACCAATTTTCTTGCAAGTTCCTCGTCCATTCTTTCTCAAGCGGATCAATGTTATTTATATAAGACCGGGAATCTTATTATTACATTCGCATGATACATGTAATACTGTAAGAGCGCATAAGCCAATGAAATAAACATATCTCTTTTTAGTAATCAAGTTGTTATAAAGCAAGAGCTCATCGGACGAGTCAGTAGTTGGCATCCCACAACTGCATGTGGTTACGCACATCTTCCACGTCTTGGAACTTGGTCAAGAAACGTGCAATCGAGTCAAGCTCACGGTCATTCGGATCGTCGATGAAACTGGAGCAACCGATGGCGTTCCGAGGATGGAAGGCGTAAGCCATTGGCGAGTTGTCGACGATGATCATCTGCGTGATGTCGCGATCAAGCAAGGATAGATCCTTCACGTAGCTGCCCTCATACTGGACGCAGTGCTCGCGGTAGAGACGGTAGCGAATGGTACCCTCCGGGTCCAGCTTGTCGAGCAGTGGGTCTGCGTACTTGCTGAGACTGGCCGTGTAGATGACGATCTCGTAGTATTTGGCCATTTCAATGAGGAACTCCTCAGCTCCGGGTCGCTTGCATACGTAGACGTGGTGGACGGTACCATCAATATTGACAGGAATAATGAAGTCGTAGCTGTCTGTCGGTCTAAACGAAGAGTGCACCAGAGTTTCATCCAAATCGAGTACCAGACACTTCTTGTCGACATCATTAGGATATACAGGGGGTAAGAGGCTCGGGCGCAACTCAATCGCTCTACCAGCACTCTGACGCTTGGAGGTGGACGATCTGCCTTGCTTTACCTTTTCATCATCTTCCTGCTGCTCGTGAAGACTGAGTGCAGACCAAATACTACCGAAGATGTTGCGGATACTTCCTCGCTGCTGGGTCTTCTTCGCACACGATCCTTCGCGGGACATATGACGAACACCAGTGAGAATCAGCTGCTGCTTGCCATTTCTGTCGGTTTGGTGGACGACGCTTGCCAATGGGCTGGCAACATTCAGATTAGCGAGCTGCTTCACTGGTGGTGCCAGGGTTCCGTTCGACGTGTCGCTAGCGGCGAGCATCGTCATCGTTGTAGCCGTGGTTGGTGAAGGTGCAGCGTACCGACACACTTGACGTCCCGCCCGATCCGGACTGGAGTCGCCGCCTTGGGCTGGAGTCACGACCTTTTGAACCTGGGTTGTTGATCTAGCGGATTAAAGTGTTGAGTTTGAAGTGTGGTGTGCTGAGAGCAAGTTTTCAAATGGTTATAGGTCAAGCCCATGACCATTTGACGAAACCTTATCGCCGTCGAATCTTCAATACCGCCAACCTCGAGCTGGGCAACCCGTTCCACCTTCATCCCGACGGCTACGTGGGTGTATCCTACCTTAGTTTAATTTTGCCGATAAGTTTCAGCTTACCGGTGAAATGCGTACTGTACAATATATATGCTCGGCATTGATGTGCGAAATCGGGGTGATCTCAACAATGCAAACGAATTGGGGAGTCTAACTATGCAATGCGGCTCCACGTGGAGCTTCGTGATGGTTTTGGCACTAGCGATAGACTTGCCGAAATTCTCGAGTTTAGTGGACACCCAGACGACTTCGAGTTTACCGTTGACCCCTGACAACATGTCATAGAGCACAGTTCTTATTATGATTCGATTCAAGCAGTACTGGGAATCAGTTATTTATAGTGCTGTTAGTTTAAAAATTAGTGTTTTAATACGTTTTTTTAAGTACGTTGTGTAGTACACTAAGGGCCGTTCTTAGCCGATTTCTTGCAAGTGGATGAGAGTTAAGGTGGATGGTACTTTTTGTGCTTGATTCGGCTAAGAACAAACTTAAAACTAGTGGATGGCCTTAGTGGCTAAGGATGAAGGAGGGGTGGTTGACATCTAATATTAGCTTATAACTGCGATGTATCACTTTGATCGCTTTGCATTTGTTCTCTTCCACTATCGCAACGAAATGCGCACACCCAGCAAGAGCATAGCGATCACTCCTCGTCTTCGCGATCGAGCCAACGTCCAAACGATACTGCTGCTGTTCGTTCTATTGCAAGCACGAGCACGGAACTCGCGCTACTCGCGTCATCGCATCGATGTTGATCTCGAAATTGAGATGCTGTTGAATGAAAACATGTTCGAGCGAACCTTTCGAGTGACTGCCGACAGTTTTTCGTGCCTGTTGGGGCTCTTAACACCAAATATTGAGGTTAATAGACAGCAATCTGCCAACTCGAGCGGGAAAGAACCAATATCGCCTCCACTTATGCTCATGACTACACTGCGTTATTTAGCTGGTGGTTCGTATCTTGATATTCGCCGTACTGTAGGAATTAGTGGATCTTCTTACTACCGTGTCATTAACGAGACAATGTTCGCGATTCTCGGTCTACGAGAACGAAAATCGTATTTCCTGATTCTGAATCGGACAGAGAGGTTGTGATGAACGACGTTAAGGCTATCAGCTCCAGTGGAACAATAAGCGGTTGTGTCGGTTGCGTAGACGGATAGCTATGTGCTATTAAGGCGCCTTCAGCTGAAGACGCTGGGGACGTAGGTACTGGACGCTATTATAGTGGAACACTATGCATGTCCTGGTATCAATGTGCAGGCCGTGTGCGATGCGCATTGTCGCTTCATATCTGTGGATGCCAGCTATCCAGGAAGTACAAATGATGCACGTGCTTTTCGTGGGACTGGTGTGGCGAGAAGTCTCAACTCATTTCCTACAGGAATGTATATCATCGGCGACAATGCGTATCCTGTGAGTGAGCATTTGATCACGCCATTTACACGCAACCAAATTGTTGACGAGTACCACGAATCGTTCAATTTCCATGCTAGTTAAATACGAATCAGAATTGAAATGGCTTTTGGTCTTTTGACTACAAAATGGCGGGTATTTCGATCTCCTATCTCACGGAACCTTTTAAATGCTACCACTACAATTTACACAGCTATGGTGCTGCATAACTACGTGATTAACAGACGTATAATATCTGATGCCGACTATTGTTTATTTGACGAGTCGATTCAACCCATTTGCGTCTCGCAAAGAGTGCAAAGATTAAATGACGTTGCCAATCTCATGGGTTACATGTCAAGTGATCTTGTTGTTGAAGAGGGTAACAGCTACATGAGAGACTATATTGTTCAGCACCTTCGCGCTAATAACATTGTTCGGCCTCAGTACAACATTTCACGCAATCGGAGTGTAAACAACTAAATAGAAATACTGATCTTGACACACTTTATTTGTTATTTTCTTATGAGGGCCTTCTTCTTTGCACGAACGTGTCCAACGTCTTCGTTTGCCTCCATTAGGTCGTCATGAGTATATATTCCCTCTGGAGCACAAAGAATCCGCTCTCTAAGCTCCATGAGCGAATTCAAAGAGCTCACCAGCTGTGCCAGGCGACAATCAAGCCCAAGCGCCTGAGCCGAGGCGTTATTGGCTTGCATTGTCGTAAGAATATCGCTCAAATTGATCTCTTTCACTTGTGACTTCCCTTTCTTCGAACAAGTACGTTGTTTTTTTGATTGACGAGATCCTCCAACCTCGTTGTTGTTGTTGTCACTACCTCCCTCCATGGTATGTAAACGAGCACGTTTTGGCAGTTTCCCTTCTACGGACTCCAACAAACCAGGTTTCTCACGCATCCACTCATGCATGTACAGGACGTCGATTTTTCCGGAGCAGAAAGAAAAAAAATCATTGTCGTGCACGCCTGAAATTTGAGAGTTCGCCACAGCAGTAGCATAACGACCAGTAATATCCTTCCACATATCTCGTAATTTTGCAGCTTCGTGAGGAACGGTGAACTCAGGCTTGCATTTTTCGAATACTGCCAGATGTGAAACAAGCTTGCTGAATTCTGGACGCGAACTCAAGTACGCTGAGTGAAAATCCGTCCAAAATGTGCTTTTTTCTTGAGTCATGTTTGTCTCAAACTCGGCCCTGGTTGCTCTAGCGTCAATTTCATGAAGCCGGTGTGCAAATAAGTCCGAAACATGACATTCAAAAGCCGCAGCATGCAGTGGCGAGTACGACGTTTGTTACCCACTACACCGCGTTTGGCCGGACCTTCCTCCACACCTAGACGTTGCATCTCGCTGAACGCGCGCTTCTGTTGCATTAATAACGCAACATATCCTGTCTTGTGGTCGTTGGCGTCCGGGCCCTTTTTTCACGATACGTAGCTGCCGAATATAACACTCTGTGCGAAGTTGTTTAGCTCCAAATGCCACAGACACGATTCGGCTTCCTCTAGATTCATGGTGCCGTTGTACATGACATCACCAATAGTCGATGCAGTCGCGGGAATGCCGCCGTCAGATGTAGCGGTAGTTGGAGGTGCCGTAGGTGAAGGCAAACGAGGAGACATAACGGAGGAGGAGGACATGGTGATAGATTGACAGGGGACCGTTGGTTGCTGATGTGGACTGAGTGCTTCAGGAGACTTGATGGAATGAGCTGTATAAACTCCAGCCAAAGGTGTCGTTCTATCCCGTCAGGTATGTCTCTCCTCCCGTCCACCTTCCGTCCACGGCCACCAACCCTAATTTCACACAGTGGACGTGGATCAAACGGACCATACGGCGTCCACTGCCATATGGATCCAAGTGAAATGGTTGGGCCATGGAAGCATAAACCACCGTTATTATTTGGCTAAGAACGGCCCTAAATGGTACTTCGCACGCTTTACCGGTTAGGAACTAATTACATGTACCGCCTTTTATTTAGCTCTTAGTTTCAGGCGGATTCGGTATGAACCAGTATTACCGATATATTATGTTTACGTGTCTTGTCGCAGATTTTACTGAGCCCAAAATGTGAACCCTTGCGCTCACAGTTTCAAACAGCAACTGTCCAATAGCTGCTCGCAAAAGAGAACCTGTCAATGGTTCTTGCTAATAAACCGCGGTTCTTGTCCTTTCGCATTACGAACCCAAAAATTCTCAGAACCCAGTTCCTGATACTTAGGGGCTCTGAGTAATTATCAGAACCGTGGTTCTGGTTTGGCTCTTTTTAGGCGTGCGTAGTACGTATATGACAAAAAAGTACGCCCCCAAAGCCGGGAAAACTGCAATTTTAGGCTGCTGGCATGACATTTGAGTCCATCCGAAACGAACTGGTTTGCGGGCTGGTGGGCCCGCGGATTCGCAGTTCATAGCTCCACTATCTTCTGGGGAGGATAGGATACGCGAAATAGAAGCTTCTCTATGTCGTATCTCACTTGTGGGAAAAGGGAAAGTGATCTCATTTAACTTTAGCTCGGATGAAGTCCTTTCCTAGAACATGTCTAAAACATAAACTATAACTCCGATTCCTGTCCAAAGAGGAGATTCTTCCCGATTTTGATAAATTTAGCAAGCGGAGTAACAAAACAAACAATGGCAACAAAGACAAAGTGGTGGAAATACTCAGCAGCGTCAAGATACAAGCAGTGGTAAGCGGAAGTGAGAAGTAAAACAGAACAAGGACGGCAAAGGCTGCAATTACTGTGAAGAACAAGGTATGACCTTTTCCGGAACCATACAAATCCGGAATGCTTCCGGAACCTGGAGCCGCCAAGTTACCGACCAAATTCTAGCAAACATTTCAAGAAGAGTATGGAGGACCGAAACAAGATGAAGGCGGAGGTAAACGCAGTACAATTCGATGAAGATGAAAGCAACGGTGCAGACGTGGAGGCAGCCTACGCAGGCCTGGGGTGTAATTACCATGAACAACATGACATCGCAGTCGCGCGAGCGCCAACATCTACCAGTCGGGGGATGTAAGTGCGCGCCCAACTGCGTCATCCACTTTCAAAGAAGACGTTCTTAGCCCTATTTGACACGGGATGCAACAAGTCTACAGGTAGTATCGTGGTGCGTGCCAAAAGAACAAGGCCAATATCGGAACGCAGCTGGAAATATGGAGACGACCTGTGGAAGTATCGAGCTTCCGGAAGATTTCTCGTCATCTCGGCAGTTAATTAATGTGTTCCAAATTGCAGAAACCCTTGTTTATCCAATCATGTTAGGGACTGATTTTTTGTGAGAACAAGGTGTCATATTGAACGAAACATTACGTGGGATGGAGTCACGATACCAGAAACAAAAAACCTGTTCTGTTTGCTATTACTAACCCCTACGATCGCGTGAACCGAATTTTGGATGCGACTGAAAAATATGTGGATACCGTATTAATGCACGCATTCCGAGCGATACGTTGTCGCTGGGGCAACAACAACAACTAAGTGCGGCGCTGCACAGTATCAAGGTTGTTTTTTTGGGGACCGTTGGAAGGCTTACGTGGCATCCCTATGTATTGCCAATTATGCCGGATGCATTACTATCAGCGCAAGCACCGTACAGTGTTCCACACAAGCTGCAAGCAGCCACATTGCAGGAGGTGGAACGTCTGGTCCGATTGGAAATTTGTAGAGCCAGACAAAGACTTCCCTTGGGCTGCCCCAGCTTTCGTAGTTCCTAAAAAAGATGGCTCAGTACGGTTTCTCTCTGACTTTCGGCGGCTGGATAGGTGGCTCTGGCGTAGCTACTTCCCATTGCCCAAGATACAAGACTTGATTCGAGAGCTTCCTCAACCATGCTTTATTACCACTCTCGATCTCGTAATGACATATTATAGTCGAGTACTTGCCCTACAGAGTAGGCTATATACGACCACTGTGCTTCCGTGGGAAAAATACCGCTATTGTCATTTACCTATGGGGATCAGCACAGCACCTGATGAATTTCATGCTGTCATGACGCAGGTATTGGGGGCCTCATATATGTACAATTTACTTGGATGACGTCCTAATTTTTCTCTCAAACTTTTGATGAGCATCTCGAGCATATTCAGATTGTTCTAAAGTGATTGTCAGACGCAGGAGCTGTTGTGCACGCGGCAAAAAGCAAGTTTTGCGCTCAAAGCGTGGATTATCTAGGATACAACATTTCCACGGAAGATAAAAGACCCATTGCTTTTAAAGTGGAGGCGATACAGCGCTTAGCGCGACCGCGGAACGCCCGTGACCTGCGTCGGTTCATTGGCATGGTAAATTACTACAAGAATATGCGGTCAAGCCGGTCGCAAACACTAGCACCACGCACTGCGCTTACATCGTCCTGAGTTCCATTTCGCTGGAGCCCTCGCGAACAAGCTGTATTTGACGGAGACAAGGAAAAGACTAGCCAAGACAAGCCCCGCTGCTAGCGTATCCCGACTTTGACAAGGTCTTTAATATCTACAAGGACGCATCTGATTACCAACTTGGAGGAGTGCTCATGCAATAGGGCAAACCCCTTGCATTTTTGTCTCAAAAGTGCGACGACACCCACCACAAATACGCTACCAGCAGAAAGGAACTGCTCAGTATTCGTTTGATGCTACGCGAATTCCGTTCGATCGTGTGGGGACAGAAAATACGAGTATCTACTGATCATCTGTATTTCAACGCTCCAGAATATTACTAATTGGACAATGCTTCGGTGGAAATTAGAGTTTGAAGAGTACGGACCCGAGCTGATCTACATCCAGGGAAACGATAGCGTAGTAGCAGACGCGCTGACCAGACTACCGATAGAGACAGCTAGGCACTCAGCTCACGTGGTCGCTACTAGTACTGTGGAAGATGCAGAACTATTCTCCCTGGTGCCAACTTCAATCAAGGATGAGCAAGTGAAAGCATCGTTGAAGCCGACAGAAGACGTGAGGATGCGAGAAATTAGTGGAGTTAACCTGCTTACGACCGTGAAAGATGGTAGAATCGTAGTTTCATTGCCGCTGCAGCCTGCCATTATGCGAACCTACCATGAATGACTAAATCATTCCGGAATTACTATCATGACAACGTCGATCAAGGCTGTGTTTCATTGGCGTGGTATGGATAGTGATTTTAAGAATTGGGCCCGGCGCTGCCAAGTTTGTGCTCGCTGCAAATGTCTCACCCACGCTTATGGTAAGATCGAGACAAAGACGGTCGAAATCCGACCGATTCAATTGGACCTATAGGACTGCAGAAATGGCGTGCAGTTTCGATTATATATACTAGCACACGATTGCTTGAGCTTGTCGTACAAGAAGACTCCTCAAGCGCATAATCAGCACGATTTTTAAACCACGTATGGCTCAACAAGTACCTTTGAACAAAACGCTGTATCTTTGACGCAGGCAGTGAGTTCAAGCGCGAATTTCGTGAGCTCCTCGACTCCTATGGGATTGGAGCCGCACCCACGACAGTGCGCAACCCGCAAGCGAATTCTACAATCGAGAGGGCTCACCGCTATATTTAATGTTTCATTGCGCTCTGAATCTAGCACAACCAAGGCTGAATGAAAGAATGCTTGTCAGCTGTAGCGTTCGCGCTGCAGGCATCGCACCATACCATGATGGGGTGCAGCCCGGCCCAAGCAGCATTTGGCCGTGATATGATGTTCGATGTCCCGTACGCGGTCGACTGGAAAGCTCAATAGGAGCAGAAAATGGCTTAAGTGGCTAAGGCTACCGACAGAGAGAATGCCGCACATGATACTCACGAGTACGTCCCGAGCGACCTGGTCATGGTATCAGACAATGACCCGCGGCGAGCGAAACTTGACCCAATCTCTGGCGGACTTTACGAGGCCGATGATGTACGCAGCAACGGAGTCGGCGTGGTTAACAAACAACGCTATCAAGAAACCATTCACCTGCGTCGGCTCCGACCGGAGATGGGGGACTCGGTTATATTATAAAACGACTCAGGATGAATATCCTCCTTGGACAGGAATCGGAGTGAAAGTATATAATTTAGAAAGGTTCTAGGAAATGATTTTATCCGAATTAAAGTTAAATGAGATCACTTTCCTTTTCTCACAAGTGAGCAGCGACATACTACCAAAACCCTTACAGCCCTCCAGCTCTTCAGTTTTTTATGTGCTACCTACCACAGTACCAACGTGTTAATATGGCGGCATTTACATATTCTAGCAATGTAAGGTTGAGCGGAGACACCTTCCATCACGGGCGAGCAACCGTATCGACTTCGATCTTTAAGTCTCTTAGACGTCTTCGTTAAAAAGCACCAGTCACAGCAGCACAGAGAGATAAGCCCGGTCATTAGCTATACAACACTCTTTTCTTCACCTGAATTACGCTGCTAACGCTGTGCGTGAAGGTTCTCCACCTGAAGAGTGCGTTGCTTTTCCACTAAGATCTTTATATTAGAAGGAATGTCAAATAGCGATTGTGGGATTGTGACTTTTTAATATGGAAGTGCCTACGTTCACCAACTATTGGGTAGAAAAAGGCAGGGAAAAACTACAAACTGGGATACCGACGGCTTCGGTATTAGCGGTTCAGTTCTGAATTCAGATTTTTAAAAAAATCGAGCGGCTAGAAGGACCTGGCTTCATTCGCCCCACCCCCCCGGTTCGCCGCGCTCCATTAAAGCTCACCTCCTTCTATCGCTACGATGTCTGCTGCGACGCCCAAGAAGAGAAAGCGCGAGGAGGAGAAGGAGGAGGAGAAGGAGGAGGCTACGGAGCCCATGCAGGAGTTCCGCCAATTCCAAGGCGGATTTTCGTGTTGGGAAGCATTTCAAGATGCCTTTGATAGGTAAACATGAAGTTGTGTATTGTTGTGAATTAATGAACGGTGTGCACTAATGTATCGCTATGCTTCCTTCAGCTATCAGCAGGAGACACACCAATTATACAAGATTCGCTCCACCGTTTCAGTCAAAGACCGCAACAAAGCTCGCACCAAGCAGGCTGCGAGACGAGAATCTACTGCTGAGCTATGGGACGAATCCCTCGGCAATTATGCGGTGTATTTCATTTGCACACACGGCTGGCAGTTCAAGCCAAGAGGCCAAGGAAAGCAGACTAACCACATTATCCGGGCAATCCAGTGCCAGGCTAAACTGAGCGCCAACTTGGTGAAGGGGAAGGATGGACTGTTCCAAGTTCGAGTTTCGAAGCATTACGCAAGCCACAACCACGCCGTCGGCCCTGCCGTGTACTATTCGTATTCAGAAGCCCGACAAGTCAGCTCCCCCGCCACGAAAGGCGTTGTGAAAACTCTCGTACAAGGTACAGTGTTGATCTTGCTTACAGACCTGAGCGTGTGTCTAAACGTACTATGCAGGCGGGTCGAAAAAGAAGAAGATATTGCGGTATCTTAAGAAGGTTTCTGGGAAACCTATCTTGCCTAAAGACGTGGAGAACCTTATAGCGAAGATGCGGAGAGAAACCGACACATCGCAGGACGATAACGTGCGCGTCTCGCAGCTACTTAAAGACTTCAGTGAAGGTCCTGGAAACGCTGTCAACGTGTTCAGAGACCAACAAACAGGTCTGACATCATGCATCACCTTTCAAACGGCTTTCATGAGGCGAATGACTCGCAAGTTTCCAGAGGCAGTGTGTATCGACGCTACATACGGTACAAACATCGATCGGTACGCATAATTGGTTTTGCGATCACAGACTCGTGGATTGTTGGTTG
This sequence comes from Phytophthora infestans T30-4, assembly GCF_000142945.1. Taxonomy (NCBI): domain Eukaryota; phylum Oomycota; class Peronosporomycetes; order Peronosporales; family Peronosporaceae; genus Phytophthora; species Phytophthora infestans. The sequence continues at coordinate 1,982,914 of NW_003303740.1, read as the reverse complement.
ACTAATCACCAATTTTTATGTTATGTGCGCATATAGATATCGATTATTTAGCTTTATGGTCACCGACAAGTTTGGATGTGGTGCATTTGCCCAACACGCCCTTATCGATGGAGAGAGCAGGTCCAACATGCAAAGTGCTGTGTCTGCATTCAAGGAAAACAATCCCGCTTGGAAGAAGGTCAGAGTGATAATCATTGACAAGGATTTCACTGAACTCGAACATTGTTGAAGGATGCGTTTCCGGACGCTGTTGTGATTTTGTGCCATTTTCACGTCATCGACTACCTTAAACGAGAGGTGAGCAAGAAGAACTATGGATTTACGAACTTTGAGAAGACTCACGTGAAAAATTTGGTGACGCTGATGGTGCGTGCTAAGACTGAAGAGTCCTTTGATCACTATCTCTCTGCGTTGAAGGAGTTGCGAGCAACGAGGCTAGCTTTCATGGATTACCTCGAAGAGAATTGGTTGAACTGCAAGGATTTGTGGTGCATGTTTAAGCGTGGTAATATTCCTCATCTCGACAATAACACAAACAACCGTCTAGAGGCAAGCTGGGGTGCCGCTAAGGGCATTTTAAATCGGCACATGGCAATGGACGAATGCATAGACCACTTACTTTTCTTGCAACAAGCCGCGGAAGATGGGTACTGGACGAAAGTGAACCGCGTTGGTTGCCGTTACAACCTTCACTACGACGAGGAAATGAGCGTGTTGGCGAAGCTTGCTACCCGTCACGCTTGTGATTTGGTAGAGGATGAATACAAGCTTAGTGGACAGCTAACATACGACACCTCCAAAGACAAATTAAGGCCGTCGTTCGTAAGCTTGACCCGTGTAGAGTCAAATGTCACGTATGCTGTCAGTGTGGAGAAAAATCAGTGCAGCTGCAGTTTTTATCGTACATAGCAGCTCCCGTGTCGTCATATCATGTTCTTGCGACGGCAGCAAGATGGAACTCGTTCAACCATCCCTTATAACTCTGTTCCTGCGCGATGGCTAATTGCTGAAGAAGAAGACGATAATGACGAAGCTGAAGATACTGTGCCAAATTTTACTGTGAAAGATGTCGAAGCTCCGTCTACTCGTGTCTTAAATCACAACGAAAAGTATCGCGCTGGGATTGCAGTTTGCCAGAAAATAGCAGAAGTTATCTCTGATAAAGGATCGCGGAGCTTCCACAAGTGGATAAACTACCTAACGAAGGTGGAATCGCTTGCCAGGCTCGATGGTGCTGTCCCTGACCTCTCAGAAACCACGATGACCCTGACCGTTGGTGAGCAAGTCACCAACTCTCCTCTTGTTAGTGAAGAAGTCACCAAATCAAGTGTGGTTGTCGCAAATTGTGATGATATTGGCGAATCAATCGCCAATTCAGTGGATGCCGGTACGCCTGGTTCCAAAGTGATAGTCCCGCAAGTTAATGGCAATGGTGAATGTGCATCCAGTTCGCTTGGGATTGGTGATATTGCCACGAACTCAGTCAGCGATACAACGCGTACAACGCGAAGACGGCTTGATATGGCTTCTGAGAATACTGGTGCAGTTAAAACCCCGATCATTCTACTCAATCCAGCCAGCAACCCTGCAGGACGACCAAAGGAGAAGAAAGCAACAAAAAAATCCAAGGCGCGCAAAGAGCTTCAAGAAACCAAGACCCTTTCGAAGCAGTTGACAACTGTTGGCGACATAACGCTTACAACGCTTCGTGAATATGTTGACCAAAAAAAGTTGTCTCTCGCGTCAATCGACCCAGTCTTTTCGGCTATTCACCCGATGTTTGGAGGGGCCATATATAAACGGCCAAAGGCACGCTTGAAAAGACGTGGAGAAGAGCTGCAAGTTGAAACCAACATTCGGTATGTCATCCCGGAAGTTCTGGTGGACAAATCAGTAGCAGCAGCAAAAAATGCAGTGTTTCGAGAACAGACTGCCAGCAAGAAGACACCCACACTAGGCGAAATTGGAGTGCATATTTTGGGCGTGGGGGTCTTTTCACTACAAGACGTGAATACTATGAAGGAATGGCATACTCTCTCGAAGAGAATCAAAAGCACGCGAGACTTGATCAAGTGGGTTCAATCAAAGCCGGAAAATGGTGTGCAACAGAGCATTCTCTCCACGCTGCCTACTTTGAATATGTATTCCGCATTCAAGTCTCGGATCGCAGAAACAATTGTTCGGTTTCAAGATCTAACTAGGTTTGCGGGTGAAAACTGGCTGTGCGACGGGTGTATATTTGTTGCGGCACTACACGCGGTCAAACAAGCACAACCGATTGGTAAAAACAGAGGTGGGGTTACTGAAGTATTGGTTGTGGACTCCGTTTTTCTCGGTTTTGAATTGGAGGTCGATCGAAAAAGATTAATTGACACGGACAAGCACATACTTAACAAAGGTGACAATGGACGCATCGTTTTTTTTCCCGTAAACATTTCGGTGGACGTGCCACATTGGTGTGCCGCAATTGTCGACTTCCGAAGCTGCTCGATCTGGATCTATGATCCGAAACAAAAACTTGACTATATCGACGAAGTTGAAAGGATCATAAAGAGCTACGTGGTCCCGCTGATCGATCCTGCGTTCAAGTTTAGGTTCGAATAATCGTCTTCATGGCTGCAGAAAGATGGATACAACTGCGGTTTTTCATTGTAAAGTGGTTTGAAACCTACCTAAAGGTCGCGATGAACACGAAGCAACAGGAAGAGTTGCGTGCACTGACACCTGAGCAAATACCAGAGAAGGATATTGAAGAGTGCAGGTACAAAATGTTCGAGACGATATGGCTCGATATTTTCGATAACTAAAAGGCATACAATACATGTAGCGCATACCGTCGTCATTATGGTATGGTTGTTGCATGTCGAGTGCCACATGCTGCTGCGCCGCCTCGCAGACGACACGGTCGTCGAGGCACTGACGGAAAGCAGGTCCCAGCAACGAATGCAGCAATGCGATTTCACAAGAGTCCGAAACTTGTGTGCCATACATAGGCTTTTAAATATTTTTCACAAATACTCTTCTCATACCGGCTCATACCGGTTTCTCGTTCGTACGATAAATTCGGAAAACAAGTTTTTTTCTACCCAATAGTTGGTGAACGTATGTTGCGGTGAACTTGGGCGCAGGTAGAAGGAAGTCAGGTGGTGGACTCGGTAAATGAAGAAGTAAGATTAATGTTTAAGAAAGTAGCGGGCTACTAACAAGAAATTAGTATGCGGCATTCAGAAACATAGCCTAGAATTGCCGCTACCATTCATCGTACTAAAATGTTCCAGACATTTTAGTACATTATTTATTAGAGTCAAAAATACCGTGTCTCTTCATTATTAGTTTATAGAGAGCACGATGGAGAGGCGGTCCCTGTGACGGGCCCTAACCTCAACAGCCTCCCTGGATCGACATCAGGGAACGTCATTGGATAATATAATACACGTGTTTTGATTGGTCTACGAAAACCCTGCTAAAAGTGTTCAGTCAATTTACAAAATGGCTACACGAATTCGTGTTCTTTGCGTTTCTGAAGTTCCTAGAGGCCCTACAGCCAAACGGAGACCGGATTTGGACTCTACTCGCCAGGGCAGTTTTCTGGGGAGGTGGAGTCCAAATCGCCATTTGGCCACCTGTGCACCAGGTGGCAGACTGAAAAATGACTCGAAAGTTCAAAACGAATTAGTTTTGACAGTGATAGGTTTTGAGAGTACACTTGTATTGAAGTTAATAGCTTATCGGAGCGTGTATGTTAACTTAGAGAAGCTCAAAGCCAACAGAATCGGCCCACATGACGGGCAGCCTTGAATTTAGTAGAGACGACAAACGCAGATGATGCTGGGACGGCATAAGGTCTTATTCTATGGTCCGGCGCGCGGTATAGGATCAATCAGCAGCTCGGGGGCTTATCGAGCTGATCTCGTAGTCTCACATCACAATTTACATTCTACTGTCACCGCACCAGCCACACGCACGTCAAGGACACGCACGTCAAGGCCACGACACCAACAAATTTCGGTGCTTCAACAGCCAGCTTTGGGTATTGCAACGCTTCATTCTCGCTCAGTCGGCGTCATTCAGGATACTTGTGGAGACCAGGCAGATTGGCTCGAGGCTCAGTTATTTAACGCCAGCTTTGAGGATCATGCCTCGGTCGGCGCAGGTGGCCCGGATGGACCCTACTATCGCCGTGCATCTTATTACAATGGCTGCCCCAAAACAGTTACCTTCGACTACGATTTCTCTATATGAAATATTACGGTTATATTTCACTAGATAGTCATCATCACATCGGAGATGCTTACTTCGACAGCCTCCCACATCGAGGAATGTGTATGATGCTCTATCTGTCGGATAGTTACCACAGGTGGCTGTTATAACAGTCCTGTACGTACATGAGCATTTACAAGAAGTAGATCTTGTTTTGATATTGATGATCTTTTTCCTTTGACTTTCATTGTCAGATTTGTCGCCTTGTGCTGTTTTGATTTGGCAATAACTGTGCTGATTTCTTGTTTTCATTGTTATTTTGGCTACTCAGGAAAACCTTAGAGGATTAAACCTGTTCACCGTAGTGATCGTTGTTGCTATCGTTTTAGTTATACGAATTGGTAGCAGCTACTTCAGGGAAACCTTTAATTTTAAGGATCAAAACCTGTTCGCTGAATTGTTGCTGTTATCGTTTTAGCTTTACGAATTTGTAGAAGCTACCTCAGGAAACCTTTAATGTTAAGGATCAAAACCTGTTCGCTCTGTTGTTGGCTACTCAGGAAACCTTTGAGGATACACCTGATCACCGTATTTATCTTTATATATTTTTTGTAAGCGTTTTAGCTTTGTTTATTTCTTAAACTGCCATTGTTTTGCTCTTTAATATGTGGATATTTCTTTACAATGTGTGGTTTGTTTTTTGTTTTTCGCTGCTGAGGTCTTATAGAATTGCCTCTTAATTTCATGAAATGGTTGATATAGGTGCTGCAGTCATTTTCAATTTGTTCTGACTATTATTATTGAGAGCTTATAGTTTTCAAAAATTTTTGAAGAAAGGCTACAGCTTTTAAAAGCATAAATAACATCAAACAGTGTCATCGGTAGCGTACGCATCATATTTGCAGTAAGTGTGCAGGCTCTCGTCGTTGGGGTTATTTTTCTCCCTAGAGGCTCATCGAGTTGTTTCTCGTTTGGAAGTTTATAATTTTATTTTTACTTCGCAAGCGCTAGCAATAGATTTTGCAAACTATCGAATTCATTGTAGATGAAATTGATGCAGTAAAACTATAGTTTGCTTTCTGTAGACAGAGGCTTCTGTAGGCTTGTCTTGTAGTCATAAAGTGTTGAATTTTTTTTTCTCATTCTTTTGGTACTGTTATGCTGGAAATGTTTGAAACTTTTGCCAGTGACAATAAATGCTAAAGTTTGACGAATGCATGAATAGTTTTTGGCGTTGATGCCTCCCAGTTTCATACATTTCATTGAGTATTTCTCTCTCAACGTTTGGGGAATATATATTTTTTTCGTACAAGCTAGGCAGCCTTTGTGAAATTTGCAATTTTGTTTTTGCATCTTGCAAATTGCATGTTTGATTTTATTCATAAATTTCTTTTGTGAATGTGGCATAAATATGTTTTGAGCAGCTAGGTAACAATGCTTGCACCAAAGCAATATTAGGAGCACACTTCACTCACATTTTATCTAGCTCACAGCTTTGGGGTAATTTTCTCCCTGGTGGCTCTTCGGATTGTATTTCGGATTTTATTATACTTCGAAGTAGTGAGAAGCATGCACACTATTTAGTCAATTGACAGAGACATTGCTCATGCAAAAAAAGTGTTACTGCTTCGTAGGCTCAATACGTAGTGCGTATGGTACGGAGTCCAGGGAGATTCTCCTCTGGCTCAATACGCAGTGCGTATGGTACGGAGTCCAGGGAGATTCTCCTCTGGCTCGATACCGCGTGGCAGACGTGCTGCTCACCGCGTGCAGCTCGTTTGCTGGCGTAGAGGGCAGCATGGCCTCCCAGCATGGCGATCTATTGCACATGCAGCGCTACAGCTCAGTGGCTGGCGCAAAGTTGGCAACGTGGCCTAACGCAGGCAAGTGTCCGTCTCACTCAGGTCTCCTTCACCTCCTTGTGCCCCTGGCCATTCATGCGGCTTGGAGGTGTGTTGTCTTGCAGCGTCCAGCTCGCCCCTGGAGAAACGTCGGGCTTATAACCTGTTGAGCCAGGTGGCGCTTTGCGTTTGAGCGTTGGGTTCATAACCTGTTGCGGTGAACTTGGGCGCAGGTAGAAGGAAGTCAGGGTAGGAAGGAGTAAAAGAAGAAGAAGCTTGTGGTGGACTCGGTAAATGAAGAAGTAAGATTAATGTTTAAGAAAGTAGCGGGCTACTAACAAGAAATTAGTATGCGGCATTCAGAAACATAGTCTAGAATTGCCGCTACCATTCATCGTACTAAAATGTTCCAGACATTTTAGTACATTATTTATTAGAGTCAAAAATACCGTGTCTCTTCATTATTAGTTTATAGAGAGCACGATGGAGAGGCGGTCCCTGTGACGGGTCCTAACCTCAACAACGTAGGAAGAGCCTTTTAATATTCTTTTGTTATTAATAACTTGATTAAGTTAAGGGAACCCATCAAATATAATTTTCCCCCATCTCTAAGAAGTGGCGACCGACCGGACTTATTTTTTAAATCAGGCACATGGCTTTCACTTAGCTACACGAGCTAACGCCATCCTATGACCTCCTCGACGAGCGCCTCAGCCAACCCATCGACCCCGCTGTACTGGAGTAACCGAGATACCTTTAATTTTAGGCTGCAAACCCCAATAAGTTCTCATCTTGGTTCCGGTCCAACCATCACAAGTTGCATACCTTAACACTTTTTTTTACTTCGCGCTGGAGCTACTGTCGCTGATCCAAACCATAGCCGGCTGTTTCGTCCCAAGTTCCAGCGAGATCGGGTGGTCCACCGGTGTCGCGTCGAGGCGAGCTTCGTCACCGCAATGAAATGGTCCGAGATGTCTCGGAATTTTCGTAATGAGGACCAAGAGACCGTGTTCCGCCTGGTCCAGAATTTCGACGTAATCCGGCGCCGAGGTGTCATGATCGTGCAGTGAAATCAGCCTAGCCCCCCCCGCCCCCGCTAGTTTAAGATATCGCACAGCTGAGCGCCCGCTGACCATAGGCTCTCAAAGTCTGCTTTGGCGATAGGCCTTGCAGCGCTGCCGTGAATCGGACGTAAAAGCGGCCAAATTTGACTAAGGCAAACATTTTAAACAGAGATCACCTGTCTTTTTCCTCTCTTCCTGCAGCATATACTACCAGGTGGACATACGTAGTTTTTTAGTGGACGGCACGAAGTCTCGTGCCGTCCACCAAAATGTGACGACCGCGGCTATTTCGCTGGAAGGTGATTAGCCCGAAATGAAGAGCCAATTGATCTGTTCAATCTGTACCCTCAATCCCTGGGATGATCGGCACAAGTTGCTGGCCAGTGAGCCAATACGAATCTCCCCACCGGGGTGCTGTGGACAAGTCTCCCCCACTCGTTGGTTTTATTCAGATAGACCTTGGGTGCATCGCCCTGCCGTGCCAATGGGCTAGCAATCAGTATGTCACCCACGATATGTTCGGGGTACGTCACTAAAAGCGCTCAGCGCTCCACTGTCGCACCGGCCAATGCCATCAGCTCCTTTTTTAAGTTAGGCACCGCCATGCGACTATTTGCTCGTGGTAGGGAAGATAGATCCGCATCTAGCCAAGCATGACCTCCCGGTATGCTCAGCGCAAATAGTCATGCCATACAAAACTCCGGATTTGTCGATTGGAAAGCCACGGGCTGTGCCGCCGAATATACGCAAGCTTGGAGACGATCACTGCAGCCGCAATGACACTACGTTGATCCGTCATTAGCGTTTTGCAGCTCGCCAGATACAGTCGGGTGACCGGTTGCTTCGCCGCTAATGCACAAGTTACTGCTGCATCTCAACAACCGCCTACCTGTATCCCCAGGAATTGTCCATATGCCGCTGCATCCATGAAAGGAAACGGTCGAGGCAAAGCTACTCCGGAACGGAGCCCGGATCGATGCAAGGACACCATCATAGTCTTGGTGTGATTCAGCAACAGCCCGGAGGCCTATCCGAAATTGTCCACGATGGAGAGAAGGTGAGGTATGTGCTGTGGTGACTGCAGGTACGACGCCGTGTCTTCTGCAAACCCGGCGACAATCACTTCCACGCCCCCTCCAGCTGAGCAGACACATATGCCTGGAAAGCACGAGTGACGATCGAGCAGCGCATCTAAAGCCTGAATGAATAGTAATGGGACCAGCCGGCATCCTTGCCGGATTCCACTGGTGATGTCCACACGACGATAGTGATACCAATTAGCTAGGGACCGGGCCGACGTTCCGTCGTGAAGCCGTCCGTCTGGAGAAACTGCTCTGGGTAGCCATGCCACCGCAGTGCTAAGAGCAAAACCTGATGTGATAGAGAGTCGTAGCCCTTCATAACGTCCAGAAATAACACAACAGTCTTTGCTTGATCCAAATCGGCCTCTGTGACACGTTGTACTGCTTCGGATAGGTGAAGAGTCTCGTAGATTGTGTGCTCAGGCACGAATTCAGTCTGGTTGGGGATGGATCCGACTAGTCAATGTTTCGATTATTAATAGCTCCTAGTGCCCAAACGGATCAAGTAGAATCATAAGTCTATTTTTGATCCCCGAAAGCACACAAGTAGCTTACCGCCGCATTTCTCCGAGATGTTTAGCGAGCACTTAATTCCAATTGGGTCACGTAAGATTCTATCCAAGCCAAAACGATGATTCAGATACTGTAAAAGGCTACATTTATGCCTAGTGTTTGTACGGAGGGATGAAAGAGAACAAAAGTACAAATAATTGGTATTGGCCTTTAACACCAATTTGTGCAAGAAGGTGCTCTTCGGTCGGTCGGTCGGAAAGTTTTTATCTTTTTTAAACTACCTGACCAATAAGACCCTATTTTACCACAAGGTATTGCTGAATAGCTAAGAAGTTGGAGGTTTTTCGCCAATCACGGATAACGGAGAATTATTCAGTTACAGCTGAGAAATTTTACAATATCTGCAAGGAGGGATGTCAAAACAAGGATGGTGGGATAGGGGACTCTCGAATAGAATATACGTCTTGACTTAACTAAATTAAGAAAACCTCTAAAACGTGAAGTTGCCCCCATCTGCCACCTGAGAACGCCTAGCTATATCAAATTTTTTTTCGAGTTACTATTTTCTTTACTTAAGTTACAGAAATAAAATACCAAAAAACACATCGGAAGCTACATTGGACGCACACACAGCTCTCACTGGAGTCACATCAACCTATAGCAAGGTCAAAGCTGACACCACAGATCGAGACACGATAGAAGAGAAAGTATCAATAGTCGTCGTAATTCGAGCAACAGGCACCGGTGGCGGCAGCTGATGCGAACGGTTTTCGAGAAGCTGTTTAACGTAATTTCCAGCTGCAGTAAATGCTTCGTGGAATAGAGCATTCCCATTTTGATCAGTAATCTCCTGGCGTAGCTAGGTTCAAGTACTTGTAGCCCTTTGTTCAGTCGCTGCAACTCAACTAAGTACAAAGTTGAGCACGCGGTTGTAGTTTGTCCTTGCCCTGTCGTGGTTTGGGTGGGATGCGAATCAAGCCAAGCAACCCTGTGTGCGTAACGCACCAAGGGCTGAAGGCACTCCATACATTTTTTATGCGCCGACACAAATCGGGCCACTGGACTAGGAGGTCGTTTCAGGTCTTCACAACACGTCACGCCACAGTAAATTAGGCAGCCGTAGTGCCGCTAGCACGCGCAGCACAACACCGTTTGCACACTTGGCAATACCATTATCCTGATACTGTCCTAGTAGTTAGGTAACTCTTTGCTAAAACAATTCGCACGACCAAATCTGTCTACCCTGGTGATTTTTTGCGTCGTTCGATTCACATTTCAAGTCAATTGGCATCGATTCACAGCCTCCATTTGAGTACGATGGCTTTACTTGGCATTGCCCTTGCTTCGGCTTGATCAATTCAACCAGTCGATCACAGCTATCCCAGCCTACGCTCAAGCCCTACTAAAGGTGTGCTGTGCTACGCTGATGATAACTGACTTGATGGGTGACTTGACAGTTATGTGTCGTGCGTACAAGAGACATTTAGGACTTTCGTGACGAATGCGAAGACAAGTTCTTGATAATACCGTTAAGAGGATAGCACATGGAAACAAGCAGGAAAAGGCTAATTCCTCATGCTCACTTTTGATTCTACTTTCAAAGCGCCATTGACACAACAAATTGAAATTTCAATTGTGTAAAGAAGACCATGGAGGAACAAGACGAGAGACCAGTGAGATTCAAGTCGCAAGGAAGAGTGAAGAAGTCTTTGGAAATTAAGCCCTTTCGTGGTGGTGGCTGGAAATATTGGTTAGAGTTTCAGCTGAGACTCACTCGAGTGCATAGCTTCCTGCGTCTGGACGAAAGCACAGAGTCGATGAGAGACCTGCATGAAGTCGTCACCCAACGCTTGTCAGGCAACGACCTTGACCAGTTCAACGAACAATACGCAGAGAGTTTAGGTAGGGCAGATCCGCCCATAAAGATCCTCTCGGCCGCGATGGAAACATTGGCAAGAAAAATATTGTCCCCCAGGAACTCGGGAGATGCTACACGAAGAACTTCGAAGTCTCCGCAAGACACGGAGCCTCTCGGTGGGGAGTACGGCACACATTTTAACCATTTGCTACAGCTCGAATCATGGATACTTCCTGACGACGGCACCGCATTAACGAGCTCGGAAAAGTGTCGGTACTTAAGTGCAGGAATGCCACGCAGTTGGCAGATGCAAGTGATGATTCAGCGACGCGGGGAAAAGGTCAACGATTTGAAGGACTGATACGTGGATTGTGAGCGAGTAGAACTGCAATTGGAGAAAGCTAACGAGAAGCGAGGAAAAACCAAATGCGCAAGGCGGGACTTGGCTAACCAGAAGGCCAAAGCAGAGTTTAAGCGGACCACGACTAGAATTAAAAAGAGGCATCTGGAGGCAGGAGAAGGATGTCAGTATTGCAAATCTCGGGGAAACGTGTGGAAGGATCACAAAAGTGACGAATGTTTTCGTAACCCGGCTTCGCCTCGTTATCGCCCTCGGGTTGGTAAGACGCAAGGAGGAAAGAAACCGCAAGATAGACCCGACTCCAGAACACCGTGGAATGACCATACGGCTGCAGCAGCAATGTCGGTTATGGATAATGCGGAGAACAACCGCGATGACCCATTGGGTAATTGGTATTCTACCCAGAACAAAGAGGATCATTGTGCAGCGGCGGGAGCCACATCAATTACACCGCCAGCGTTACGACTGAAGGTGACTCTAAAACATCCTTTAAGTAAGAAATCCTTTACAGCACTAGTGGATACGGGGGCGTCTATGTGACTAAAGAGGTAGTTTCCTGGTTCAAATCTAAAGGGGAAATGGGGAGCTACCTTGACGTGAACAATAAGAAACACGATACTGTGGAAAAAAATCAGCTACCTTTCATCCTTCCTGAATTCTCGGATAAGCGGATGTGTACGGAAAGTTTTAACATAGCCGACAAGTTGCTTTACCCAATCATCCTTGGGCACGATTTCTTGCAGGACCAAGAAGTAGTGCTGGATTACAAAGAGCGTAAGATTCGATGGGATGGAATTTCAATACGAATGGAGCTGAGACCTGAATCCGTAGAACCGAGTAGCTTTTGCATTTATTTTATAAAGAAAACCGAGTTTTAAGAGTGTTGGATGCCGAAGGTAGAGAAGTCAACTTGAAGGCTCTCGTACCAAAACAACATCTGACTGAGGAGCAGAAGGGTCGACTTTTAGAAGTACTCGGGCATACCAGGTGGCCTTTCTCAAAGGCATAGGATGGTTTAGAGGAAAATCATATAAGCTTTCAGTGAGGCCGGGAAGTTTTCCTGTGACCCACAAGCCATATTCGATCCCACTAATTTATCGAGAAGCGGTTTTACGTGCAGTGGAACGTTTGGTGATGCTAGGAGTTCTCGAACCGGATAAAGATTCACCTTGGGCAGCACCGGTGCTCGTGATACCCAAGAAGGATGGTACTGTGCGATTTCTCTCGGAGTTTCGTGGAATAAACCGGTGCTTGAAGCGGTTATACTATCCCTTGCACAAAATTCAGGATTTCGTGCGCGAGTTGCCACAACCAAAGTATGTGTCTGCATTAGACTTGGACATGGGGTTTTAAAGTCGGGAAATATCTGGGGAAAGCCGTCCATATACAGCAGTCGTGCTACCTTGGGGGAAATATCGGTATCACCGACTACCCATGGGAATCAGTACAGCACGAGATGAATTCCAGGCTATGATGCAACAGTTGCTAGGCGATTTATCGTTCGTTCGTGCCTACCTGGACGATGTACTAGTACTATCAAAATCCTTTGACGAACATTTCAATCATTTGCGAGTCGTACTACAGCGGCTCCAAGATGCAGGACTTATTCTTCATTCCAAGAAAAGCAAATTCTGCATGCAGGAAGTGGAATATTTAGGATTTCATCTGAGTGCGGAAGGAAAAAGACCGATCACAAAGAAGATAGATGCGATTATGCAACTGGATCGCCCGAGCAATATTAGAGATCTACGAAGCTTTTTGGGATGGTGAATTACTACAAGGATATGTGGAAAGGACGATCGGAAATTTTGGCACCTCTGACGGCTCTTACGTCCAACAATCGACCATATCAATGAACAGAGCGTGAGGACCTCGCTTTCAGAAAGCCAAAGACATGATCACACAGGAAATAATGTTGGCCTATCCTGATTTTGATGAATCGTTTGACATCTATACGGATGCGTCAGCACATCAATTAGGTGAAGTGATTATGCAGAAGGAAAACCGCTAGCGTTTTGGTCCCGCAAATGTAATGCCTCGCAGGAGCATAACACGATGAACAAAAAAGAGTTGCTAAGTGTACTAGAAATATTGCGCGAGTTTCGCTCAATTCTGTGGAACCGTCGGCTGCGAGTATTCACGGACCACAAAATTCTATTCAAGCCGCATTCAACAATGAACAAACAGTACGATGGCGTCTCGAGATTGAAGAGTGTGGCCACGAGATGATATACATTCGAGGCCACGACAACGATGTCGCAGATGCTCTCTCACGATTACCGATCAAATCAGAGGCCCCTCAAGCAAATCTAAGTGCTGCTCAGTCAGACAAAGAAGACCCCAGTGCGGTCGATTTCGCTCGGTGAAATCGCAGAAGCGCAGCATCGATCCGGCCTTCACGAAGGACCGAAAGTTGCACGGCGTGCGATTGGCGACACTACGGTGTTTGTCAGCAAAACAGACGGGAAGATAGTACTGCCACTAGAGCTGGTATCTAAGGTACTGAATACGTACCATACGTGGTTGGCCCACCCTGGAGAGAAGGTTATGCTCGAATCAATAAAGAACGTGATGACGTGGCCAAGCATGACCGAGGCTGTACGTCGCTGGGTACGCAATTGTGAGCAGTGTGCTCAATGCAAGGACCGAAAAGCGAAGCATGGGCAGATTCCGGTAAAAACAGTAGAAGTCCGACCGTGGGCAGAAATAGCAGTAGACACACTCGGACCTCTCGGAAGACACCATAAATGGCGGGCGATGACAATCATAGACACCAGCACCCGACTAATGCAGATTACAGCTATGAAGGACGGAACGAGTGCAGAAGCTGCTAGAATTGTCGACCAAGTATGGTTTAACCGATATCTAAGACCCGAGAGATGTATTTGTGACCAGGGGGTGGAATTTCGGGAATTGTTGGAAAGTTATGGTGTTGAACGACTTAGTACGACAACAAAAAAACGCAAACCAGTGGGGTCATTGAGCAATTTGCATCGCTCAATTAATAGCAAATTACGCACAGAGGCGATCGCTACAGAGGAAGAATAGGAAATTTGTCTATCTTCTGTAATGTTTGGATTGCGAGCGCAGCATCACACGATGACGACTCTATCGCCTAGTCAGGCGGCATTCGGACGAGAGATGCTATTCGATTACCTCTCTAACGTAGATTGGTGGCAACAGCAGCAACGGAAGCAGCTTCAGCTTGAGAGGGCCAATCGGCGAGAGAACGCGAACTGAGACGAGCATGAGTATCAACCAGAAGACCGGGTCATGGTGGCTCGTAACGATCCACGTTCCCAAACCTGCAAGCGTGATTTGAAGGACCGTATCAAGTATTTGCTGCTCGAGATAACGGAGTCTTACTGATTGACAAGGGCAAGTACATGGAAGGTATTCATATGCGCCGCGTCAAGCCATACAAGACAAGTAACATGGGGGAAGATATTGTGCTATCTTACATAGTGCATGACAAAGTGTCAAAGAATTATAAATTCGAAATTTTGTAGGTCAAAACAAAAGATAGAGAGTGATATTTAAAGAAAGGGGCTTTAATCTGTAACAAAATATTTTGAATACCGTAGATGGCAATAAAACACCCGCAAACTTTTTTTAAAAAAAAACTGTCGTCTTTTTCCTTATTCACCTCACTTAAATGCTTTATTTTGTCATGTCGTGGGTAGGGTAATATTTTTTGGCAAAAAAATAATATATTGATGAAACAGCAAAATTTACAGTTAGTAGGCGGTATTTCCGTCAGTAAATGTAAGGCAAGCTCCGTGTAGCTCTTCCGGGTCTTCGTGCAACAGTTGGGAGCTATGGGCATTCATTTTTAGACTAATTAGCACGGCTAGATAGTGTTAAAAAGTTTTGCCAACACACGTGAAATAATTGTTTCATTTAATAAATGGTTGTAAACTTAAGTATTGGATTGGTTTTACGTGCTGCTCATTATCTTAATACGCGATAAATGGATTAATCGAAATAATTAGCGTAGCTCTTCTTAAGTAAAATGTGAATTTGCGATAAAATTACGTGGACGCGATTAGGTTAAAATGGCCGCTGATTTGGTCATCGACTACTTGCGAAAATGAGTCCATTCGATCGTTAAACCTTTTTAAAATATATTTTGCTAGGGCCTTTTTAACACTAATTCCCTCGCTCACCCCTCCCATACAAAACCTAGGCATAAGTGTAGCCACCTATCACCGTTTGGCAGCTCGGCTTTTATCTTACCTGTTCCAGTAAAATTGATTTATCGTAATAAAATTCGGAGCGATCCGAAGGTAGGCTAATTTACTGTTTTGGGGGTTCAAAAACCGGCTGACGCTTCAGTTTATTCAATTAGATCAGTAAGCGTGAAGATACTAGCCTTTAAAGTTCGGTCGGTCGTACGGACTGTAAACTGGTCGACAAAACTAAAAAGGTAAGGCAGAAAATACTTAAATTCGACCCCATTATCTTACAAGATGAAATTGTACCGGAAAAATAGACTGGATATCAATAGTTGGCATCCCATGGTTGCGCACATCTTCCACGTCTTGGAACTTGGTTAGGAAACGTCCGATTGACTGCAGCTCACGGTCATTCAGATCATCGTAGAAGCTCGAGCAGCCGATGGCGTTCCGAGGGTGAAAGGCGTAAGCCATGGGCGAGTTGTCGACGATGATCGTCTGCGTGATGTCGCGATCAAGCAAGGATAGATCCTTCACGTAGCAGCCCTCGTATTGGACGCAGTGCTCGCGATAGAGACGGTAGCGAATAGTGCCTTCGGGGTCCAGCTTATCGAGCAATGGGTCTGCGTAGACGCTGAGACTGGCCGTGTAGACGACGATCTCGTAGTATTTGGCCATTTCAATGAGGAATTCCTCAGCTCCAGGTCGCTTGCACACGTAGACGAGGTGCGTGGAGCCATCGATTTCGACTGGAATGATGAAATCGTAGTTGTTAGTTGGTCTGAACGAGGAGTGCACCAGGGTTTCATCCAGGTCGAGTACCAGGCACTTCTTGTCGGCATCGACGAAGGAAACTGGCGGCAAGAGACTCGGACGCAACTGAATCGTTGTACCGACAGTCTGAATCTTGGAAGTGAGCGGTCTGCCTTGCTTTGCCTTTTGCTGATCTTCCTGCTGCTCGCTGAGACTGAATTTTGACAAAACACTCCCAAAGATGTGGCGAAGACTCCCTCGCTGCTGCATCTCCTTCGCACGCGATGCTTCGCGGGACTTGCGACGAAAACCATTGAGAATTGGTTGCTGCTTGCCATTTCTGTCGGTCTGGTGGACGATGCTCGCCAGTGGGTAGGTGATATTCAGATCCGCGAGCTGTGTCTTCGATTGTGCGGCAGACATCGTCATCTTTACTGAGATTGTCTCGTTAGCTGCGAGACGCTTGAAAAGTTCTGGTCGAACGAGGGTCTTGAACTGGAGTTGCGAGCTGGAATTGTTGTTGTTGCTGTAACTGTTGGGGGGAGGGGGGGGGGGGGTAGTGCAGTGCGTTGAAAGCGAGTTTTCGAATGGATATATGGAAGGGCCTTGGAGACAGCCACTTGACAATCAAAACCTTACCACCCTCGAGTCTCGTCCGCTCTGACCTCGCCGTTCCTCCCTTATCCATAATCCACCCAGCCTGATGACGTTGCGCCTATTTTTATACGTCATTAATTCTCATCTTCTATTAATACAATTACGCTGAGGCAGGTCTTCGTTACAGACCACGTCCAGTGAATTGCGCTGGCTGGGTTCACGTTCTCCAACTTGTTGCGATTCAATCTCTTATCACCGTCCTTAGCACCAGTGCATCACCACGGAGCGATGTGCAAAGACATAGATACGTGGTGGCTATAGAGCATTTAGTTTTAGTAAAGCTGTGGTCGTGCATGTTGATGAGTCATCGCTCAAGGCGCCCCCCCAACATTTTTTTTAAAAAGTGACTTATTTAATACTTACGTAGAAGCAGTCCATAAATGAAGGCACTATGTGCAGTAGTGATCATGAAGTAGAGCTGCAAGAATGGTTACCCACTTAAGTACAAGTCTGCTATTCTCTCATGGTTCAGCGAATATGCCGATTTCCCGAGATGCTATCGACTTTTCCGTCATGTTTAGCCATTCCAGTATTATGTGAGGTCGCTAGATTAATCGGATCATTGTTTAAATGTAAACATCTACGAATTCGAGATAAGAATGGCCCTGGCATGTTATCAGATATTATTTCCCTGAGCATTATTGTCGGGCCAGAAGATCTTAGCAAAATCATCACTTCAAAGGTAATTGGTACAAGTACGGCCAAAAAGTGCTCATATTCTCATGTAGTCTCACGAAAAGTGGCTTTGACTGTCGAATATGTACAGCCGGGGGCGCCTCGTGGACTCCATTAACCTGCACAGCAAGTGGGCAGCATGTAGCTATGTCTCGGTGTAGGTGCGCATGTAAATTGCACAGGTTGAGCAGGTAAAAATAAGCACAACGTCATTTGCAAACAGTTGGCTCATTGGATGAAAGAAGGAACGGGTTGCCTTACAGATCGAGGCCAGCACGGACGAGATTCGAGGGCGATAAGATTGTGTTTGTCGCGTGGAAGCCACAGCGGGGCCATGAACGACATCCATTTGAAAACTTGCTCCCAAGACACCACTCTACACAAGCCAGCACCCCTCCGCTACACAACAACAAAAACTACAGGTCACCACATCAGTTCCAAGACCCCTTTCGGACAGGACTCTAAGCGTATCCAGACGCAGCGCTACGCCAACCACCACAATGATGACGATGCCGACCACACGATCGAGGACGCAGTCGAACCTGAACGCGAGTCTGAAGCCTGAAGGGGCCACCCCCTTAAAGAAGTTTGCCATGAACGAAATGCTGTCGGGCCGAAGTTCAAGCTGCACCACGATGGCAAACGGAGCACCGGCACCACCGACGAAGCAGCTCGCGGATCTCAATCTGGCCAACCCATTGGCAAGCATCGTCCACCGAGCTGACAGAAATGGCAAGCAGCAGCCAATTCTCTCGTCTCGTCGCATGTCCCTCGGAGGACCGAGCGTGAGGAAGACCCAGCCACGAAGGAGCTTCGGCAACATCTTCGTGAATATATGGTCGGCACTTAGTCTTCACGAGCAGCAGCAGCAGCAGCAGGAAGATCTGGCGAAGGTTAAACAAAATGCATCGTCCACCTCCAAGGTTCAGGTTGCCGAAGATAACAGCAAAGCGATTGAGTTGCGCCCGAGCATCTTGCCGCCTGCATCTCCCATCGATGCCGACAAGAAGTGCCTGGTACTCGACCTGGATGAAACCCTGGTGCACTCTACGTTCAGACCAACTAACAACTACGACTTCATCATTCCAGTCGAAATCGATGGCTCTACCCACCTCGTCTACGTGTGCAAGCGACCTGGAGCTGAGGAATTCCTCATTGAAATGGCCAAATACTACGAGATCGTCGTCTACACGGCCAGTCTCAGCGTCTACGCAGACCCATTGCTCGATAAGCTGGACCCCGAAGGCACCATTCGCTACCGTCTCTATCGCGAGCACTGCGTTCAATACGAGGGCTGCTACGTGAAGGATCTATCCTTGCTTGATCGCGACATCACGCAGACGATCATCGTCGACAACTCGCCCATGGCTTACGCCTTTCACCCTCGGAACGCCATCGGCTGCTCCAGTTTCTATGATGATCTGAATGACCGTGAGCTGCAGTCGATCGGACGTTTCCTAACCAAGTTCCAAGACGTCGAAGATGTGCGCAACCACATGCAACAGTGGGATGCTAACTTCTAACTCGTTTCTACATTTCCATTAACCAATTTCATTTCGTAAACGATTGAAAAAAATAACTTGTCCAATTACGTAAACGCTTATTGGCAGGTATCCTCAAAAATATATTTACCTAAAATATATATTTTCTAAATAACTTATGGATTTGGTGGATTCCTTCACGAAATGTATTGTCCTTGTTGGGCAGCTGAGCTGTCTGCAAACCGGTGCCACCGACAGACTTTGTGCTTCGCACACACCTCAACTACCAACTCCGCAACCTTAGCCAGGTCTGACGCTTCTCTGATGCTCTTCCAACGCTCGAGGAGCAAGTTCTCCCCGAAGCCATGAATTTAGTATCACGACCAGGTTTTGATGCAGATATTCATTTTCCACAGCCGCAGTGCAATTTATTTATTTGCAGATTTACTATCTACCATGCAGGTGTCTATTCTTATTAGACGAAGAACTCCCTATAAATTATAGTTTGAGGAACCTGCTTATTGGTAAAGATCCAGGGGCTTCGAAAATGAAACATACCGGTACCCAAGAAGATCGTCGAACACCGCTGATCTTGTACCTTAATATTTTCGGAAATGTTGCTATTTAAATGCGTGCATTCAGTACTCTAGCACAGTTGTAGTAGTGTACAATGTAATATTCTACAAACTTCGAAATACTACTTCGCTCAATTTGTGTGCACCGATGTAAGAAAAGGTCCGCATTTTTAGTTTACTAACGTTAAATTATAAAAATATTTTACAAGTTTTTATGGTATCTGTTGTCTTACTTCGAAGTAGTTACATTCCGAGCGGCACCTCGCTAACGAAAAGTAGGTTAGCTGCGGGAGGGCCACTGACTCAGTAGCCGGCATCCCACATGTGCAGGTGGTTACGCACGTCTTCCACATCACGAATCTTTGTGAGGAAACGAGAAATCGATTCAAGCTCACGATCACTCGGGTCGTCAATAAAACTGGAGCAGCCAATGGCGTTGCGCGGGTGGAAAATGTACGACATCGGCGCGTTGTCGATGATGATCGTCTGTGAAATATCACGATCCAGAAGCGACAAATCCTTCACGTAGCTACCCTCGTACTGGACGCAGTGCTCGCGATAGAGTCGGTGGCGAATGACGCCTTCCGGGTCCAGTTTGTCAAGAAGTGGGTCCGCGTACTTGCTGAGGCTGGCCGTGTACACGACGATCTCGTAGAATTTAGCCATTTCGATGAGGATCTCCTCGCATCCAGGTCTCCTGCAAACGTACACTTGGTGGATGGTGCCGTCAATGTTGACAGGAATAATCAAATCCGGGTTGGAAGTCGGTCGAAACGACGAGTGTACCAGTGTTTCGTCGAGATCAAGCACCAAACACTTCTTAGCCGCGTCGTCAGGAGAAACAGGAGGCAGGACGCTTTTCCGAAGCTCAATAGTGGTGCCCAAAGCACTGGCAAGTTTCTTCTTCGTAGGTGACGACCTCACTGTTTGGTGCTGCTGTTCACTGACTCCAAGTGCCGACATGAAGTTTGTCAAAAGGTTACGGAAGCTTCCTTGTCCTCCATTCGCAGCAGCTCCCTCGCAGCTAATGCGACGACTTCCAGTAAGTACAGGCTGTTGTCTGCCGTTTCGGTCTGCTTGGTGGACGATGCTGGCAAGTGGGTTGGTGGGATTCAGATCTGCAAGCGACTTTTTTGGCGAAGACTTGCTCGAGCCGTTGCTACCCACGCTACGGCGGGAGAACACGGGGTTGTGAAGCAATAGACTACTGAATTTGTTCGCATCCAATTTCGAGCTTGCGCTCAGGTTCGTCTGCGTCTTTGATCGTTCCGTAGGCGTCATTGCTGGAGTGTGGAGTTGGAATGCGGGTCCTAGTTGAGTGTTGCTATTGGGAGGGTGATGCAGAGCGGTGCGGTCGTGTTGTCCAAACTGAGAATACCTCTTCAGTAGCAGCGCGTATCGATATCCTGACAGTGGACTGCAAACACTTGGCACCTCGTCCTCCGACACAAAGGCGGCAGGCAATCCGTTCTACCTTGATTCTCAAGAACAAAGATGTTAACATGGACGCGGTTTATTTTTGGCGATCCTTCCAAACCTGTGCATTCCACCGCCCAGATCACCGAAGGGTGTAGGAGGACAACTGTACCCAATTGTGGTAGGGAGGGATGTGGGAGAAAATATTCGAGTGGCAATGGTTTATTGCACCGGTATGAATGCGTAACGTTTATAGCGTTATGGTGTCACATGTGAATGGCATTCACCAAATGCTAGATCATATATCTGACACTGCTCGCTTGCATAGGAAAAGTAAAATCAAATAGTTTCAAGTTTATGGTCCCCACCCAGTCGGCAAACCAAATATAATAGTTATACCCGACATTCAAATAATCTACTGCTCGATTCCTTAGCGACGATAATTTGAAATCAGCAGAATAATAACAAGTTCTTATCAGCCTCCTACAAACCTGTCCAGGTGTATAATTTACAAATTGCTAGAGACGGCTGTTGGTAAAAGTAGAATCGCTGACCCCGACAAGATTCAGTCTCCAACATAAAGCCCATCGCATTGGGACCCTCTCTGAGTCTAAACGTAAGTCAGTCAGGTATGTGTACGTCGGTCAGCCTTCCACTTCAAAAGGTCTCAAACCAGCTTGGCTTGTCTCGAACAAGGCAGCAGTTTCGATCACAGCGACTCCATGGAGCTGTACGCAGATCTAAAACCTCGACAACGAACCCGCTCACGGTCCGAAGATCAGATTCAAGAGCCCCACCCAACGTCTCAAAAGAGACGATATCGGGCTTCCAACAATTATTCTACCAGAACGAAGACGGCGATGCTCGGGGCTGTCGGTATTTGTTTCGTAGCTACTATGACAATCCTGCTATTAACGGCTGAAGATGTTGAGGACCCTATTTATTCCACGCCAAGAAGGCGGTTAGCTGTAGCTACCAGCAGAGATCCAAGTGCTACACTGCACTTGGACGAGCGATACGTTTTCGATGGAACCCATTCTGACTTTGCACAGCAGTTCTATCGACGATACCTTGCAGGAGATAAAGTTGCAGCAATTACAGACACTAGTGGCCTTGACGAGGTCGTGGACTACGTGAGTGAGTTCGGATTGGAATTTGCCAGTCTTTCGGCGATGCTACAGCAAGCGGTAGTCTGGGATATGGGCTACGTGGCTGCAGGAGATCTTGGTTACGTCAAAGTATACACGAAGTGTGGCATGCGAATGTCAGAGTTGCAGCTTTCGAGGAATGCTTACCGAAGTGCTGGATGCACGGAGCAGAGATGCTCCTCACCGAATGGAGACCTATTCTACCAATCGCTGTTCTGTAAAGGGTATCAAATGGGAAACGTGAGTCTATGTGCCGCTACCAACGGTATCACACCAGTACATGGAGCAATGTGGGCTGACGGGGGCACCGACGATGTGGTACCAGTGAGTGAGATGCAGCGGCACGAATGGAGAGACGCTGGTATCGACTACACGATCTTGGCGATTCACTTGGCTACAGATCTCAATAGCTACGGGAAGTGCATCGTGCCGTCCATGGTAGTCCCGTGTGTCGTCTATGACGCTAACAATAAAGACTGGTGTTCGCCAGAGCATGGTGAGATTGTACCGCAGTGGCTCGAACTCGGAAGAACTGGCGGCGTTCTGATGACACAGAGTTCAGGGTGGCAGAAAGCTGCCCTTCCTGTCACCATCACGAGTGTGGTGCTACTGTTACTCGTACTCATTGCAGCTTTTGTTTTCTGGCTTAGAATTCGTGAAAAACTGCACCAGAACGAGGATTTCTACGAGCAAAAGCGTGCAATCTTAGGCGGTCGAGGCTCCGACGCGTTTTCGATGATGGACGACATCGACTTCATCCTTGAAGTCCCAAGTCAATCATTTATTGAGAAGGAAGGGCACCAAACGTGGGTCGCCTGGAACCACAAAGCTGCCAAGTCAAAACAGACCGCCAATGTTAGAGAAGATCTAGATACAACGTTGAGTGGCAGCTTCGAGGACGAGAACAATGAGGACAGTTTATACCTCCACAAAGGATCTGATCGCCACCAACAGCTTAACTGTAGCAAGGCAACGACTGCACGCTTAACAACGACCTTTGAGTCCGGGTTTCCCTGCAGTCCACGGAATACTTTTACTAGCACATTGACGCTCACAGGTCACCCGGAGACAACGAACAGCTCGTTGATCAAGTTTCAGAGTGACGCAGTGGTGGCATCACGTCGTGTTCCTTTCGTGGATATCAGTCTGGTGCGACAGATTTCATCGGGTGCTTACGGCGAAGTCTGGTTGGGTCACTTATGCGGGGACATTGTTGCTGTGAAGAGACTCACTCGCGATCGGCGTCGTCAAGTCCACGACCTCGAGCTTTTTGCAGCCGAAATCCAACTGATGGCTTCCTTGGAGCATATTAATGTACTCGGACTTACAGGTGTGGCCTGGAATACCCCCGAGAATATGCTTCTCATTATGGAATACATGGAGCGGGGAGACTTACAAGGCGTTCTGCAGTATCAAAACGGTGACAAGATTCCAGAGTCAAGTGGGAATAACAGCATCGACGAGTTTTCGTGGGCTTCTCACAAGGCTCAAATCGCCCGAGATATCTCTTGTGGTCTTCAATATCTCCACAGCTTGAAGCCGATTATTGTGCATCGCGATTTGAAGTAAAAAAATGTCTTGATCGGGGACAATTACGGAGCTAAACTCAGCGATTTTGGAGTGAGTCGAATGCGACGTGGAGACGAGACAATGACAAGTGGTGTGGGGACGGCATACTGGACGGCACCAGAAGTGCTGGCGGGACATAGGTACTCGGAAAAGGCAGATATCTATTCGCTGGGTGTCGTGCTGGCTGAGTTAGACACTGGAGAATTGCCTTTCTACGACGCACGCACATCGGACGGACACAAGATGGAGACGATTCACATTTTGAGTCTCGTGGTAAGCGGTGAGTTGCACCCGAGCTTTACACTTGACTGTCCTGAAGATGTACGCAAACTGGCACTGGCCTGTTTGAATCCGAAGCCAGAGTGTCGACCATCGGCCCAAATGGTCCTGGACGAGCTTCACCGACTGCTGCAAGGCTAGTCACGAAGGCCGACCAGTCGGGAGATTTGGGGCCTTTTTTCAGTTAGATATAAATTGCCCTGAACGCATAACCGATTGGGAGACTCCTTGTGGCTTGGACAATGTCAAGCGGATACGGCATCGACTATGCGGCGCTGGGACTAACGTTGGAGCGATTTGAGGCGTTCAAGACCGTGTTTTCATCGCTCGACAAAGCTCACACCGGCACCATCTCTACGAGACAATTGGATGCGCTCTGTTTCCATTTAGGGGAGACGCTCGACGAAGAGGAACTCGCCGTCGCCGCTGCAAGTCTTGCAGACCCGACAACAGGTCTCATCCACTTCTCCAGCTTCCTACCCTGGTGGGTCAGAGAGTAGATACATCGAAGTACTATTCAGTAATACACTCAAGTGGCAAAGATCTATCTTATCTTTTAAATTTTAAATAAATTTGGTTCGCTTTGGCGAGGCAGTAGGAGCTGTAGCGAGAGCTTGGGCCACAGCCTTCCGGATGCTCAGCGCTCGTGCGATCAGTTCACGACGCTTAGCACGCGAATGAAGTAGCAGATTCCGTTCGTGTAGACGTCGAAGTTTCTCCGGAGCATCCAAAAGCTCTGGATTCCCACTTAGATCGATGACACGCAGCTTGGGCAGGACATCGGTCGTTGTCGGGTCAATTGACTGGAGTCGATTGTCCGCTAGAAGCAGCACTTGCAGCTTGTACAGTCCATCTCCGACCGGCAGCTTGTCATTGTCAAAGTTGATCGTCTCGATGAGATTCCCTCGCGCGTCCAGTTCCTCGAGTGCTTCGAGTCTTTCAAACGCTGATATTGGGAGCTCGCGTAGACGGTTGTGAGCAACGTTGAGACGCTGGAGATTACGTAGAGCGCCGATCGAAGCTGCTGACAGCTCTTCTAGTGCATTCTCACTTGCATTTAAGGACTCCAGCTGTGAGAATGCTCGAGCCAAACCATCCGGTAGCAAGCGCAAAAAGTTCCGACGAATGTTGAGCTGACGAAGTCGTGGGAATCGATCACTCAGCTCCTCGAGAGGTGGCATTTCTGTCAGTTGGAGAGAGGACAAGTCCAGTGTCAAGCCGTTAGAGTGGGCGAGACTTGCAGCATATCGCTGCTCTAAAGCTGATGGAGCCCCTGACGGCCCCACTGCCTCCTCACCGCTCATTGTGATGATGCCGTTTCTGTATTTTTATCTAGAGACGTTTCTGGAAACGTACGAGCTTGAAAGAGCTGTGTTGCTTTTCACTTTCTACTTGCTCAACGTATCCGAGTGAGCGGTAAAGTTGCTGAGCGCCTTCCATTGCGCCAATAGTTTCGAGACGGATCTCGTTGAACGCTCCACAGGACGCGGTGAACGTCTCGACAGCTCGAACCAAAGCTGACGCCAGACCGCGACGTCGAACTGTAGACGCAACACTCAATCGACAGAGCTCGGCTATATGTTGATCCTCTTGGGTGGTTGACGCTGTATCCAGTGGCTTGACACCGATACAACCCACGACTTCACCGTCCACTTCCGCTACCCAGAATTCGCTCGTCAGGATCTCTGTACCTTTGGGTGTTTGAAAGGCGTGGTGGACGTCCAACATGTCGCCGCGTAGACGGTTCGCTACGAACTGACGTACAGCGCGTGAACCTTTGGCAAACTCGAGGTGTGTGCTCTCAAACAGCGAGCGCACAGCAGCCAAGTCTTCGTGCTGGAACGACCGAATGATCGCTGGCTCCTGTTCTCTCACTTGTGGAGCACAGCGACCGGTTAAAAGGTGTCGGTGGTGATGCGCTTGGGTCACGAATCCAGCCGTCCAGTCCTGATCTTGGTTGTCGGCTAAGTAAATGGCGTAATGAGCGTTGCACAGCATCCAGTCGGCAAACTCGTCGAACGGTTCTTGTGACGCCAGTCTGCGTTTCTCCTCTGCAGTTGTACATGCTTTGAAGACTCCGTTCATGTCGAGGATACGGCAGTTCTGCCAGTGACCAAGCGCAAGGAAAAAACGCGCGTGGTCAGCTGCGGTCCGGTATCCTCGCGCACCTCG
>NW_003303740.1:1677935-1956707 GCF_000142945.1 Phytophthora infestans T30-4 | reverse complement strand
TCGCAAGCAATGAGCGAATACGAGGCAGAAGGCACGTGGCCCTGCCAAGCCACCGGCCCGTCAGCAGGAGCAGCTACATTCAAGTTGTCAACGTCCTTCGGGAACAGCCCCGCGCGGACATGTTCGTCGTTCAGCAGCTTCGTCTTCGCGTCCACGATGGCGTCGCAGTCCACTTCTGTAAATGAAAGCGTGCTAGAGAACTGTCTTTGATCCAGTAGACGGAAGAACAACGTGTCGAATCCAGCGCCCAAGGACACGATGTTGACTTGGGACGACGTCGCATCTACAGTCCCGGAAATTGTCAAAATGTCGACCTAAAGTTGCACTAAACCACTGAATTACGACCAAACTCACACTGCGAGAGGAAGAGCTCAACGCAACGAGCAATTGCCACGTGACGGAGGTAGTAACCGCGATGGATCTGCAACGTAAAAGACCACAGAGAGCCAAGTTAGCACAAGAATTGCTATTTCAACAGCGAACTCCATCTTGCAGCTTGTTTCTTTGAATATTAAGTACCAAAGGGATACGACGTGTGGGTTTATCCACGAAGAAGCGGAGGAAAGGATCCTGGAAGTAGCCGAGCGTCACTGCGGAGCTGAAGAATCAAGTACAGCGATGAATGATACACACGATTTAGAGGCTGCTGCTGGTGGCTGTAAAACATTTAAAGACAAGAAAATGCTCTCGGGTACAGAATAGTCATCCTGCTTAGCCTACAGTTTGCACTTGACAGCGTCGAAGGCCGTCTCAGTGACGTTGTGGTCGCTCGTGCCGCGCCATTCGGAGGTGATTGACGACGCCATGTCCAGCAGATTGCTCGTATACCCTCAAAGTATACATTTACCGGATGTAGAAAATTATGTACTGTCCATAAATCAGGAGACGTGACAGTGATTGGTATTAATACTTGTACTCGAGTATTAGAATCAAGACTATTTTAAAAGTATCAGCTCTAATACCAACCCTATTAATGTAAGTATCTGATAGCTCGGACTTGTTCAATGCATGTACCGGCAGACATGCGTTAAGTATAATGTCCTCAGCATTCAGCTGTAGATGCCTGTGTTTTGCGTTCGCTCTTAGATTTTTGCACTTAATAACGTATGCAAGATGAGCAATTAAAGAACAAGGCAACAAGTGAGTCACTTCAAGAGACGGGCATTTTTTAATTGAAGAGTGAAAGACGTCACATCTATGAATATCCTTTTCTGAAAATTGTAGCGTACCGATAGGAGTTATTGGATTAGTATCAAATTACGATGAGCAAAATCAGTGCTCATAATCGTATAGGTAGTCTGTCGGCTCGCGATGAAGGTTGTAGCGAAAAAAATGACTATGGCTCTATCCTACTGACACACGCGTGTGCGAATGCCCAATCAATCAAAAGTTTTTTGCGATCTCTCGAGGCAAACGGGAGCGCTCACAAGCAGCTCGTTATTAGCTCAAATGATACTACTATATTTTTTTGTTATTAGAACTACTAAATAAAAGTGCAGAAAATCAACTATTAAAAAAACAGCCTGTAATATTAGTAGTACTACCGGTAGTAATTCTAAGACCAGCAGTATTACCGGTTACACTCTCTTCGAGTTTTCCTAAATCTACCGAATTCTAACACCCGCAGTGATCAAGGCAATTCATCAGTGGAGCCCACTTTCAAGTTTACCTACCGCAAAATCGAATTTGCCAAAACCACTATGCATATCACGGTTTTTGCCTCAGTGTTTTTCCTTATCCGATTGAGTAGCGGCAGCTAAACGGTTTTTCGCGATTCAATCCAATTTATATAGGGGTTTGTGCTACACTGTTGTTTTGACCGTGTTGTCATTCTGAGAAACAAAAGCGGCATAGCGGCAGAGATTGCCGCTCAGCTATAAGTTCGAATGCCATAAGTGTCTCCAAGTCACGCACTTGAGTACTTTGAAGTACCGGTATGAAATAGTCGCAAAGTTGAAGTGAGCATGTCGAAGTGTTTGATTGGCCAGCTTACTTCAACTCGTCGCCGTTCTACTCGTAAAATCTACTGTACCAGCAGCTCCAAATTTCCATTTGCAAAGTGCACGCTTCCCCCATTATTTTGTATTCTCATAATCGTATTGCATGTTTTACTATGACTCCGTACATATATCTTTTTATTGTTCCGATCAGGTAAGTTTGTTAGAGCAATCACTTATAGAGCAAGCGCCCATGTATGCTTCGTGATCCATCGCTCGCGAACTACCGACCAAATGCAAGTTAATACAATGATCTCCTCTAAAAGCCCGCAAGTCAACCGATATTTTAACCAAGTACGGTAGCGATTTGAACCAGACGCGTCCACCTCCACCAAAGCCGGTCTGCAACCGCAGCACTGTAGCCATCTGTTGCGGTGACGAACTCTGCACTGACACGTTTAGTCTTCACAAAATTCTATTGGCGGAAAGGTGAGCATATATGCGGCAGTATGCCGAAGCCGCCTCCTCAAGTCTTAAATCTCGAGTCAAGGACCAGGTTCGCCGCCGCCGCAACGCTCGTCGCTCATTCCCGAATCGGACACGGCGGTGAGCTCCAGTCCCCGACCGAACGACCGAGTCAAGAAGAAACGGCCTCCTGATTCTAAGACGGAACAGTCACCTTCACTTACAGAGCAGTTACCATGTTCCAGTTCCACGCGTCTGAAAGCCCCAAGGTCGACGAAAAAGCGGCCGATATTGAACGCTATCGTGCTCGTCACCGGCGCATGTGTCGCGGTCAGCTACCGGACGCAACGCCCAGTCCGCAGATCGAAGACTTGGACGTGGAGGACGGACGGACGCGCAAGATCTCGGCCAAGTGGCGGCAACAGACGCAACCGCAGCAAGTTCCAGTGAGCAACCAGCTCCACGACGCGGAGATGCACGTGGGCTTCAACGCCTTCGACTTCTCAGCGTCGCCCGAGGCGTTCCACGAGCCACAAGAGCAGCAAACCGAAAGCAAAGCGCCTGCATCTGGTCAAGACAACAACCAACAGACACTACATGTAGAGCACGACGCAAGTAGTCTGTGGGGACGAAGGTTTCCCGGTCACCAAGCGTCTGGACATCCCGTCAAACAACTGCCCACACTAGGACAAGAGGCACTATGGGGAGGTCGCGTGCACTACACGACACAAGACGCACAGCGCCAAGCTCTGTACTACCAGCCGCAATATTACGCATAAAACTTCATCACAAATTGTATTATAAGATTTCTTAAGTAACTAAAAGCAATTGCCTTAGAATGCTGATTTGGCTACGACTCAATGACGACAGGCTGTGTGCGATGCATGACCGACGCCAGGTACACGATAAGCACCACCAAGAAGGCGATGACAGCGTGTCGAGGGTCTTCTTGCATCCACGCGAGCAACGATCCGTCCTTCTCCACCAGCTCCTCGTCGCTGTCGTACGCTTCGACATGTTCGTCCACGTCTTCGTCCAGCGCCTGACTGCCGTTCATCTTGGCGTCGTGTTCGACACTAGAACGTCGCTCACTGTGCATCGCGCTGGCCGAGGAGCCGCTTCTATCGCCTCGGTTAGGCAGCAGGTCCCTCGTGCTGCTACTGCGTCGTCGGAGCTGGGAAAAGTTGGCATCCCACGACGTCCAGTTGTCACTAGAGCCGACATGACGCCGCACTTTGCTCGCGTCCGTGAGCGACTCGAGCCACTCTTCGCCTTCGTAGATCGTCTCTGTTCGTAGCGCCAGGATCTCTCCATTCGGCTTGATAATTGCGATCCGGATGCTGTCGTTCTCGCCTTTCTCCAACGCGAACCGCGAGACATCCGGCCCGCTATTCGCCGTGATCTCGACGACTTCGCAGCGTGTCAGCTCCATCATGTCGCGGTACTTGCGAGAGCGTTTGTGCGAGTAATACGAGAACAACGTGCCGTCCAGTCTGCACCAGCGCTTGGACCAGCGTGACGGCACCATCGTCACCTCCTTGGCGCCTCCTTTCTCCGCATTTCGTTGCAGCTTGCGCTTCTCGAACGAGATGGACAGATACCCGACTTTGACGCGGTTCTCGGGCTTCTGGCGCTTGTAGTTCTCTCGCAGCGCTTGGATTTCGTCGTGATACGTGTGGACGAGGTCGTCCCGAGCCAGATCCAATAGGTTCGGCACGCGCTCCATGAGTTGGGTACGCGCGGTGGGTTCGATCGCGTGGAAGCCGAAGATCAGGCTCTCTAACGCCAAATGGAACGGCGGAGGAGGTAGTGTCAGCTCCAACTCTATAGGACGGAAGCTGCTGGTGTGAGGAAGCGTAGTCTCGCCTGTACGAGACGTGGAAGACGCGGTAGACTCGCTGCCTCCAGCACTGTGAACGGTAGTCTCCTCATTAGTTGCGACCGAGTGATTTGGCTTCTTGTCGTCCCTAAAAGAGCCGCGTTTCTTCACTCGTAAAACAAATTTTCCATCGGGATTAATCGAGAATCGAGCTTCATCTTTCGGACACAATTCAAGCTGCTGGTGTTGCGAATGCGCGGTGTCCCAGAGCTCCACTAAGCGATCAAGAGGCTGCTTTACGTCTTCAAACGACGACACTAACGAGCTGAAACGCGTGTCGAAAAACTCGAGCAGATATCGAAGCTTCATCTTGGCGTCCACTTTGAACACCAAATGTTTCTGGAACTTGCCATGCGAGAATTGGTGAAAGTAGTCGGTGTCTTGAACGATACTGCCGATGGACAGGCCCTTGTACTTGAGCAGACTTTCAGTCAGAGCTCCAGGATCCACATACAACCCCACAGTGAATCGGTATTGGTGAGAGCCATAGGGCTCGTCGTATTCCTCTGTCGACACGGAGAACGTGTGCGCCCACGTGCCCAACAACGCGCTGCCGTCGACCACCAAGTCGCCACTGAACATGACGCTACTGTCTCGGTCCACCACGGGGCCGAAATGCACCATGAGACTTCGACTCTCTCTGCGCAACATCTCGAGCTCTTCGTCGTCGTAATCGGCCCATTCGTCTTGAGTTGACGGCTGTCGATGGATCTTCGGAGGGCCAAGTTGACTGTGTCTCCTGGCTCGACTGCCTTTACGCGGCTTGGTCACTACGTGCTCTTGTTCATCGTGAGGTTTCGCTTCACTCTCTGGCCCTTCTGGATGCTCCTTATCGCCATGTTCCGCAGCACCAAAGAGATCTTCCGCCTCACTGTCATCTTCGCTATCGTCCGAGTCCGAATCGTCATCGTCATCACTGTCCAAGCTCTGAATCCGGTCGTGAAGACTGCCAAAGATCTCGTCCTGTGCATCGAGTACTTCTCCACCCCAAAGCGACGGCAGACGCTCCACCAATCCGCGTTTGGCGTCGTGTTGGATCGAGTTACTGTCGAAGAAAAGGGCTTGGATGCTTTTGCAAAGAGCATGCGACGCAATCGGCGGGTACAGTTGGCCTCGTAGTCGGTATTCGAAGCGGTCGTCCTCGTGTACCCGCATGACCATGGACTCGGCTTTCTTGAGCGATTTCTCAATGAACCCGAGGAATGTGCTAAGTGCAGCTGCGTTTCCTCCCATTCGAGGGGCCAATTCGTCACGTAGCAGAGCCGTGAGCACTGATTTGGACACGCGTTTCCGTGCTGTGACCACAAAGCTGCGTCGAAATGTCGTTTGGAAGAGGAAATGGTCGTAGAATTGCTGGTCTCCGTACAAACTCTTGGCGTCGCGTCCATGGAACTTGTCCAGCTCTCTGGTAGCTGTCTCCGGGTCGATATACATGCCCACAGCCAAGATCCGCTCGTCCGTCCAGCCCATACGACGCACAATGGGCCCCACACCCACCAACAAGTCGCCGTTTGCTAGACTGGGGGGGAATGTGATGCGAGAGTACATTTCTTTCATGGGTCCATACGTCATTCGGGACTCTAAGATCGGGATGACGTCTTCTCCGAAGGAATCTCGCTTCATGTGGCCCACATGGTCGTTGTCCAGCACATTGTGCGCCATCACGGGGGTCGACGCGCCTCCCCCGTCCATAAAGTCCCCCGTGTCCATCGAGCTGCTTTGATGCACGAGTAAATTACTTGCGCTACTGTTATGGTCCAAGTCATCGCCCCCCAGATCGGGGATGGGCAAGTACGTGGGCTTCGCTCGACGCTCCGACTTGTTGTCGGTCGGTGTCTGCTCCACGCTGGCGTGGAAGACGTCACAGAAGACGTCGATCCACTGGTGTCGCTCTCGCTCGGTGGCAGCAGCCAGGGTGAGTTTGGTGTCTTTAATAAACAGCAAGAAGCCGAACGGTTTGGGCTCGCTGCACATGCGGATGGTGATGGGCGTGTGTGGCGTGAGAGGGATGTCTCCCTTGCGGTTGCCCTTCTGGCTGAAGTATTGGAGACGCGTGCGTTCCAACACGAAGTCGCGCCATTTCCACGTGAACAAGCGACGGTCGCGACGCATGAGTTTGCCCAGAAGTAACACGCCGCTGCCGGGCGCGGACCCGCTGGCCGCGTGTAGGTGCGGCGTGGAAGGGTTCATTTGTGGCGTGTCGAAAGCAGAAGCGCTTGTCACGGCCGTGGAGGAAGAGGTAATAGGGGCAACGTCGTCGCCGTCCGAGCGCCTCATGTTCGTCGAGTTGTTGCGCGCGTAGTTAGACGCACGAGGAAGAGCAGGAGCGGCGACAAGTGCGGCGTGGCAATCCACTGCGATGCCACACACTTCACTTACGTGACGACGGAAAGTAACTTTGTTAAGTGGTCCTACTTCAATCACGACTACTTCAGATGTGCGGCTTTCACATTTGAATAAGTATTCGTTATGGCGGGAGAAGCTACGGAGGTGACGGTGACAGAGCCTGTGCCTGCTGAAGAGCAGCCGGCGCTGCGCTACTCGTTCTTGGAGATCAAGGAGGCGCAGCGCGTATGTGGTGAGAAGATGAACGCAGCGGCGCTGAAGGAATGCGGGTCAGCATCCGCAGCCCAGCAGCAGATCTTCAAGGCGCATGTGAACGACCTGTGCGCGACGGTGTTCGCAGCAGCGCTGAGGAAATACAACCCAGAGGACAAACGTGTGTGAAAGAGTGATGGTATATATAATAGTGAATGTCTGTTGCTGACGTTGTATCTAACCACAGAGGAAGTGGCGCCTGTGGATGAGGAGACAGTCGCCAAGCTGAAAGAGTTAGAAACGAAGCTCAAGGAGAAGGAAGCTGCTGTCAAGAAACTCCGGGAACGAGTACGATGCTAAAGAGTGATGGTCGATCTTGACCTTGGAGGCTGATGTGGTGATTTCTTGCAGGTACCGAGGATGGCGGCGGCTGATGCCCGTCGAGAACTGGAGAAAGCTCGCAAACGCCACGCAGATGTGCTCGTGGCGTACGTTGGAAATTTGGTTTATTGGATATTTGGACGGTGGAGCAGAGAAGCTGAGCTGGATGTTGGTGATGCAGGGAGCCGGAGTTGACGGGAGACCTTGGCTCAGAACTGACGGAAGAGCAAGTGGAGGCACTGAAGGCAGCCTACGTGAAGGTTTGTTGGTTGAATGACGCATACGTTGCAAGGTGGTTGGCTGATGATAAAGTGGCGGTTGCGGTAGACGACGTCTTCGATTGCTATTACGAGTGCGAAGCTGTCACAAGTCATGGACCAAACCACCGAGACGATTAACATTGTACGGCTTGGGCCGTTGTTGTTGTTGTAAACGGACAAGAGCTGACTTGGTGGTTGGTTTTTGGTGGTGTTAGGTGGAGAAGGCGATGAAGCGGCCAAAGACTGAAATTGACATTGCTATGGAGAACAGTCCGATCAAGGCCAAGGCATTGCTCAACGAGGAGGTATTAAGCGGGGTGTTGACAGTTCGGATGCATTTTCAGAGTGCTAACTGCATCTTGAACGTGGCACAGGAAAAGAACAGCCTCCAGCAGCCATCGCCTCTTCGAACTCGTCTAGCATTGCAGTTGAGCGCCTCTAAAAACGTGTAATACTAGAGTATTGTTGTGTCATACGCTTGCTGGGTCTGCCAGCGCACTAAAGCTACCTTCTTTAACTTTGCGATATTCAGCAGTACCTTGAAAATGGAAAAAGGACTCGTAGGAATCAAAACACAACTGCTGTGACCGAGTCAAAACATTCACCCGTCTACTGCACATGTATGTATGTGGATAAAAGCGAGAACAGTGCTCACTCTACATAGGTTGCTTGGCACTCGGGGCTCTAAGGCGGCTTACGACGGACACCCTCGTCGTCTCTATAACCTGGTGCACGCATACCAGCGTGACCAAAGCCACGGTGAAGTCCCACGCATCGCTCACTTGGTCTGAAATGTCCATTTTCTCGATAGCATTGTTCACTAAAGCCGTTAATGTCTTCACTTTGGGCTCGTAGAATACCAGGAAGCGAGTTGGGTAGGTCTGAAGAAACTGGAACAAGGGAAAAGCGACCTTCTTTCCATTGGTCAGACACAAATCCAGCGCCACCACCAAGCACGAAATCCACAGGAAAAGCGTAGAGCGATCAATGCGTCGTCGAGAAGTTGCAGCTACTGCTTGATGCGGCCGAAACTTCAGCTTCATTTGGGCAATGGCTAGAAGCAAAGGAAACCAACAAGGCACAGTACCAAATACTATCAATAGTCAATGCGACTTGCTGTAAACGGCCAGACAATATGAACTTCATAATAAATATATCCACCTTATTAAATTGAAACAGATAATTGACACAAGAAACTAACAAAACTAATTGATCTTTTACACAGGAACTGCCTGGAATTTTAGCGCCAACCTGGCCAGACACCTACAGGGGCGTCAGGAATGGTCTTTACTCTGGAAAACTTACGTCGTGGTGGAGGTTTGAAGCTCACGAAGAGTCGGTAATACATTATGCTTCCAACACAAACTGTTATTTTTATATTTAGATATTAATAAAATCATAATTAAGCAAGAGTTAAATGATATTTGTGGTATATCCGAAAATAATTTCCAGTAAATATATTTCAATGGACGACCAAAACATTGTTAGAATCCTCACTTGATCAAAGAGCTGCTCAACTAAGACAGCAGCATACAGTTCACAGGAGTCCAGTCGACTGAGGTGTCGACAACCAGCTCCATCAGTGCGTCACCATTCAGGCTCGCTGGCTCCACCAAAATATTTTCAGCAGGAGCGATGAGTTGCTCCAGCTCATCAAGCAGCAAGGCGTCAAGGGCTAGCATCTCTTTGCTGGGCTGCCAGGATATCTCGCTCTCACATGGTTGCAAAAGAGGAAGTGGCTCCAACTGCAGCACTTCAAGCAACGTTTCTTCTTCTTGTCCGGCAATCGGAGAGTCGATGGCTGGCATCATCTCGAGAATACTGTCACCCGCTGTCGATGACACAGCTTTGCTTTCGGTGCGCGACTTTCGATGGCGCTTGATTCGCTGTCGGTATTTCTGCGCGTGCGTCATCACTTGACGAGGTGATCTGGTGCCAATGTGATGAGCGATCTTCTTCCACGGTCCGGCTCGATAGCCTCGAGGAACTTCTCGTGCTCTTGGGTGGTCCACCATCCTATCGTTGATGCTTTTTGCTTGAAATCTTTGCTAGAGCTGGAGAAACGCTGATCCATGCGGATCAATTGCGGAGTGTTGGTAGCGCCCCGCTCAAACGCTTGTGACTCCCTTGGTAATGGTCATTGCAACTGGTTTCGATGTCGGCAAAGAAGGTGAGGTTGCTGTGTGTTGATGCGTGCAAAAAGCGGAATGAAGCTCGGCAATCTCCGTCAATTAGCCTCGTACACCACCACGGCACTACCAACGTCGCTTGAAGAAAATCCGGCACCAACGAACTCATACAAGCAATGACCGCACGAAATGGATTCAACTTGGTACAGTGTGCCATTTCATATGTAGCCGTCACTTTTCCACACAGGATTTAAATACACACGTGTATCTTTTAAGAAGGTCTACTCTAAGAATGATTTACTACTACATGTAGTAGTACTTTTTAAAGTAGATCAATAAACGATTCTAATTCCAAAAGATGAAGAGGAAGAGTGAGCAGTTGAAAATACAAAAGTAACCAGCCTAAAATTAATTCCCCATGAAGACTAACACCAATCCAATTACGTAATTGTTCGCTCGACTGCCACGTTCATAAGTCTTTTTTATTACTCCTCGATCTCTGCTCCATGCCGATACATTTGCAAGATCAATCCCACGATGGCAATGCAGAAGGAGATCAAGGCGTACGCCGCGACACCAATGAGCGAGTTCGGAAGAGGTTTCATCAGCAGCATCACGGTATTCAGTGCCGAGTTGGTGTACGGCATGTACCGCTGCGGCGCATCCAGCATGGCGTATCGGACCAGAACGCTCTTCTGGTGCGAGAACGCGTCGAACGAGTATTTGCCGTGGTAGGAGCCCATGCCCGACGCCCCCACGCCCCCAAACGGCAAGTTGAGATTCACCGACTGCACAATACTGTCGTTCACACACGCACTACCGGAACTGGTCGCATCCAAGACACGTGTGCGGACCTTGTAGTTCGATGTGTACACGTAGAGCGCTAGTGGCTTCTCACGGTCGCGGACAAAGTCAATAACCTCATCCAACGAGTCGTAGTAGACCACAGGCAACAGAGGACTGAACACTTCTTCCTGCATCACAGCACTGCGGGTAAAAGCGTCCATATCCTTCTTGAAATTGAGCAGCGTCGGGGCCACAAACTGATCTTCTCGGTCCTTCTCCCCGCCAAACACGATAAACTCTGCATCTCTCTCCAGGAATCCAACGACACGATCGAAGAACTTTTGTGTGATCAGTCGTCCGTACGACGTGCTCTGCTGTGGGTCTTGGCCGAAGAAGGCTGCGATTTCTTTCTGAATCGCTGCGACCAGTTGATCGCCGATCTTGGCGCTCACCATCACGTAGTCTGGACGCAGACACGTCTGGCCTGCGTTCATGAACGCCGCCCATGTGATGCGTCGTGCAGTGACTGCAACATCACACGTCTCGTCCACAATAGTGGGGGATTTACCGCCCAGTTCCAGGATCGTGGGCGTGAGTGTCTTTGCTGCGGCTTCCGCTACGATCTTGCCGATGGTAGAGCCACCCGTGCACATTATCAAGTCGAATTTCTGCTGCAAAGTGGTCTGAGTAGCTGAGACGCCGCCGTGTACCACGCGCACGAAGCGAGGGTCTAGATACGTCGACACGAGCTTGAGGAGCAGCTCACTCGTGTGCACACACGTGTCATCCGATGGAAGTCTCAGTATTACGCAGTTACCGGCGCTGATTGCACCTACTAGTGGACACAAGGAGAGCATAACTGGGTAGTTCCATGTGGAGAGAATGCACACGACGCCCATTGGCTCGCGCTGGATGTAGGAGCGGCCTGGCTGGTTGGCCAGGTTGGTCCACACGCGCTCGGGTGCCGCCCAGTTCTCCATCTCCTCCTCATGCAGCGAGATCTCGCCACGGACGGGCGCTATTTCGGAGATGAGCGTCTCGGCTGGCGGC
This sequence comes from Phytophthora infestans T30-4, assembly GCF_000142945.1. Taxonomy (NCBI): domain Eukaryota; phylum Oomycota; class Peronosporomycetes; order Peronosporales; family Peronosporaceae; genus Phytophthora; species Phytophthora infestans. The sequence goes on along the minus strand of NW_003303740.1, from coordinate 1,945,282 downwards.
TTGCGCAGGTCCTGGAACAGCGCGTCTTGCAGCTCACGCACGTTCTCGTTCACCATGCGCCGCAGCTGCTTGAGCTGCTGAAGACGCGTCTTTAGGTTGCGCGTGGCACCACTGCGGAAGGAGGCGCGAAGAGCTCCAACTGAGGCGACGATGTCGTCGGAGGCGGTGGGGGAAACGCGCGTGGTGCTGTCGGCCATGGTGGATTGGGCAAGTTGCATTGTGAGCGCTTCGACGACTCGTCAATAACGAGAATGACGAGGAGCTCCGATACTTCAACCACGTCATGCTTGTCGTCCTAGCGGTTTAAGGAGGGTCTGGCAAAAGGTAAACTTGTTGGCACCGTGCCATCATGTTGACATCACACCACGAAGTTTACGTAAATTAGAATAGCATACTTAAATGGAGATACAGTAATATTTAGCGTTATTATGGCAATGCTACATGTATTAATAATCTTCATTTCCAAAAATGTCGGTCAACTTCGTAGAAAACGGCAGTCAAACTCGTAGCTTAAAAATTGGCAAACAGAAAAATTACGGTTAGAGCCTAATCAGTGCTCAATGTGCAATCAGCCTCATTGATTATTTACCGTAGACCATAGGTATTCCTTCAGCAGCAGCGTTGACAGCCTTGCTACAGTGAAGCTCCATACAAGACAACAGAGCCGAGGTCATACACTTCATTTCTGCCTTAGCAGCCCTCTCCAGAACGCGCATCTGCCTTCCAGCGAGCGTTATCAAGTCTTCATTTTCGTTTAGCTAACGGCTGCAGTCGCAAATTTCCTCGCAGTAGATTGCTAAGTTCCTCTTGATGTATGCCGTTAACACACTGAAACATCCCTCTATCGGTTTGCGCATGGGGGAGTACGGCCCGAGTCGTAGTAGCTCCATATTTTCGTACTCGGTAACGCGATCCTCCGTCTGTCGGTGGGCAGGAGCATTATCAAGAACGATGACAATCTTTTTGCCTTGGAAGAAATTGCGGAACTCTTGCGACTCCTTGACCGCCTTGTAAATCTCTTCGACGAAGGCAGCATTCTAATCCATACGAATACTGCCATGTTCCAATTAATCCCCAGCCCAACGCTTGACGAAACAGCACATTGGATCTGGAGATTGGCCCCTTTGGAGGGTGGAAGGCTGAGCACAGTCCTCTTTCCTCGCCTAGATCGCCCTCGTAAGCGCTTTAGATAGATGTTGTAGTTAGTTTCATCATAGTAAATGATGCCGTTACCTGCGTCTTGATACTCCTTTAATTTCACGGCGAACACGCGTCGTTTCTCGATGCTGATATCGCTATTACACGTTGTAGGCTCGACCCTCACTTGTTTTAAGGTAAACAGCATGCCCTTCAGGTGTCGGCAAATCGTCGACGTGTCTACCTCAGCACCACAGTCCAGAAACAACATTGTCCTCATGGTGTTCAACGTGTAGGTACAGTTATCATTCAGGTACTCCTCCAGGAAGACCTTAGCTTCAGGTGTCATCTTCACGTGCTTCGCGCCTCCCCGAGGGAGATTGTGCCACGCCGTACTATGTCGTAGGCAGTAGTCGCAGGAATCTCGTTGAAATGGGCAACGGCTAACCAGTCTTCTCGACCGCCACGATGGGCTTCAAGGACTCGCTGTTTCTCGATGAGGGTGTGCGGCGTGATTCGGGAAGGCATCTTGGCGACAAACGGTAAGTTAGCAAATGAACCAGATCTCCCTTCTTTCTGAGTGAGCTATACAAACCTCGGGCTTTGGCGCGAGGAGAGCAGAGCCTGTATTTTTGGCACGAGTCAGTCGCGCATATCTTGTACGAGGTCGATTGCAGTTTTTCAACATTGAATAGCTCCTACCGTAATTTTCCTATTTGCCAAGTTCTAAGCTACAAGTTTGACTGCCGTTTTCTACGAAGTTGAGTGCACAAAGGTGTAGTCTGTACAGGAGGAAGCTCCTGTAAAACCTGTCCTACATGAACCTTGCGAAACCCGATATCCTGTCGTACTTGTACATGAAATAATTCAGGTCCACCAAGTCCGTTCCCAGAGATTACTTTGGAGTAAACTTGATATTGCTCAAATGACAAACATGATACAGTATTGCACTCCGTTTTTCGCACCCTCGGACCTTTGATAGACTTCCGGATGTAATGGTCCTGAGTCTAAGTGAGCAATGATTTGTTTGCTAAAATAAAATTGATTTGAAAATCCTATATGGTCCACCCCCGCGAAAATGGGGTGCAGTACAGTACGAAGTTTTGAGGACAGCAAGTGTATAAGTGTAGCCTACGACTACGAAGTAGCCGTGGCAAAACTTGTAATTAGTTTTATGTCAGTAACCAGCAACCAGCAGCCTTGAAATTGCTTGTATCATTCTTCGACTGCATCGAAGACACATACGATTTGTATGTGTTCTCGACGCATTCAACCTAAAAAAAGGTATGTACCAGAAATTGTAACCTGTCCAGACTACAATTTAGCCCGGCACAATAGCCCGCCTCATTTTACGCGTTTTAGATTGCATTTTCATAAGTATTCCTGACATGAAGTCGATAGTATTAATAGTGGAGGTCTACATACGTAAGCAATAATAAATTGACATAATATTATTAAGTGTACATGTATTTGAGGCTACATGTAGGTGAAGAAGCGTTGAAAGACCTAATTTAACAAATGTTTGCTTATCAATGAGTCCACGAGAGACTGGCATACCTAAATCTATGAAGACCTTTTCAGTATGATATGCCTGTGTGCCTCCACGTTAGACATGGAAGCGCACAGCGAAGTACACTCGCATTTCATGCTTCTCTAAGCCGGCATGCTTCCTCGCCTCTTTCATATGCGTGATATTGGCGCCTTATACAGACCTTTAAACACTTCAGAATCGCTGCTCTATCCATACCTGGTCCACTTAGGTAAGAAATATCTCCTCACTGTCAGGAGCTAGTTTCTCGAGAAGCGCCCCGTCTCGATTTTTCTTGACTTGATCGCTCCAGCGATGTTCGAAGTCTCTGACGAGTGTATACAGCTCGCAACTGATACGTCCATTCTTCCCGTGCGAGTTGGCACGGATGCTTTAGTGGAGTCTGAATAACACATAGGGCACCTTTGCTCGCGCCGTAAGCAGCACCGCACACCTTCACTATAGACTTTTGATGAACCTCAATTTTTGCTCTTCGATATTGTGCACGAAAAACGTTTCTCGGAGCTTGTCCTGTCTTTGAATCCACTCATTGATTTTGGATGCTATTCTCATCGGTTCCGCAAAGCTAGTCCACGATTAGACTAGTGCAGCAGGGCTAGATCTTTTACAAGGAGCATAAGACCCAGCCTTGTGCACCTCGTAGAATCGCTTCTGGAAGAATAGATCTACAAGATATGATTCTCGGATCTTGCCCGAAGGACACAGAACATGCCTCAATTTAGAGCAGTCATACAGTGCTGTTTGCGCTCCGCTCGGCTTGTATCCAATCATCCATGAATGGAAGTCGTCGAATCAGGGACAGTGTGTGTGCGTTAGCATGTGTTGCAAGTCATTTAGAGCGGCACGACTAGCGAGGACGGAGCTATCTGTAGCATCGGCTGCGTTTGAAACAGTGCTTGCAGCTTCCACCGATTCGAGATCACTCGATACATTTCCCGTGTTTGCGTTGATTGATCGTCCTTTCAACCTTGGTCGATGAAGCACTGGGTCGCGTCTTCCCTTGTTGTGATATTGTCATGGTATCTGCTTCGCTCTCTGTGTGCCGCTGGAGATACTGGTCCCAGCATGCATAAGGTGGGGGATGCGTCACGTCGATCTGCTCAAATTTCATCTCACTATGCCCCGCATCGTTTGTACGCGCCGCTTGGGCGAGTGTGCTACCGCCTTCTTGATCATTCATCTCATGTCATGTGAACCAGTGAAAGCAAATGAACGCGTTTTATTTCTTTCTCGGACGTTCATTTCGACCTCCATGCCAGGACGCCGAACGAATTCTTGGAGCGTCGAATGACACACGTCATGCCGTCATGAAATGGGTTTCCTTCACCTGATTTAATTGGGTATCCTGTAAATCATTAAAGAACCCAATTTTCGTCAAGTGGGGGTGTTTGCATTCTTTAATCGCTTTTCGATATGGTGCTAAGCTGGGTGTCATGAGCCCCGGAGCTCCCGTCCACTGGATTCTCACTTTTTACGGAGTAATTACGCCTTGATGTCGCCCATCCAATCATGGTTACATAGTGATAATCGACAAAATCCCCCCCATGAAAGAAAGCGGCTTCACGTTCACAACAATCTTCATTTATAAAAACGCATCGGAGGTGCCAGCGTGAAAAAGCAAAGAAAAAAACGAGAATAGCGAGGGCGTCTTAAATGGAGGGGGGGGGTGAAACCATAAATAGATCAGTTTTCGGTCACATGTCGTCTCCTAAAAAAATCCGCTGATCTGCGCAATCCGGCAACGCATCGAGTTGGTGAATCAAGAGTGATCTACGGTCGATTGGGGTCAGTTACTGTGTGCGGTGGCTGCCGGTGTCACTGCAGGTGGCTCGCTTGTGCGGAGGACTGGCATTGAGCGTATCCCTACATGCGATCGCTTTCGATGCTACTGGTGGTGTCTCGCTTGTGCGAAGAATTGAGTCGTTGAAATGCTGCAAGTTGCGCTGCGTGTGTCACTGTATGCGGCTGCAATTGATTTGTCATCTCTACGTTGGGTTGCGATGAAAGATCTAATTATCCTGAATGGCAGGTACTGTAGCCGTAACTCGATCTCGATTTTTGATTAGATGTAACGAATTTTCAAACGGATGTGTGTCTCAAGGAAACATGATGTCGAGAAATGCCATGCCGAAGTACGTGCCTTAGCGTAGTACAGACAACGACGGAGAAATCCGACAGACACAAAAATCCGACAAGTGATTGTGAGCACATCTCTTTCCCATAGTAACTATTTTTGTATTTTTACCCTATCATATCTTTATACAAGAAGTTTTTAATCCGATTACGTACAAAAAAACTATGATTGGCCGTAGATAAAACACTTCTTGGGCGTCGGTAATTATCAAGTCATTTTGCGCAATGAAGCGCGTTATGCGAAGCTTCACAGTGAAGCAAAAGCGCGAGGCCTTGACGATCGCTAAATGTGAGGGTGTGAAGGCCGCCTCCGAAAAATTCAATATTGCGCGAGGAACTATCTACGATTGGCGCAAGCAAGAGGACGCAATACGCAATTTCAAGGGACACCACTCGTCAAAGACGTTAAAAGGTCAGAAACGCAAGGAAACTTTTCCTGGCGTCTCTAATCTCTTAACATACATGGAGGATATGCGCAGACTTGAGCAAGTAAGTCAATGTGAATGTGCTATTTGTGCTATTGTAGTGTTGAGCTAACTTTTCTTACATTAACATGTAGGTTTTATCGACTGCCGGCATGATTCAGTTTATGTGGCAAATTCATCCTGAGTGGATGACAATCTACATAAACGAAAAAGAAGCGTAAAAATATGTTTTGTGCAAATATTTAAAACTGTACTAATTGTTTACTTTAAATTTAAATTGTGCGCTACATAGCAACAAGTTTTCGTCACAAAAACCTCAAGCGGCTAAAAAATCATTTGAAGACCTCGAAGAGACCCGTGCAAGCTTTACCCTTGAGTTTTGGTCCAAGTATAGTCTTTCAGTGGCGGGGGCATTCTAAATGTCGATGAAACAGCCATACTGTTCGACATGCCGCCAATAAAGTCGTGGGCTGGCAAAGGGCGCAAGGACTCCGCGCGACTTTTGGGTGCGGAATAGCACGCCGGTCGAATGACCGCAGCTGTAACCATTCGCGATGACGGTATGTTATTTGTTTTTGCGGAAAAAAAAATTTAATTTGTATTTTTGCTAGCATATTTTTAATTTGTCGGGGATGAAAATGACTATTTTGTTTATCATCCATGGCGTCCCTGGTGGTCGCATCGAGAAAAATGAAATGGAGTAGTACCCTGACGACCACTTCTACGCCATGCAGGAGAACGCATGGATGGACACCAGTGTGTGAAAATTTTACGTAGAAAAACGTTTAAAGTTTGAAATAGATGGGCCCGCTGTTCTTCTGGCTGACAACTTTGAATGTCACGTTTCCGAACAAGGACAGCGGCTTGTGGCTGAAGAAGCCAATGCTACTTTTGTCCCACTACCCCCAAATAGCACTGCTGTGTGTTAGCCGCTAGATGTGGGGGTGATGGGACCATCAAAAGCAAAAATACGGAACCGCTGTGGTAGACGCACTGGTGGAACCGCTAAGGAAAAGCGCATCCGTGCTATAAAGTCTATTATTGCAGCTTGGGAAAAGCTAGAAAAGAAAACGATAATTCGTAGCTTCGAAAAGGCTATCCCGAGGTATCCGGAAGTAACCGTCTGAATATAATCCCTTTTTTTCATTCACATTTTTTTCTGTGCTGTTTCTGGTTTTTAGAGTGCGTTGTTAACCTATCAAATGAAGCGTCGGAATTTTGTGTCGGGCTCTGTGGTTTATCTTTTACTATGGTTGGATGCTATCCAGTGGTGTCGGATTTCTCCGTCGCTGTCTATAGGCATGAAAAGTGCTTGTTTTACCGTGAAATGCGCATTAAATGTCATTTGCCTTTTCTCCTTCCATCCCGTTTGCTCGCTAATTTTGTCGAAGCCGATTTGGAATTCCGGAGTATTATTTACTTCATATTAGTACGGATACTCATTTCTGGATTTACTGTGTGTGCGCAGCTCCTTCGGTAACGCAAGTGGCATTTACAATCAGCATGGGTTAGCTCTACAATTTGCGGCGTGCAGTACGAGGGGGCAGCTAAACGTGTTATCCTTACGACGGACAGCGCTCTTAAGTCAGTCGTGGTGCTCCTTGGTAGAAGCGAATATCTTTAGACATAGCATAACAAGGGCAATGCAACACACCCACAGTTTGTATCTTACCGCGGTATTCTCCGCATCCCCCTCTTACGTCCGAGATCGTCACGCTCATCATGTTTCGGAGTTGATATCCACAGTCTCTAAAGCGGTAGCGTTCGCGTAGATCAGCATAGCCCCGCGTCAAGCACTGACTTAATTTTACCTCTCCCTTGTAATATGGAAAAATCTACAGAAAAATGACTGCTGGGGTACTTAATTATGGAAAGGTCACTATTGTGCAGCACGTCCCACAAAACCGCAAGTGGTTGTTCTCACGAGCATGCGGTTTAGAGAGCGCCTTGTACTCACTGATGAAGGGCCCGTCCAGGACGGCAAAGGTATTGCGAGGGCCCTATTCACCGAAGTAAATAAATGGGGTCCACGGTTAACGAGTACAGGCACCTGGTGCCGCATCGTGGTGCACGGCAGAAGATGGATCACCGGTTTGGTCAGCAGGATGTATTGCAAGCCAGAGAACGGACAGTAGGACCTGTGACGGTGTGCACTGAGCCAGGCTCAGTACAAGCTATGCTTTTCCACTCATACTTACGGGCGAAGGATGGAGCAGACTCGAAATTGCGATGTACACACAGCCACTAATGATTATTCTTTGAGCCAGGTACAGCACGGATCCGACGAGTGGAGGCAAAACGTGATCAGCTCAAATAGGCTTCAATCACAACCGGAACGCCCGGAAAATGTAGCAAGAACTTCAAGTTTTGGGGGTCTTTAACGACTTCGGATTCTTCGTGTGGAATAATGATATGCCCAGGGCAAGACAAGCTAGGATAGCCGGGCTATTCGCAGCATTGTGCGCTTTAGAAGGGCACAACGAGACAAGGCGAGGAAATAAGTACCAGACTTTTGACGGAAAATGGCAGCGGTTGCATTCGCACACAAAGCCGTTCGGAGCGAAAGGCTCGATTACAATGATCCGGAATTTGAGTTGGTCGCTAAAGAATACAAACGGACCCAGGGTCAAGTGGATAGGGAGCTGCCAGTTACTACACCGATGCTGATCAAAATGCGGGAGCTCCTAGGGGAGCCGGACCTACAAGACAAAATGACGTGGGGATTCATCGTACTAGGGTTCTTCTTTCTCAGCAGTAGCTCGGAGATATGGGGGCCTATCAATGTCGATCGATAGACAGAATTGGATAGAGTCCATTGCGTAAAGGCTGCCAAAGTGGTACTGCGCGACAAGGACGGAATCGAGGTCGGCTCTGAGACACCAGGGGCCGTGTCAGTGGAGATGATACTCGCCTCTCATAAAGGAGATCGAGCTGCGCAAGGCACCACGATCCGACACTACTTATCCAACAACGATACGCTATGGCCAGTTGGAAGCTCGTGTGTGTCTCTACATCCGATCCCAATGGCTTTCCAAAAAAAAAGGTGGTGGGGCCATTCCTTACCTCAGCTTCGACAGCAGCTACGATCAAGAAGTCAAGCGTGAGCATCTAATTAAGGCGGCAGCGGTCGACCTAAGCCGAACCAGGAAGGATTACTCAGCCCACTCACTACGTATAGGGGAGCATGCGCACTCCTAGCAGCAGAAAAAGTGACCTGGTCATTCGCTTAATGGCAAGGTGGTCAAGTTGGTGCTTCACAGTGTACACCCGTCTCAGACCAGGAATGATCCGAGACGCGGCAAGTTCAATGATCAAGGCCTCGATGTGGGAATATCACGAAACAGACAGCGTCCCGCGTCAGATACCGTGCCAGCTCGGAGGGGAACTACAGCGAGTCTAACTCTCTAAAGCTAATCAAGCCAACTTGCCCCTAGCAGCGAAGGAAATACATTGTTTTTTTCTATGCTGGTATCTTTTATACCTCAAGAATATGACTGTCGCCAATCACATAAGGAGTACGGTACGCAGATTTCCAGATAATGATATTCCTATTGCAACCTTTCCATTAATTGTATTGATAAAAATAACCAGTCCCATTCGTCTCTATTTTTGGTCAAGCCGAGAACGCTGCTATCTTTGGCTCCTTCATCGCGTCTTGCTGCTCTCCGCTCACTTCCGAAGCACTCGCCACGTCGGCATGAACCCCAGCAATCCGTTCCAAGACCCTTCTGTGCTACGCGCACAGGCACCGCCCTCGCCTGGCATGAATTTTTCGACCATCTCGCCTCCCGAGCCCGTGTCAACTGTGGGCGGAGCCGCGCCGGCCTCGTACCAGGCGCCCGGTGCCCCGCGTCAAAATCTGATGGACGAGATCGGTGCTCAGATCAAGGCAACCAACAGTCAGACGATCATCAAGGTAATGCGCGTACTGAATCTGGTACTGGCCACGGCAACCATAGCGGTGGGAGTTCTCGCCTGGATCTTTGGCCAGGTGGACACGTTTCAAAGGGTCATTGCGGGCATCTACATCATGTAAGCATGAATAGTAGAAGCTCAGAGTTAGAAAGAGGATACTGACTCATGTATTGCAGTATGTTTGGAGCGCTGCTGCTAGCGTTTGAGCTGCGCACCGAGAAGGTGGACGTGATCCTGCGCAAGAACTTTGGCTTCATGTATGGCAACAAGACACGCACCGTCTTCCTCGTCTTGTACGTTCTTCTAAATGGCTGCTTTGTGTGAAGAGTCTTGTGAACTGACGTGTGTTGTTGCAGTATTGCGATCTGGCCGTTGTCGATGGGCAACTTCTGGCTGACGATTCTGGACGCCGTGCTGCTGTTCCTCAACGCCTTCTTCAACTACTTTGTCATCTCTCAGCACCCAGCATTCTCCACAGTGCCGCCCGTGTACGACCCCAATCAGGCACAGGCTGCATACGCGCCCACACCACACATGAATGTGTAAACAGACAAGCGATGGCTTAAGTCACGGTTGCAGCGCACCTAAGTTTTTATTTCCAAAGTATATTCCTCTTTATTCTATTTGGTCGAAGTATTTAAATGAGCTCTTGGTCAGTCTATTTCACAAATCCAGGTAGCTAATTCGGTCGACTTATTGTGCTACCTAAATCACCCATTCGCCCCTAAATTACTGCTAAGTCACCATTTTAGGACGACAATAAGGCAAAATAATGCAAGCGGGGCGCAGCAAGGAGGAGCGCAAGAAGGCTCGCTTAAACCGCCGGAAGATCGCGGCTAAAGCAGAGCGTGATGCGCTGGCTCGAGAGCAGGAGGCTGTGCGTGTGGCAGCTATCAGTCGCAGTCGCCTGCGTCGTCTGCCGCCGTGGCTGCCCACTTTGCCGTCCACCAACTCGGAAGATGTTGCTGTACTGCGAGATCTGAACGACGTCACGAGACCCGTAGCGTTACGCGTAGGCCAGGAGATGACGCGCTATTGCACCTACACGCAACGTGTGGTAGACGAAGCTCGGCAACACATTGACGCGGCAATTGCACACATCACGGAGGGCGTGCGCAAGATCTGGCCTCACGCTTCGGTCACGTGCTTCGGCTCGTATTCCACGGGCCTGTGGCTGCCATCCAGTGATGTTGACGTTGTGGTTATGGGTCTTTCTAACTCCGAGGACCGAGACGTCCCTACAAGATTCCTTCCGGATGGAGTAAAAGAGCTCGAGCAATTGGCGAGGCAACTGCGACCGCAGAAAAGTTGGGTGCAGCGTGTGGATGTCGTAAGGGGTGCCAAGGTCCCTGTGGCTAAAGTCATCTTACGTCGTGGCAGTCAGAAGGAAGGAGAGAACTCGGCGCTACTCCGAGTGGATGTATCGATCGAGAACGTTCAAACGAGCCACGGGATGGAGGCCAGCAAGCTCGTGCGCCAGTATGTGAGCGATCTGCCGAGGCTGAAGCCCGTGCTGATGGTATTGAGGCAGTTTTTGAGGGAAAAAGCTCTGAATAGCGCGTTTACCGGAGGGTTGAGCTCGTACGCGGTGACGCTTTTAGCGGTGTTTATGATGGAGATGCAACGGCATCAAGAGGACGACGAGGATTGTGCCGATGTATCGGAAGAAAACGAGGCGAGGAAACTCGGACAATTGCTGCTCGACTTCTTGGAGTATTACGGCACGGCGTTCGACTACTTCACCACGGGACTGTCGCTCAAACCAGAAGCGTTTGGCGCGTATCCGCTAGCAGCTCACTTGTCCATCGCCAACGGCTTGCCACTCATGCCACAACTCGTAATTGATGACCCAGTGTACAAGAACGGACAGCACAATGCTGCAGCTGGAGCGTTTGCTCTCGCTCGCGTGGTTGCAGCACTTGAAAATGGCTACTTTGCCTTGTGGTATCATCGGCCTACCCAGTTCACGCCAACGCCGTTGTGTCAATTGTTGCACTGGTCAGGCCACCGAGTGAGTGTTACAACCAAGCAGTAAGTTACGGGATCTCGTTAGAGTTACAGTATCTGCAGCCCCTAATCAACAAAATAGAAATAGGGATAGAAATGCTCTTCTAATTCTCTTCCGTTAAAACGCCGTCTTTCATGTCTAACTACTGATCTCCTCGGTAGCAGCACGTTGTTCCTCGAGAAGTTGTTGCTGACGCTCGATCTCTTCGTAATCGATGTTGGCCAGGACGTAGATGATGATCAGCGACACGACTGTCATCTTCAGGAGCTGACGAACGTCCTTGAACGTTAGAGCACGCATCGAAGCGATGAAGATCTTGGGCGCGAACACGAGCAGACAGAGCTGGTCCCACGCGAAAGCTCCGAGCACTTCAAGAGTAAGCAGTCCGGTCAGGATACGCGTGAAGCGCGGGTCCGGCATGGGCACAATCTGCAGCACCTTGTTGAACATGGGCATCCGCTCCGTGCACAGCAAGAAGACGCCGACGATACTGATGCCCAGCGAGTAGAGCAGCCCCGGGTTCTCCGTCATGGGCTTCATAAACGGTCGGCCCTTGTAGTTCACAGCACACACACTGACTGTCTGCACGCCGTTGATAAGGAAGATGACGGTACTCATGACGTTGGGTTGGAACTCGCCCGGCTTCGAGTGCGCGACGTCACCTTCAGGTGTGTACTCTTTAGCCAGGTTGGTGAGGTAGATCATACAGCCCAAGTGCAGCGCGAACTGGCCAGCGAGACTCACGAACAACGCGGGCTGGAAGATGGACGTCAGAGGACGCACGGGCGACAGCTTGTCGAGTGGAGTAGCACGACTCAGTGTGATACTAGCGACGGTCGAGATCATACCCAACGCCATCATCTGCGAGTTGGCCCACTTGACCTTGTCGAGATACAGCACGGAGAGCGAATACGAGCTGATGAGGCAGTTGACAGCCAAGATCTGGTACATTTGCATGGTCGTCACAAGAGCACAGCGACCCTGACGAATGATGTCGACGCAGCCCTTGATAGACGGAGCGCGCGAAGTGAAAGGCGAAGCGATCGACGCGTCTCCAAGCTTCACCATGGGCACTTCACCGTCGTCAAAGTCGTCCATGTACTGCGCCATCGCTGCGTTGTTGGCGAAGTTAGCAAAGCCCTTGGAGCCTGTACGTTCCATCTGCAGTTTCTTCTTCTCTTCGGCCTCACGCTTGGCAAACGCCGCGATTGCCTTCATCCGCGCGAACGATTCGCCACGAGCCTGACGGGCACGCACATCGGCCTCCAAATCTTCCTGTTTCCTTCTCATCTCAGCCATTTGTTCTTCCTTAGTAAGGACCTTGAGCTTCGGGTTCTTCTTCGCCAACGCCTGCTGTTTCTTCTTGATCGTCGCGATCGCTTTCTTCTTTTGCTCACTCAGAATCAGCTCCACATAGTCCTGCTTCACCTTGCACTGTGCCGTGTTCACATTCTGCTGCGCCAGACGCTTTTTCAACGCCGACACGTGCAGCTTCATCAGGTCTTCACGTGTGCTGACAGTCGCCACGTTGCCCTTCTGATACTTCGCCAATCCCGTCACACTCTTGTCAGCATTAGCTGATCCAAATCCACCCAACAACGCTACACCAATGTGAGCCTGCTTCAACGCACCCACGTCGTTACCACCGTCACCACACATAAGCGTGTGGTGGCCGTGAGTCTTCAGCAACGTCAGCACCTTCTCCTTGAGTTCCGGCGTCATGCGAGCGTACACACGAATGTGGTTCAAGTTCTTCCAGATCACGTCGTCCACTTCTCCCGCAGCAGCGAGCGTCTTGCCATTCACACACAAATCGTACTTCTTGACTAGGATCTTCAAGTCGCCACTCTTGTACGGCGCCAGCACCGAGTCATCGTCAGCACTTGTCCACTTGAGAGGGTCACTAGGCGACGAACTCTCGCTTAGAATCAGAGCTGGACGCGTGATAATGCCAACCTCCTTAGACACATGCACAGCCGTCAGTGTGGCATCTCCCGTGATCATCGAAACCTGGTGCGAGCTGTCCTTCAGCACCTTCAGGATATCGCCACTATCCTTACGAACCAGACACTGGAACACTGCAAAGCCAGCGAAATGTAGGTCGCTTTCGGCCCAAGAACGAGGCTGTTGGGCCACCTCAGCCTCCGACGGCCGCCCGTTAATGTCCTTGTACGCGAGCGCAAGCACACGCATTCCGCGACGCGCAAGACTCTGGTACGTGGGCCAGAACCACGCAGGAATAGCATCCGGACGCATCAGCTTGGCGACAGCCTCGGGGCTTCCCTTCACCAGCGATCGTACACGCACACCTTTGTCGCCCAAATGCACCTTTGCCACCACACTCATGCGCTGCAACTTGGACGCAAAGTGGTTACGGTGCATGATCTGCACGAACACATCCTTCTGATTGATTCCCTGGCCCCAGCGACGTTCGCTCGCACGCTCCAGGTCCTTCTTCGCTTGGCAATGACGAGTGGCAGCGTCGTACGAGAAGTCGATGGCTCGGATCGAAGCCTCTTCCACCGGATCGCCGACCATCTTGCCGTCAATCTGCACTAGCGACTGGCAACCAGCAAGAACCAGCGTGGCGTCCAAGTTCGCTGCAATCATCGGTACATGACCGAGGACATTGTCCTTGGGAGCAGCAGAAGTGGACGTCGTAGTGTCCTCACAGACCACACCAACAGCTGTAAGCTGGTCCGTCGTCAGCGTGCCGGTTTTATCGAACAGACAAATATCTACCTTGCCAGCCAACGAGATGCGGAACGGCTCGGTACAGAAGATCGACAGCTTCACCAAGTTCAGCAGCGCCGAGTTCACCGCCATCGCTGTCTGCATCGGCAGTTCAGCTGGGATCACACTAGTGATGATGAGCACACAACGCAGCAGCAGTTCGAACGTGATCTTCCCCTTCTGTGCAATACCGTGACGCAGCACGTAGCCCGACGACAGCAGAGCGAAGATTAGCAGCAAAAACGCCAAGCCATAGGCGTCCCACGAGCTTCCCGTGACTTTGCCGCTCGAGAACTCGATCATGCGCACCAGTTTACCCTGCGAGGAGCTAAAACCCGTACGCAGCACGTACGCCGTGCATCCCGCATCAGGAGCATGCGGGATTTTTTGAATAGCAGCGGTACTAGAGCCTTCGCTTGACGAACCCGCCTGCATCACGGTCGTTCCACCGAAAAGCACGTGTACCTTGTGTCCAGACTTCATGTCGAGCTGTTCCGCAAGGTCCTGGGGGCTCATTTTGGTGCCGATAGCCTCCTTCATCTGCGGCACACTTTCACCCGTCAGCGTAGCTTCATTCAGCACAGCAGAGCCGTCCAACAGCAAGCAGTCACATGGCACCATGTTGTCATGTTCGCCGTCCGTCTCACGCTTCACTGAAATAACATCACCGGGCACCAGCAGGTCGGAGCCCAGCTTCTTCCACGTTTTCTCGCGGTACACGTAGATCTCCCGCGCCTTGTTGCCCATACCACGTAACGTCTGCAGGTTCTTGAGACGACTCATTACCGTGACGCCCTCGAACATGAGGATCATAGCGAGCGTGAACAGCGAGTACTGCCAATACTCATCGAGCATGTAAAGACACACACTGAAGATCTGGAACACAGTAAGCGGCTCCAACAGCTGCTGCTTGAACATGTCGACGAAGTTTGGCTGAGGAATACTGAACTCGTTCTTGCCGTACAGGTCCAGCTGGGCCTCGATCTCACGCTCAGAGCTCAGACCACGAGACTCCAAGTAAAATTTCACTATTTCAGTAGTCGGCGCCTTCAGCTTACGAAACAAGACGCCTCCTTTGTCACCTGCTTCGTCTTCAGCGACGTACTTGTGCTTCTGGAACAGGAAATAGGGACGTCCAGCGGATGATCCATCGACGTGCTTGGGGCGGATGATCTCCACGATGCTGCTCTTGCCCTTGAAGGAGCGAGGCACCACCATCACAAACGTCGCATCGTCCAGAGAAGCCACGGGAGTGTACTTGATGAACGCCTTGACACGCACAGACCATATCTGGAATAGTAGCATGAGACCGTGGGTCATGACGGTGCCTAGAAGGTAGAGCAGAGGCACGATGCCAGGCAAGAAAGGGTTGGGAAGTGGAGGACCCTCTCTTTCCTGCTCCAACATGGCCGTGTAATTGATCGTGGGTGCGGCTGAAGCAGCTTCACGCACACTTCCCTGCGACAACATGGCGGCGGCCAGACCTCCGTCCTCCCCCGGGGTAGTGACGTCCACGGAGCCAGGGACGGCTAATCCTTGATCCTCTAACTCCCTTATGGCCTGAGCGTAAGGTTCGCCAGCAGTCAGGAAGCAATGGTACAGGGAGTTCGCGTAGAGAAACAGGAAGGGAATGTGCTCCAAGCCGTAGCCTAGATTCATAGGGTTCACGCGGCGTCTGTGCAGTGACAGCTTGCGGATGGACTTTCCCGTCCATTGCGGGGGCGCGTCGGGCTTCCCCATCGTCAGTTTTTCGCTCTCCTGATAAGATAAGTGCGGCACAAGATGTGAGTCGATCAGTTGAATTTAAAGTTTATTTGTGGGGCTTCTAGCGCGCGTTAGGAGGTGAAAGTTGCTGGTATCAAAGCCCCTGCTTGAGAAGAATAAGCTGCAGCAGCTTAGAAAATAATGCGAGGCCTATGACTCGTACCTGACGTTGACGGGCGACCCGCTTCACCTGCACAAGTCGAATGCGGAAATGCGCACACTCCACACGTGGCTGACACCAAATGTCACTCCTCCGGATTGTGACATTAAAAACCTGTTAAATCCGATACACCAGAACTTCAAGATGTAAAGCCACCAGAATCGGATCTTTCGTATCGAGCGCAGATGGAAGAGGTTCTCACTGCCGTATCGGTTGTGTGTCGCTCGTATGAGCAAATTATGGCGCTGAATCATGTAGTGCGGCAGCTCTCGGCCTACCTTGACACGTCTGCTCGCTGGACGATGCTCCAGGCTGTCAGACACAACTTCGTGCACCTCGTGCAGCGTCTTCTTCGAAATGATACTGGCCACTATTTATCCCGATTATCTACGATTCGAAGCGCTTTTCGAGTGGGAGTAGGCAGTGGACAAGCAGAGATGCTGCGCGTGCTGACAGATTGGTACCCGCAGGCAGCTCTGGACGAAGTCGCGGTTCAGCGAGCGGCGATGAATGGGCGCTTGGATACGCTCCGGTGGATGCATAATAAGATGAAAACCTTTTGTAACGGACTAGAAGAGTCGTGTAAAGTGTTATACTCTTCCGTTACAATTGCGTTAGCGGCGGGTGAAGGTCATCTGGAAGTAGTGAAGTGGCTAGTAGAGGCGAGAGGAGGAGAGTGCTCGGCTGCCCCACTGCATCAAGCAGCAAGATGTGGACAGTTGGAAGTAGTCGAGTGGCTGTACGATCACTCTGGGTGTATTATTCTGCCTCGTGCGATGGATGAGGCTGCAGCCTGTGGATATCTTGACGTGGTGCGATTCTTACATGAAAGAGGAGGACGGGACGGTGGCAATAGTAAATGCACGACCATGGCCATGACGGGCGCTGCTGTCAACGGCCACCTGGACGTCGTTAAGTGGCTCCATGAGAACAGAGACGAAGGGTGCACTACTGATGCTCTCGACGGCGCGGCACGTAATGGACACTTGGAGCTGGTTCAGTGGTTGCACGAGCACAGGAGTGAAGGATGCTCGACCCAAGCGATGAATGGAGCGGCTAGAGGAGGTCACCTACGTATTGTAAAGTTCTTACATGAACATCGTAGTGAAGGCTGTACATACAACGCCATGAATTGGGCCGCTTTCGAGAACCACCTGGCTGTCGTACAGTTCTTACATGAAAATCGCACCGAAGGCTGCTCTCGACACGCGATCAACGAAGCAGCAAAGCGCGGTCATCTAGCCATGGTCCAATGGCTCCATTCGAACCGTTCCGAGGGGTGCAACCGAATGGCCATGGATGACGCTGCTACTCTGTCTCACCTTGATGTTGTTAGCTTTCTGCATTTTCATCGACTCGAAGGGTGCACAGTCGCTGCAATGGACGGAGCTGCAGAGCACAATCGACTAGATATTGTGCAATGGCTACATGAAAACCGAGATGAAGGCTGTTCAATGCGAGCGATGGACCGCGCCGCGCGGAATGGCCATCTACGAATGGTCCAGTGGCTTCATGAACACCGAGCAGAAGGCTGCACTACCGACGCAATGGGCGGCGCTGCTGAAGGAGGACATGTTGAAGTTGTCAAGTTCTTACACGCAAATCGTGCTGAAGGGTGTACGACGCACGCGATGGACGCAGCGGCAAGGAATGGGCATCTCGCTACAGTGAGATGGCTACATGAGAACCGCACGGAAGGGTGCACGGCAACAGCCTTGGACGGCGCGGCAGCTAACGGGCACTTGGATGTGGTGCAATTCCTTCACAATAATCGCACTGATAAGTGTACAGCACGAGCGATGGACACGGCAGCAGGTCGAGGTGACATTGTTATGCTGAAATGGCTTCGCAAGAACCCACATGCAGAGTGCAGCGCTCATGCGTCTCTTTTTGCTGTTGCGCACGACCACGTGGAAGTATTGCACTGGCTTCGACAGCATTATTCTAGCTCATTGGCCCGTAGCGAAGATCTCTACAGCACAGCCCAGTATTATGGTCGCGTGCACGTTCAAGCGTATCTCCTCGACCTGTGGACTCCTGGAAGTTAGTGCGCATACATGGCATTTGATTCCTTACCGGAAAGTGTAAGTTGATAGTTTGTACAGAGAGTAGTGGTTTACATAAATGAAGCTATGAGTACTTCAATCTACTTAGAGCAATGAAAAATATATACGCAAAAGAAACAAGCTGCGAAGTAAGAGCGGTTAGAGCTGCAGGGGCGCGTGCGGCAGGTTCATGTCCACGCCGTCAAACATGGGGTCAGTGGCTAGATGAAAGAGGAACTCGAAGTCCACGTCAAAGAGTGGGGATTGTCCGTATGGAGGCATGTTGTCCGTGAATGGCTCGGGAAGCACACAGATGTTAGCTTCAACTTGCATACCGCCAGTCGCGCCAGCTGGCGCCATTGACATGGGCGACACCATCACGGACAGCACTTTGTCAGGCTCGGTCGGCTTAACGTCAGGTGCTGCCGTACGACGCTGTAGTCGTTGTCTATACTTCTGTGCGTGCGTCATGACTTGGCGCGGCGTGCGGGTGCCGATATGCTGAGCAACGCGCTTCCACGGGCCGGATGGGTACAAATCCAGGGCCTCGAGGAATAAGCCATGCTCCTCAACCGTCCACGTGCCAAGCGCAATTGGAGACGCTGGTGATGCCTTTGTCTGCCGTGGTGCAGCATGCCGCATTTGCTCGATGCGGATCACTTGCAGTCGGTTCGTCTTCTGGAATAGCTGACGACGAGTTGACTCTGTGATGGTCATAGCTAGCAGTGAGTGCGAGGCTGAGGTTAGCGCTTGTGTCGGAAGCGAACGCGGCAAGTGACCGAGTGGCAGTTGAGGCGGGGCTGGAGAAGTGTTTCCGACCGCGCAAATTGCCGAATGACCAGCATTTTGAGGTCGCGCTCTTGTTGAAGTGGGATCGTCTCCGCATATACGATTCAGTATGCCTCTCGAGATCCGTGTGAGTTATCCGCCACGCGCGCCTTGTTATTCGGACAGTGGAGCCCGTGGTTGTGAAAGTATCGTTAGGGCCGGCGCTTGCGTCCGAACAATATGTCGCTTTCGAAGAAATGGCTGTAGGACGTCCGCCAAGACCACAATATAGTTGCAGGCGATTTCCATCAGCGCAAAGATCGTCGAACAATTGCACGATTCCAGTAATGCTGAAACGATGTGCAAGAATGACTCGCAAGCGTTTTTGACTCGCAAGCCTATTTCGGACCCGAGTTGTCATTGGGATCAGATCGAGCCGCGCCTGTTCCTCTTTGACTCGCTACGTTTCTCTACATATTTACTTGGCCCTTCGACACTAGCTAACTCTGTTTTTGAGACGCGATTGCACCGCTATGGCCGATGTGGTGGGATCGGACACGCGCCATTCTGCATCAACTCACAAACCGCAGCGTCAACACATGACCAACCACGACAATGATCGCATCACGTACGCCAAAACATGGGCGGAAGATGTGCAAAACTACCGCGTACGTACGACTACTAGACTTGGATTTTGGTGATCGTTTCAAGGAAACTGATTCAGTTCTGTGGTGGTCGGTCGTTTGTAGGCAGCAAAATCTGTTTTGCCTTGGCAACCGGGGCAGCAGCAACCTGTAAAGTACGTGACGCGCTACGAGAAATCACGCGAGGAACGCGAATACGATGCTCTTCTTGGACGCTTCCGGAGCGAAGACAAGGAAATGGGGCTCCAGCAACGTGAGAGCACGGAACTCAAACGCAACCTTGAGAAAGGACGGGTATAAAACATGTTTAATGGTATTTTGCCTGGTCTAACAAGATTTTAACCATCACCTGTACTTGCCTCTGGTGTTGTTGTTTCTATCTTCTAGGCGAAGCAGCTCCGAACGATTCAGCGCTTTAACATGATCAGCAACGAGCCAATGTACCCTGGAGCTAAGGACCCAACGGACAAGCAACCGGTGGCACATCCGAATCGGAAAAACAGCGCTGCCGACTACAACATCGTTACAAATTTTCCACACAACGGAACAAGTGCTTCTCCACCAGCCACTGGCAGCTCACCTTCTCATAAACCTCACCGGGAGTTCAACATCCTGACTAATAAGTGCGTATATGGATTCGGTATCGTCGTTTGAATTTTTGGGCTAAGGTTACGACTTGAACTTAGGTACTTTGACCGTCACGACGCCCGATTCAACAAAGAAGCCGCAGAAGCCAAACGGATAGCCGCTCAAAAGTACTTCAAGACGCGGACATTCGACCCGATTCGCATCACGTTCCTCGACGAAGAACGCGAAAAGGAATTTCTCAAGCGCAGACAAGAGCAGCAACAAGTTCACGGCAAAGATCGGGTGCTAGTACTGCCACCACGCGAGCAGTTCTCTGAAGGGCGCGTGTACAACATCCTGAACCAGCAAGTCATCAATCCGAATAAGCTGACCACCATAAACAATAAGGATCAGCGTACACTGAATAAGATCAAGAAGACGGCGTTCGAAACGAAGATGCGCGAGGTTGGCGAGACTCAACGAGCTCGAGACACGGACCTTCAACTCAATCGTTTCGCCCACGAACGCCACACCGAGAGCCACGCTCATGGCTATGATGTGCTCTCCAATCAGCCCTATGCGGGTCGAGACGCCAAGCCTCTTGCTCATCCAAGAACACACGCAGCCTTGACACCCTGGCAAACCATTGAAAGCGGCCTGCTTGTCAGCAATCGAGTCGCATCAATAGCTCCGTCGACTTCTCATGTTCGTTGCGATAATCAAACTGACGCGGCAAAGACGAACATTCTCATAGTCGAGAAGAGTCCTGGTACAGCTCAGGTGCAGTCAGCCAGCTCTTATGTGGACACCTCTGGCTCCGAAGATACTAACGGCTTGTTCGTCTGGTTTGTTCTTTTGCAGGGTTTGGGACAGTCTCCGTCTACTTCAACGCAAGGTCGTATTCGAACGGGTGGGTTTGGAGGTGAGCAACTCGGATAGAATACTTTTAAACTACTTGGTAAGGATAATTATTCAGCTTAGGATAAAATAAAATCATTGTACACATAACTACGACGTCATTGTCCACGGAACTCTTCGTCGTTTTCTGCTGTCCGTGAAGTGTGAAGGGATCGAGGCTTTCTTATACCTTGAGTCCATGGAATGACCAGACCTCGACAGTCTCACAACGGAAGCTCTGGTAGTCGACCAAAGGAGGCGAGTCGAACGTCGTACAAGCATGCGTGAAGCCACGTCGATCGTCCAGTTGGAGACACAACGCGATGCCCTTATTGCCTCCACCGACAAAGATGGCATCACGTTGCGTGTACATGAACGAGCTGTCAATACCCGACCACATGTACGCCTTCATCTGCGAGCTCAGAGAGAAGACGAACGTCCTTCCGTTGCCAAAAAACGTCTTCGAGCGCTTCCACGACGCCGGACAGAACGCACCGAAGATGTTCTCGTTCTCGTCCTGAATCACCAAGATCGTCGGTCCTTTGTTCTGTAGTCGATCGAAGAAGCTCAGGAAGCTCCAGCCGTGCACGCGAGTGGAGTACATGAGCTCCATCTGATTGCACGTGAGATAATTGGGTAAATTCTTCCACAAAAACTGCATGTGCTTCTCAGTCAGAAACGCCGACTTGTGTCCAACTAATGGTCTTCCTCCGTTTGGACCTTCACTTCCAGCCCACAACTTGAATTGGTCCAGCGCTCCGATTTTCGCGGCGAAGGCTTTGAGCTCTCTCAATCGCTCCTCGTTCTTGCTGACAGGAGTCGAAGGTTTCTTCGGCGACAAGTCTGCTGTTTCCGGTTCAATGAAACTCTGCGAGACGAGTGTCCCGGGCTGGATATTTCTCTTGGGTTCATATTTCGGAGCTTTCTTCTTGTACTCTGGTGTCGGAGGGAACATAGCGCGTGCAATAGACTCCGACGAGAGCTCCTTCCTCTTGTTTTGGAAGAATGTAGCCAAGTATTTACGGTACGCCACAGGACGACGGAAACGTAGTGTGACTGGAGCTTGCAGCTCAGCGATGGCATCGATAACGTCGTCGGACGGGAGACGTGACATGGACGAGTAGCCATTGACAGCCATGATCACGTCCCCCACTTGGACTGAGGGTGCGTGGAGTTTGGGATCGTACACTTCCACTGACCCATAGAGTCTGGTGGACGGCGCTAGCGATAGATGCAGAGGAGTCTCGTGAAAGGTGACGTCGAACTCTCCCAGTTCGGACATGGTAGGGCCCACTTCCTTGTCTTCTAGACCACTCACAGCAGTGTCGATCTCCCGGATCTCTAACGCTCCTGCGATCCCAGCGGGAGGGGCTTCATGGATAGTGTCCATGTCCTTTCTAACCAGCGCTTGGGCTAGTTGTCGAGACTTCTCATTCTTGGCTGCCTTGGCGTTAAGAGCCAAGTCGTGCTCCAGTGAGCGTCGCCATTGCATGGACGAGGCTCTCGCCACTACTTTGTTGGAGTAGCCGTGGAGATGGTAGTCCACGGAGGTTGGGTACATGGCTGTGGACATGGCTCGGGAGTCAAAAGACCCATAAGTTTCTGGGTTTCTCAACGTCATGACGATGGGACACGAGGTTTTTCGGAGGTACGCGGCCAATTCGGCCCGCGGTAGCTGTGCCTTTTGGCAGCTGAAGTTAACGGCGATGAGTACGTCGCCCTTGGTGATGCCCAGCGTGTCGACAGTTGCGTTGTTGTCCTCCGACTCCTGCACGGAGCTCACTTCCCACGAGCCGTAGAGCTGCGAGCTGGGTACGAGCCCCACACCCAGCGGCTTGCGACGGAAACAAACGTTGTACTCGCCCTCGAAGGTCTTGGGGACGTACATGGGCTCGCTCGGCGACGCGTTCACGTCCCAGCTGCGGCGTCTGGCGTCGTCATCTCGCG
The DNA here is from genome assembly GCF_000142945.1 of Phytophthora infestans T30-4. Lineage (NCBI taxonomy): Eukaryota > Oomycota > Peronosporomycetes > Peronosporales > Peronosporaceae > Phytophthora > Phytophthora infestans. The sequence goes on along the minus strand of NW_003303740.1, from coordinate 1,922,590 downwards.
GTTTGGATCGAGCGGGCGTGGGCTCGTCGAAGATGGCGCGTACGAGGCGGCGTACGCTAAACATTTTGGAGGCGAATCTCTCGAAGGATTAATGATGATGCAGGTCCTGTTTACGGAGACTTCACTTGAGCTTTGGGGTTCTTTCTTGGTAATGAGCGGACACGTTGCACCTGATAAGTGACGTATTTTGTGTCGGTTGAAGAAACGAATTAAATAGGTCCTAGATGATTTAGCCAATCAGAGTAAAAAGGGTTTTAATTTTAAGAACGAGGTTGATTGCATTTCAGACTGAAGAGCGTCCCGTCAGCAAATGATGCCTTCATTTAATCACCTCACGTCCCATCAACAGGAAGCCAATGGGAAGCAACTGACTAATGCGAATGAGCTGTACATGGTATTGCCAGCACTTAAGTGTATTCACATTGCTCCTTACTCCATGTAATCCTCTTTCATAGTCATCTGAGAAAAAAAATAATTTGAGTGGCGCAACGTATCGAATTTTTAGAAGGCCATGCGTCGCTGGAGTGAAGCACGTGCCCGACAGAAACTCCATCCATACAGGCGATCGGTAACTACGGAAACTATAAAGGACCCACAAGAAACCATCGAGACGTCAAGTTTCGGTCGCAATGCATGAGCTGTAAGCGCCGTTTTGCTTTGAACTCGTCTGCGTATACTAGCGTTATTACATGTACATTTCGTTTGTTTTAATAAACAGTGTTTATATTAATGTTAAAACATGTTAACTCGGTCTCCTTCGATTTATAAGAGGTCTTATAAGACCTACCTATCCGCTCTATTTTTATTAATCCATGTTGAACATGATACGCCGGATACGCCGGCGAGTCACCACTCGCCGGAAATCGCAACGCGGTGATCGTGCCGACTAACGGTAGTGCTCCACGCCAAGAAGGCTTTACAGTACGTGCTTTGGATGCCGCTGCTGCCAAAGGAGACTTCAGAATGCTGGCTCAGAGATCAAGCGAACGGTTGACATGAATAATTGTTGCAGCTTTGTGCTCGACTTGCGAGCCTTCTACTAACTAAAAAGTGCTTAACTTTAACGTTATATCTTGCCCACTGTCGCTTTGAGATGTTGTGGTTTCTGTCCGCACGATAAGGCGGCTTGAAGTACTGCGCGGTTTACTGACTGGTATTGTCGATCCAAGACGTCGATGAGCTGCGCACAATAAAGGCACAGCCCAGCCAGCACGCATAAAATGATACAAATGATCAAAGTCGCTCAAAATATAGCAAACATTGTGCTCCAGGTACTTTTGCAGCATGCATCAACTCAAAACACCTGAGCACAAGTCATGATTATCACTTATACCGGTATTGAATATGATCAAGCTTCAACCGTCCAGTAGCCATCGAGATATGCCATGATATGCGCCCGATTGAGCAAAAAATTCTGTGCGAGATCGTAAAGCACTTTACGGTGTGGTTTAGGTGCAGCAAAGTGTTTTAGCAGCCAGTGCAGTACTTCAACGCGATCACTCGTGACTGCCGTGCGTCCTGCGTCTATCGGCCATTCCTCAATGTCTTGGCGACACTCTAAGCGAAGCCATTCCAGCACCACAAAGTCCCCTCTGGCAGCAGCCCCGTCTAAAGTACGCGCAGTACAGCCTTCCTGAAGATGTGCCTGTAAAAAGCGCATAACCTCTAGATAGCCTCTTCTGGCGGCGTAGGCCATTGCGTTTGAGCTGCAGCCTTCCTGACGATTATAGTGCAGCCAACGCACCACCTCCAAGTGCCCATTTCCTGCAGCTCTATCCATTGCAACGTAAGTACATCCTTCAGTACGATTTGCGTGAAGGTACTTAACAATGTCAAAGTGTCCATTCTCCGCCGCTCCATCCATAGCACTCGTCGAACATCCCTCAACTCGATTCGAATCCAGCCACTTCACCATTCCCAAATGCCCGTTTCGAGCTGCTGCATCCATCGCTCGCCACGAACATCCTTCACTGCGGTTATGGTGGAGCCACTGGACGATATCGAGGTGATTGTTCTCCGCTGCGCCGTCCATTGCTGCTGTGGTGCATCCCTCGGACCGGTTGCTATGCAGGAATTGCACTATATCAAGATGCCCGTGGGTCGCAGCAGCGTTCATAGCTGCAACGGTGCAGCCCTCAGTCCGGTTGTCATGTAGCCATTTGAGCATTTCGAAGTGTCCGCGCTTCGCTACTTCGTTCATTGTAAGACGTGAGCACCCTTCGCAACGGTTAGCATGCAGCCACTGAACAATCTCGAGATGATTTTCCTGAGCTGCCCAGTCCATCGCGTTATACGTGCAGCCTTCAGTACGATTCTCATGGAGGAACTGCACAACATCCAAGTGTCCTCCTTTTGCAGCCATGTTCATCGCTTGCTGCGTGCAACCTTCCGTTCTGTTGTCATTCAGCCATATCACAGCTGCCAAATGTCCATTCCACGCTGCTTTATTCATCGCATCCATTGTACACCCTTCATCGCGGTACTCATGAAGCCATTTGACCGTTTCCACGTGGCCATTACTCGCCGCACCGTTCATCGCTTTCGAAGTCGCGGGGCAACTCACTCGGTTACTCTCAAGCTTCGCCTCCTCCCACTCAGTATGTAAGAACTCAACCACGTCCAAGAATCCACCCGCTGCTGCTTCATCCAGACCTTGAGACTCAATATCTTCCGCTAAATTCGTTCGTAGCCACTTGACAACTTCTAAGTGACCTCCTCTCGCCGCGGCTTGGTGCAGATGCGTCTCCGTCAAAACACCGGCATCCTGAGCATCCAAGAGCCACTGCACTACCGTTAAGTGCCCGTTCTCCGCAGCTGCAGCCACGCTTTTCTGTGAGTAAAAATTGTACTCTTCATAGCAAGGCAGCACCTTGAGGAGTCTCGGACGAAGCCAGCGCAGTACGTCCGCATGGCCGTTGGACGCTGCCCGCAGAACTAGAGTCTCGTCGATCACTGCCTGCGGGTAGTGACTCAATAAGATCTCTATGATAGTCAAATAACCGTTCGCTGCTGCGTTCCGCACTGCAGCGCGAATTTCTGCAATTTCATTGAGATTGGACGTGTTCAAAGTGGTCAGCCACCGTCGTACGAGGTGGACGAAGCCCCGTTCGGCAGCACAAGGTAGCGACCAGCTCGGAGACACGTCAATGAACTGAGACACGAGTTGCTGGACGTGCAATAGCGCGTTGACGCGCGGTTGAGCCAGGAATACCACACGCGCAGTCGTTAGCGTCGGCATTGAGTTCATATTTTCTGGGGGGTTCAACATGGAAATTTTACTGTTTCGGACAGCATTTCTAAGTTAAAATCAAAATGTGATTTGAGGAATATCACTCGGACGTTATCATACGGCGCATGCTTGTTATTGTACTCTTCATAATTCGTGACACCAGGGTTTTTTAATCGGAAATGCTATCGTCCATGCGGTATTGTTCAGGTTGTAAAATAACCGATCCGTAATTTATAACGAGTGATATCCATTATTATACATGTACAGTCCATGTTTCCACTCGGTACTTATTTTAACCGATTTACCGGTATTTTGAATGCACTCACTTTACTTTTGATCAGACGCGGACCATCTGACACCTTTGCCGCCTTACGCCCCCCCCCGCTCCAACATGTCGGATAGCAAGTCTGAACCCCCCCCCCCATTGGACCCTCCAGCGCCCGATTCACTGCCGATGCCGCCCTCGCCGGCCTCACAAAGCGCTATTAACAGCCAGAGGTGCGTCGCGTAAGCAACTGTCTTTCCGTATGTCCGTGTTGCTAACTACGTGTCTTGAACAGGCTAGCTCAAGAGAAGAGGCGTCGGATGCTGCTACTCCCGCTCCTACGAGCTCTGCAGGAAGCTCTGAGGACTCCGACGACTCAGGTATGGACAATGAGGAACGTCCATGAAGCGTCCAGATTTTAGAGCGTCCTGTGCCTGTTTGTGCCCCGGAAGCCATTCACTCAAGTTGGGATGATTGGGCGGTGTATTTGAAGAAGTACGCGTCTTCAACACGACAGATCATTCGAGTTTCCATGACTTTAAGCTGCGCCTTGCGGAACAAGCGTTTGGCAAAAACTGTGGCCGCACGGGAAGGTCTCGACGTACCATATGTGCCAACAGAAGGGTCAACGTACCAGCGCACCTACATTTGTACCCACGGATGGAGGCCGAAGGATCGGAGTACTTGTGTGCGGCCGAAGCAGTTTGTTCTTGGCACTGGTTGTCCTTTTCGGTTCGTGATTCAAGTCGTCGATGAGGAAGGCCAGTGGCTCCTCCGTGTTAAGAACGGTATTTACCACCACAACCACATTGTTGGTACCGCTCACTTCAAAACATACGCCGAGAACCGAAAGGTGGAGGATTTGGAGACCAGGTCCACCATGCACGAAATGGTAAAACACGGCCGCAAGCGTGCTCGTATTTACGAATACCTGATCGATAGAGGGGAAAGTCTTGTTAAGAAAGACGTGGATAACAACATTCTCCAGCGTTTCAAGAGCGAATTTCGAGGCGGGCTCAGCGACGACGATGCCTGCACACAAGCACTTACCGAATTCGCAGCAGTGGATGGTAACGTGGTTAGTCTAGTACAGCTTGCACACGGCCTCCAAGAGGAGAAACTGACACTACAGGAAACTCTAGACCGCGTAGATCCGATTCCGATAAAGTGGGAGAGAGCAAGCAAAAAAAACGAAGTATGTCCGACAGAGCGATCCTGTGCTGAGCGACAACGCGTTTTATCTTCTGCCGAGGAAGCTACTGAACAAGTGCGTCGCCGTCCTTCCTGCGACGAACACGAGAGAGACCGCTATCGAGGTCTTTACCCAGAGTCAACCCACACAAGACGATAAAGCTGATACGCAATTGCCTGCACAAAACCTGGAGAATCATGGACAAAATGTGGAAATAGAATGTGTTCAAATCTCAGGCATTGGAATCTTTTCACGAACTCACATTGAGGCAATGTGTTATCTTTCAAACATGAAGAAACAATGCGAGCAGGGCATCAAGGTTTGCACGTGGCTGCTGCAAAACGTGATAAGCACCATGCCTTCAGCGCAACATTCTGCATTGGAAGACATGGCGAACCAAGTGGCGAAGTCGAACCCACACAGCAAGATCGTGATCGAGGCCAATAAATATCACTACGCGATGCACCGCTTAAAGCCACCTTCTTGGGCAAACGATGCACTGATCCATGCTTTCTGCTCGAGAGTGTGTGCGGAAAACCCTTCCGCTCGTGTTGTTGGCATCGAGAACGCGGTGACGGGACGACATACGAAGAGCATGAAAGAATCTCTCAAGACAAAGGCGCAAGAGCTGGCGGGGGGCACAGACCTCCTTCTGATCCCGGTTAACTTGGAAATTCGCACTGGTGCGGGATTGCGGTAGATGTGAAGCGAACTCGAGTCCTTTATTACGACTCCATGAACCTGAAGATTTACAAGACTGTGCTGGATCGACTATCCTGGGATCTGGCAGAAGCCTTGAGCGACAAATCCGAAGTTGTATGTATCAACGCGCCAATTCAGACAGACGGTCACAATTGTGGTTTCTACGTAATGCTACGATTCTGGCGAATGGTGGACAGCAGCATTGGTCTGGATGTAACTCCAAACGGACTCGCGATATTGCGCTTTCGCATCCTTCAGTTAGTTCTCCACGGTAGTTCTAACTAACACATCTGATATGAGTCAATACACGGATGGTGTTTGGTCAATGCATGGACTCGATATATGGACTATAACACCAACTTTACATGTGTTCATGCCTAATGCACGGGCGATTTATGGATTATACATGTACTCAATACATGGACTACAAAAGTAACATTGATATTCAGCACAACTTTGTGCAGAAGAGGACTGAACAGCAGTAATGACTTAATTTCATTATGAAAATAAATTACGCAGTAGGTAATTTATGGACAATACTTGGAGTGGCCGCATGCTCAAAACATACACTCGGCGCATGGACAGGAGCATCGGCCCTTTTTAATCACTCATAATGGCTTCGACAGTGCTGAAAATAAAAAGATGGTGGGAAAATGTAGTTCTCGAGCCCAAGATAGATGTTAATGGCAAAAACTGCGCGATAATAGTGTCAATACTACAGGTACTACCTAAGAATCTTCAACGGTAGTGCAAAATACGCAAAAATGGTCAGAATTACGCAAGTACAAGAAATCGATCTCCAACGGTGTAGTCATAGGGACCAAACAGTAACAGTAAAGTAACAATGCTGTAGTGACTGTGCACTGCGAGGATTTCGTAGTGAATAGCAGCCTTTTATTCACTACAGCTAGTGAGCTAGTGCTAAAAAGGAAACAGCTCAGATGTAGCGGGGTACATAGCCCTAAGTGTACCCCTGGTTACATGAAGTGTGACACGTCATACTCTGGGATATTTGGTACAAGGTACCAAGGTCGTCCAAAGCCAACCATTGGCTGGTGACATTGCATTTCTATAGGTGACTTATAGTTTGTATAAAACCCAAGCTTTATCTACCTATAAATATATCAGTTTACATTCTACCTTAAATAGGTCACTTCGCTTTTTTTTTATAAAGAGGGGACCTGTGAACTGCCGTTCACTAAAAGTTTGTATACTCTCGGAAGCTAACTTCCTCTAGCGCAAGGTGCTGTCTGACCCCGTCACATCAGCCGACCCCATCAAGCAAACGTCGTACCACCCGGGAGCTCGCGTCGGTCCCTCAAGAAGAGTTTTGCCGTCACTGGTGTTGTGAGCTACGGTTCTTCTGCCTTGCCTTGCCCAACGCAGCGCCATGTACGCAGGAAGAGAACGTATATATATGTAGCGCGTTTACAAGCACTTCCGAAGACGGGCTAACGGGAACGGACCAGTCGTCTTCATTTTTCTGGGACCGAGTTAGCGAAGCATTTGAGCAGCTCTCGGGCCTGTTAACCCCTTTAAGAAAACCTAGCGCTCTACAAAGTCGATGGTCTGCGCTAATAAGGCCAGACGTCAGTCATTACGCTTCTGTTTGCCATCGGTAAGAATGTTTATGTAGTTTTCTTGTTTATGACGAGAAAATGGTCTCTGTCGAGATTTTTAGCACTCCGACCAGGACGTGAACAACCATTACTCTTTCTTCGTGATCGTCAGCGGCGCAAGTAGTGCCTTACGTTGACATAAGAAGGCAGAGCTGTCGTCGTGACCGAGATCATCTTGGGCCGTGAATAGATAAATTTGTTAATAGTGGTAATTTTGCACTAGGCATACTCCGCTGGGGATAGCCCGTAAAATGGTTCGTAGGAGCACATAAATGTCGTTTCTATAAAATTAGCGAACGGCATTACGACAATCACTTTGCACTATCCGTTTCGCATTTTCCACTACCGTTGGAGATGCTCTAATACTTTTATCAAGCATGCGCCGTATGACAACGTCAGAGTAATATTTCTTAAATCACATTTATTATAAGTTCAACGTCAATTTGTGGGTATAAAGCTAATACTGTAACCTGTCGTGCATGTCGTCTCCCAGACTGGGAGACGACATGGAAGTCCCAGTACTACGGCTGTTAACGTTTAGGGCCCCAACGTTTTAAACTGCCTAACTGCTTAGTCTGTGCTTAAAATTAGGAAAGCGTTCTAAGCCTGGAAGGTTTAGTCGACATAAAGCACTTACTTTAATAAGACCATTCTAAAGCTAGATCAATGATCTTCTCAGTCGTACGGTGGACACACCGGCTCACTTAAATTTCCGAAAGATGAACGAGAACAGGCTACCCGACCTTGTAAGATCTTACAGCACACCAGGGCGTCGCAGTGTATAATGCATCTTCGTTCAGACCCCCAACAACTTCCATGGTGATGCAGATCTACGCTCCGAAGCTCGACGCCAGAGTAGTGCAACCGAGATCCTCCCAGCTGCAAGCTACACCACCCTAGTGTCAACGCCATCGCACACACATGAAAGTGCGACGGAAGTGCCGAGAATAACGCGATCAGGCCGTCAGTGCAAGCAGCGTCAAACTTACAGTCTTCTCCAAGAGAGACTTGAGCACATAAACGCATGAAAGTGCAGCAAGCTCAGTCAAGTACTAACTGCCAAGTAACGGCGACATCTACTCGTGTCGGTGTGAGACGTACACCACAGAGTGGTCGTCATAAAGCGCATGGTTGAGTTTCATCGAGAGCGGCACAAAGACACAATAGGAAGACCGACTTCTTGGAGAAGGCACCTCCCCACCTGATTGACACTAAGCGCAGCAGTTTGTTAAACTCGCACCTAAACGTAACATTTGGCATTTAGCGCCAGACTTTTTAACTGAACACGCTGAGCTCGCATATTGCACCAAATGCAGCGTAAATATCACTTACGGGAGGTCCAATCGTCAAGTGGCTCCGCACTTGGAGCGATTTCACCCGGCGGATTTTGCCTGTAACTGTGCGTCTGGTCGAACTCTAAACGCAGAGTTGGCTTAAGCCGCCAGCGATATACGTGAGATTACTAAAGAGGAGCAGAATCATGTGAATACGCTGCTAGCTCGATGGGTCGCTTCGTATTTTCGTCCACTGCTGATCGTTGAAGACGAGGATTGTGACGTGCCTATCGAGTACGTAGCCAAGACACTCGGTCACGTGAACGTACACCTTCCCAAGCGCTGTAGCGTAATTTTTGCTAACGAGCTGCGGGATTATGTGTATTAGGAGATCCGTGAATCGTGTGAGTACTATTCGATAACTGCCGACCTCTGGACTGCGTCAAACGGCCTAAGCTCCATAGCGCTTATCATTCACTATGTCTACGGAGACTTTAGCCCGAAAAACGGGACACTAGAAGTTAAAGAGATCCCTGGTAAACGTACTGGTGACCATATTGCGCAGTACATGGAAGACATTATGGGCGATTGGGGGGTGGGGCTGATAAGGGGCGATACACTCAATTAGTTCGGGACTCGGGATCCAATATGGTGTCATCCGGAAAACAGATGAGGATTGAGCATTATTTGTGCTTGACGCACGATATCCATCTCGTTGTGTCAGGCGCCATGTCGACAGCCAAAAACGCATCTTCTTTAGAAGAAGCATATCCGTGGGTCTCAATTGACTCCGACTGGGACACATCTGAACACGAAGAAGATGACGGTTTGTCTGAAGCAGAAATTAAGCGTTTGAGAAAGGTTGCAATGGAGAAAATGGACATATACCTCGATGAAACACTTTCTAATTTAGAAATGGGAGACATGGAGATTGTTCGAGGTGTCGCTCGAAAGTTTCGCGCTCCATCTGTAATGGGCCTACGCTAAGCCCACTCCTTCGGCTTGCACGTGCGCACATGTATGAAGAAGCGTAAGATGCGTTTCAATTAGATTAACTGTACTTTTGTCCGAAAATATAGAGTTACTTAAATAAAAAGCAAAGGAGATGTCCGGTAAAATTGAGAACTGTTTATTTGTTTGTTTACATGTTAGGTCTTCCTCCTAATCTAATATTCTAAATGAAAGGTATTTGCTAACGAATGGCTGACAGAATCCTACAATTCTAATTGGTTGAAGATTTTTACTTTCAACCAATGAATGCCCTAGCTGCATGTAGACCAATAGTCTGCCAAATGTAACCATTGGTGTATCTCACACCGCAAAACCTGAACCAAAGCTCATGATACTTGCAAGATGAGCTGTTTTTCCGCAATTAACTACGCCTACATCAAGCACTCGGATCAGGAGTCCATCGCCCCCGACACAATTGGTGATTTCAATTGGAGTAAATATAAATATGTATTACTACCTATGACGCTTAGTGACCACTCGACTATTGTAATTATCCAGAATGACAGACACGCAAAAACAAAATCACCACATTGACTTGTTAAAAGGTAGCAGGTGCGTAGTAGGAAGCAGAATGGAAAGTGAGATTAGTGAGTGACCGTTCGGCCGTCTATCCTTCCTATCCTTACCTACGCACGCCATCCGAGACCTCAAGCTGGTCGGCGCATCCCCCGAATCCTGGCGCCATATCCCTTGAATCTCAACATGACTTGCTTCACAATGGACACGACAAGGATTGTATTTTCGCGTGCGTGGACAGGTGGTTTGCGGTTTTACACACGAGCCGCGGGAGATTCGAGGCGGCCAGGGCTTTTTCCTACACCCCAAGCCCCGCTAAACTAACGCGGTAGATTGCGGCATATATGTATGCTGCACTACCTTTACGAGGTCGCTAAGCATATTAAGCAGCACAAGCCAAGCTCAATACTTGTGGCAGATTGAGGCGCTCACCAAGGGCGGCTTCAATACCAACAAGGCCAACCAATCCAAGAAGTCTCTCCTTTCTCAGCTCACAAAGACTGTGTATAAGCTAACTACTAGGACATATTTTTTATCGAATTGATTCATATCAAAATGACAATGTATCTTCATTGATGTACGGCTTGCGAAAGCTAGGTAGGCCTACATGGAGTTAAGCTTGGGCAAATGAAGAGTCGTTGCGTACAGGAGACAAAAGCCATGAATTGCTGTACAGAAGCGTGCTCGACGTCGTGCAAACGCGCACTGGACCTTCTACGTGTGAAAGCGTATGCTGGTGGCTATTTTTGTATCTACTAAGACCGAATCTCATTCTATTGTGGGCTTTGACACGCTCTGGATGAAGTGTAAAGAGCCAGCACTTGAGAGCCACAGGCTGAGCTGCTGCGCAGGCGGAGAACAGGGGACAGCTGCAATAGCATTAAGAGGTCACACAAAATAGATAACTGTATGGAATTCGAGCAGTTAAATATTTAATGCTTCGTACACAATTAAAAAGTAATTATCGACGCGACACAATGCACTTCGCGGACCACCGTTTTCGCCGACCAACACTGCCTGTTGGTCCTCAAAAGAGCAGCATCTCTAAGTGAAGCGGGGGCATCCGAGTGCGATGATGAGAAAGCGGATGCTTGACCTGAGAGAAGAATCTCTCTACGCAGCTCGACGTAGGAGGAATGGGGGTAGCTGGTACAATTAATGTGAGCTGTGAACTGTACAATCTTCTCAAAAAAATTAATTGTATTCCTGAGAAATTTGGAAATAAATTATTAGATTCTAAGTTTCACCACTTCGGTAAAATATTTTACGGAAATATCTTAATTTATCTAAGTTGTAGGAACGAATAATGGTCACTTTGAAATGATGATGAAATGGATTATTAATAATAAATACGACTGTGCAGTTAATCAATGAGAATCGTACTACTTATAACCAGGGATTGGTAGTAGAATCAAAAATATGAATCTAGAGTAGTACTAATACTACTACTATTTACATAGTAGTCATATGAATACCGAATGTTTGGTATTCACTATTGGTATTAGTATTACTCTCAAATCCCAGTACTATAGTACTCACAAAGAACTATTTTCACCAGAACCCTGAACCAGCGAAGCCACCCCTCATTTGACAATTTTTAACTGAGTGGCTCTCGTTCTGCAGTGCGAGACGCCCGCCAATTGCAAACAAACAGGAAGATCGCCAGTTCATCGAGTAAACATCTCAGGAGACAACTATGGCGTGCTTTCTGGAGGGATGTCAGGAAGACGATGGCTTTAAGAAGGACCCGTGTACTGTGTGTGGAAGGCTTATACATCACATGTGTGCTATTGGCGTCTACGAAGGCAGCGATTCGGCACTAAATGAAAGGTATTCCAGCCAACTTGTCTGATTCTAACCGGGCGTATAGTAATTTAAAGTGATGTCTAGGTTTTGCAGTCCTTCTTGTGTGCGTGTCGTGTATCCAGAGGTCAGCCCACCTGCGTCAGCTTCCGCCACTGGAAAACGGACAGCCACGCCTGGTGGATTAAGAGATATCTGGGAGGGTACCGACTCGGACTTCACCCCATCTCCAGATCTATCTGGGGTCAAGGATGACGATCGCGTAGTGAAGCGGCGGAGAACTGCTCCAGGCCCTGCCGTAAAGGCCTCGAAGAAGAAGACACCTCTGTCTACGCAGACCAATGCTGGGAAGAAGAAAGCAGCTCCGCCTTCAGAGGCTGCCAACAGTCTTTTCACGGCCGCACCGGTACCGCTGTCTGCACCTCCGATGTCAGATCTTGGTGTGCCACTTACCGTTAAGCACGCGAGGAAAGCGGGCACTACAGACGATATCTGGGATCTCATCCACACGCTGGACGTGCCGTACAAAAAGCAAAACCCTTGGAGGCCGTCCACCCAACTATATCGCAACATCTGCCTGTTGTGCTGCGATACTATCAAGTCCCGCTCCAAGACGAACCCATATTGTTGGGAAGCGGCTCTCAGGAATACCAAGAACGCAAGCAATGCAAAGGATCACATAAAACTAAAGCACGCCGACCATCCTCTTGCCATTCACGCGGAACAGAGTGCTACGGATAAGTCCAGGAAAGATGTCGAGTCCGCCGAAGTGGATTCCGCGTCCGTGTTGGACCTGACACGGGATCCGGATCAAAACCAAACGTCCATTACTTCTCCTGACGAGGCGATACTGGTGTCAGGAGGAAGTGCTTCTAAGCCTTTCTTCCGAGTGAGCGAGAAGACTTTGAACGTTCTCGTCTCGAAGCTCTTGATCTCACAGGGACTACCGTACACGTTGTGTGAGTCCGCCGCTTTCAAGGACCTCATTCGCGCTGCTACTGGAAACCCTGCGTTTCAAGTCCTGGGCCGCGACAGGCACGACCGTCTACTAAATGGCCACTTTCAGCTATTTTGCGAATTGGTAGGTGAATCGCTGTCCACTGAGTACGAGAAAGCTTGTAATATGACGTTTCTCAATCTCATTCACGATATATGGACAAGTTGTGGAAAGGATAACATCGTAGGTGCATCTGTCGCCTTTATTGACAGTTTGTGGAGATTCTGCTTTATTGCGGTACTCGTCTGCGTGAAGAATGACGGCCACAACGCCCCAGCCGTCGCTAAGGTCATCGAGAGTGCGTTTAAATCACGGTTCAATCTGGATATTCGCTCATTGACTCGATACACCATGTCGGACACGACTCCATCAGCGAAGAACGTCGCTGATCACATCGACACTGAGCAAGATAATTGCTCTATGCACTTGTTAAACCTGTGTATTGGATACGGTATCGGCCTCAAAGACAATATTCAGACGACGACTGTCTGGAACGAATTTACAGGATCGTGGGACAAAATAGCTACTACGGTAACACCCGGAGGTGCTCTGTACGAAGGCGGGGACGTGATTCACAAGATTCGCAACCTGAACAACCACTTCCGGTCGCCAAAACAGCGCAATGCATTGAAGAAGATCCAGGAGGCCCTCTCATACCCAGAACTGGAGCCGATGACGGAGCAAGACGTCCGCGTTGCATACACATGCAAACTTATTAGAAGGTCTGTCGTCAATTACGGAGCTTTTGATGCTTACTTCCAGTCTACGAAGGATTCTACTAGCTCATGGAGCGCTCTGACCGCTAAGGATTGGACGCTTGCTGTCGAAATGGAGGCAGCCACCAATTTCATAGCCAATCTTACTCTGGTAGAGGTGCAGAGCGAGAACCTTGTGTCGTCGTACATGGTTATGTTTCGGCGGCTTGCAGAGAACAAGTTGAAGTCATTCAAATTTGAAGCCATGGCTATTGAGGCTCCTGGAGCCAAGGATGCTAGCGAAGCGAGTCATCGTCGAGTGACGAGGACGAGAGACCAGTTCTCGGACGCTGGTAAGACATGTCTCCGAAGAACTCTCATGCAGCTGCAGGCTCGTTTTCCCAAGGTAACCACGGAGTCGATGACATGTGTTCTGCTGGATCCTAGGACAAAGTCCAGTGCGAAGAAGATTGCCGCCGTCGGTAATATTCCACGCAAGGAGGAAAAAGCTATCTTCTAGAATGGTGTTGACTTTCTTCGTGTCGAGCATAGAAAAGTGTTTGCTCAGATGACCAAACAGGGAAAGATCTCTCTCTCTCTTAGCCGTCGCTGTCCCAAAGTAGTCTATTGAGCCAAGACTCGTCGCCTTTTTCATCGCCCTCATCAACGGGCTGGGATGACGCAGATGAACTCTTACTAGGAGCACCTATTCGGGCTACAAAGACAAGAGACGAGCTAAAGGAGACGGAGATCATTGCCAGAGCCGACGCTGTACTGCGAGAGTGGATTGATTTAGAACAAGAGTGGCTCGAGGCCGCCCAACGCCAGAGCCCCAAGATCAAGATTGAGGACTTGTCGAAGGACATGTCGATTGACGCACAGAGCGGGATGCACTACGCTCTGTTGGGCCTCTACAAACATATAGATGTGCTAAAGTGGTTTTGAGATGAAGGTGAAGCTCAGTTCCCCTCTATTACGCTACTGGCGCGTATCCATCTTTGGCAAAATCTCGTCTTCAGCGTTCCAAGAGAGGGTGTTTTCAACTGGAGGGATAGTTATGGGACCTCTAAGGACAAGGACGGATAGCAGGCGAGCGGAGAGGCAGCTGCTACTGCGGCACAATAGGGATGAAATCATGAAGATGAAGCGCAAGTCGAACGAATCGTAAGTCAGAAATAGTAGTAGTCAAGATAGTATACTAATATGACTACTACTACTACAACTACTTTGTAGAAGCGCTACTATTTCTTATATGTATCCTTTCGTGGAGACCCAATAGTCCCGGTAATACTACTACCGGTTTTTTTACGCTACTACTAATCCCTGCTTATAACGCGATGCTCAGGAGAATCATCTGCAGATTGTACAATGGTTGCATGTTAACCGTAGCGAAGGGTGCTCACGTCTTACATTGAACGAAGTAGCGAAGCGCGGACACTTCGAAATGCTCAAAGGACTGGACTGAAGGCTGCACCATTGCAGCTATGAGCGCTGCTGTGACCCACGGACGTCTTAATATAGTGCATTTCTTGCATAGCAACCGATCCGAGGGATGCACCAGCAGCAATGGACGGCGCAGTGGAGAAGAATCACCTCGATATCGTCCAGTGGCTCCACCATAACCTCAGCGAAGGATGTTCAAGGCGAGCGATGGATGCAGCAGCTCGAAACGGGCATTTGGGAATGGTGAAGTAGCTGGATTCGAATCGAGTTGAGGGATGGTCGGCGAGTGCTATGGATGGAGCGGCCGAGAACGACCACTGGATAATGCTAAATACCTACACGCATATCACTCTGAAGCATGTACTCCTCGTGCGATGGAGTATTCAACAGGAAACGGACACCGTGAAGTGGTGCAGCGATTGCATAGTACCGGTAATCGTCAGGAAGGCTGCTCCTCGAATGCAATAAATAAGCCGCCACGAACGGCCATTTGGACGTCATGCGTTTCCTACGAACACATTGTCTGCAGGTGCCATATAGCAAGCGCTTGTCCAAATGCTGGAATGGCTCCGCTCAGACTGCAACCTACGCATTAAACGCTAAGCCAGGATTGCTATTTAGAATTGTCGTTCATTAAGCCAGCCTCATCTTGTGGGAATTTGTATCTTAATGCTGCAGTCCCTTGAGGAGGAGTGTGAAGGCATTATCTACCTGTGTCTGATACTCAGCCAGAAAAGAGGGAACGGCGGCCACGTCGACGCGTTCAGAGCTTCGGATGAATTCCTTGGGGAGGCTGATACCGATGTGGGCGACCACGCTCATGTGGAATCCGCCGCTCAAAACCACTTGAAGCTGCTCAACGCATTTACTGCCGCCGTGCCCGCCGTACGTCACCAGCACGACTGGTTTATTCTTCCACTCTTTGTACAGGTGTTCGAGGAGGTTCTTGAGCTGACCGGGATATCCCCAATTGTACTGCGGTGTGAGGATCACGAAGGCGGGTGTGGCAGTCACGACCCGGCTCCAGGCCTAGACTGCTGGGCAGGGATGCCGAATATTGCATTTATATCTATTACTAATCAAAGCAGAAAATAAATAATTGGGTTAGAGAGCTGACTAGACCAAAATAGATTATTGAACTTCCTCAGCTCAAAAAATAGATTATTGGTGCAGCAAAATTGGTACACAGCGAGGGCACCAGTATCAAGGAATGTATGTTAAACACCGCCCAATAGATTATTGGTGCTACAACGGGAGCGAAAATAAATAATTGATCTTCCTCTCCAGAAAGTCTCCAATAGATAATTGGTGCTTTCTTATTGCAATAATTGCAGCACCAATTTATTTTTCGGCATCCCTGCTGCTGGGTCGGCATAGTCTTCTGGCGACTCGATTGCTGCGGCTATCACGGGGTCTATAACGGGTCCGGTAGGCAGAGGTATATCCTCCATCAGGTTGGAGGCAAGGACGAGCTTGGTAACGGAATCGGCGACGCAGTTGAACCTCGCCATCAACCAAGAAGCCAGACCGTCGCCGTTGTTGGTGGAGCGGATGCTTCCAACGATCAGTGCGGGCGGAGATGAACAGGATGGAGCATTCATTGGACGCTGCAGTGTGGATTTCTACGACTTGCGATGGATGGGAAAGTGGATGCTAAGGAGTCATTCTGGGGGGACCGTCTCAGATGCCACAGTCACTGAGTCAGTCTGAGTCAGTCAGTCAGTCACTCGACGCTACCCGGAGACAAAGCTGCGTAAGTATTTCTGAAAGGCGCCAACTAAAAATAGCGACTTGGATTTAAAAAAATAGCGAGCAACATGGTTTGAAAATACTTCGGTGGGCGATGATGTCATTGTTGTGATGGGGCTTGAGAGCTATTCTCAATCGAGGTGTTAATCAATCAACCCTGGTATATCACGTGGGGCCATAAAACCATCGATAAGCAGCACATGACCACCAGGAAGATCATTCCTTTGAATACGGCAAGTGAGAAGATGCCAGGGCCACAAGACTCCACTGTAGGCAAAAACTGTGAACCTGTTCAAAGCGTCCCAGGAGCAGTCCCATCTTTCCCAACGGCAGAGCAACGTAGCTTCCGTGACAGATTATCTGACGCTCCAGACCCTCAGGCCCCAGCGCCTTCAGCTCGAGTGAGTTTTGATGCGACAGCAGCTGATAAGCCCGTTAGGAGACGTATGTCAGTGCAACGGCAACGCACTGCCTCCAAACTTGCTACAGCGGTGTCGATGCACTCCCTCATAGCGACACCAAGACCGTCATCAACGAAAGCAGAACTATTAGCGAAGCATAATCGAGCAATAGCAAACATCAGAGCACCATCCAGACACATCACAAAGCTCGAGAAAGTCACATACGAAGTGGATCAGTACATTTCCTCGCGCAGAGGACAGATCTTCACTCTATCGGTGGTAGGACTCGTGCTGATTGTGATTGGTGGGATACTTCTCAAGGCCGTGCAGCCATCCAGAGAGTTCGGAGAGACTGTGTGGGACTCCTGGACGTATATGGCAGACACGGGCTCTCATACGTCCCTGGCTCAGGATGTTCGTATATTTGTTATTAACTGCATTATTCTCCAGCTAACGCACGTGTATATTCCAGGGTCTTCGAGTGGTTGGAGTACTGACGACGTTAGTGGGTATTCTGTACTTCTCCGTGGTCATGGGCTTCGTCGTTGACGGCATTCGAGATAAGTTGGATACATTGAAGAAAGGCAAGTCCATTGTCGCCGAAGAACAGCACACGGTAAGTGATAATTGTTAGGGAAGGGAATGTAAACTAACGTTTGGTATGTGGTAGCTTCTTCTCGGCTGGACAGAAAAGTCGGTGTCTTTGATTCGACAGATTTGCTTGGCGAATGCCAGTGAGCACGGTGGAGTTATCGTCGTGCTCGCCGAAATGGATAAGGAAGAATTAGAAGCTGAGCTCGAGTCTCAGATGCGGAAGGAAGAGCTGCGAGGAACTCGTGTCATCTTCCGCACTGGAACACCTCTGCTATCTGTTGATTTACTAAAGGTGTCCGCGCACAGAGCCAAGAGTATTATTATCATGGCAAACTCGACAGGTGATGCGGATCGATCTGACGCGGCGATACTTCGCACTGTTCTTAGTCTCAAGACTCTTCCCGAGGTATGTGCATTATCCTTTTTCTATTAAATTAAAGCTGAAAATCCTAACATT
This sequence comes from Phytophthora infestans T30-4, assembly GCF_000142945.1. Lineage (NCBI taxonomy): Eukaryota > Oomycota > Peronosporomycetes > Peronosporales > Peronosporaceae > Phytophthora > Phytophthora infestans. The sequence goes on along the minus strand of NW_003303740.1, from coordinate 1,904,643 downwards.
TATCTACTTTATAGCTGACAGGCCATATTGTAGCTGAGTTACGCGATATCGACAACGATCCGTTGGTTCGGCTAGTTGGAGGCAAAGAAGTCGAGATCCTCGTATCACACGACATCATTGGACGCCTGGTGCTCATGTCCGCTCGATCTCCTGGCCTCGCACGCGTTTACTCTTCTCTGCTTGGGTTTGAAGGCAACGAGTTTTACTTTAAGGAATGGCCTGAATGTGTCGGTGTACCGTTTGGTGACCTCACTGAGCGCTTCCCTAACGCGATACCGGTCGGTATCAAACGGAAGAATGGCGAGGTATTCATCTGTCCGAATGCTGACATGACGCTAGAAAGAGGAGACCAGATTTTGGTTCTAGCCGAAGATGACGACACGTACAAGGCCTGTCCTCCCGTCTCCATTGAGACCGGAAACGCACCGTCACCACCCGTTAAACAGCCTTCAAGGGAACGTATTCTAATGTGTGGTTGGCGTCGAGACGTGCGAGATATGATCCAGTTACTGGACGCAGTTGTAGAGCCTAGCACCGAGCTGCACATAATCTGCGAAGAGCCCATCCATCTACGCAACAAGCTTCTACTTGAAGGAGGATTGACGGTGGAGAGCTTGAAGAACATCAAACTTGTTCATTACGTGGGGAACACGGCAATCCGCCGACAACTGGAGAGGTTACCGTGGCACTCGTTCACTTCAATTATGATTTTATCCGACCAATCTCGGGAGCTGGATATCATGCATTCTGACTCACACTCGCTGGCTTCTTTACTCCTGATTCGCGACCTACAAGCTCGAAGTTCCAGTCGGAACAGCGTCATCCTAGGAGCTCCTGGCTACTGCAAATGCATCAGTGAGATTCTGGACCCACGGACGCAACGCACGATCTCCACAAGCGCCACCATCCTCACGCTATCGGAGTTTATTCAGTCGAACGAACTCGTCAGCTGCATTCTTGCTATGATCTCTGAAAGTCGTGATGTGCGAGTGATCCTGGACGAGTTATTAGGACCTCAAGGTGCGTTCTTCGAGGTGGAATCCTCAGCTCGATACTGTGAACCAAACGAGCAGGTTTCCTTTTGGCAATTGGCCAAACGGGCGATGGCACAGGGAGATATTCTATGTGGATACCAAGTTCGTGGGGTAGAGGAGACTGTTCTAAACCCGGGATCGAAACATCTTCTGCAGTCTTGGGAGGAGATGGACATGATTGTGATCCGAAATGAGGACGATGGCTTCGCATCGCATGAATCTTCGTACGTACCAGTCGTTTCCGAAGACTTTGAACGCACAACAATCAGTCGCCACGTGAAGGCGACGTACTCCAGACAACGACTTCTGGACGCTATCGTGCAAGAGTCCGATCTTAACAGCTTCAGTGAGGTCTGCAGCGAGACCGACCGTGCGACGATCTTGCGAGCGCTGTACTCGTTTGACCCTGAACCGGATGAAGATTGCGTCACAGTCAGTAGCGAGAGCAGTATGACGGACGTGTTGTCGACACAAACCCACCAAGTCAGTGTACGTGCATTAGTTGCCGCGGCACGGATTCTAGCCGACGCGTTAGAAAAGGCAGACGCTAACCATGTGAAGAGTGTCTAAAGCCTGGGTAGTAATGGACTTGCGTTAGTGTGCAATATACGGAGAGAAGACTCGGATGCGCGTCACCGTTTACCTGTTACGTGGAATGCGAAATAGTTGCATCAATCGTCGCGCCTCCTCACCTTTCAGTTGTTTTGGTGTAATAGTCGTCCGTCTAAATAATCAGGATATGAGCTCGTATAAAGTCATTCCAGGGCTCGAAAATGACACGGAGGAACTGCCATCGGGAGTCGACATCGCGCCACCTCCGGCTCGTACTGGCACGTTTACAGGGTTGGTGAATCCAGAGCCGATCGAACGAAGCAGGTCGTCGAGAGGCTCATTGACGCCGAAGCCGCTTCAGCCAAGCAGATCGCAGATGCTGGCAAGGATGCCAACGAGTAGAGCCGAGATGCTGGCCAAACAGAACCGAGCTATCTCCAAGATCAAGGCTCCATCCAAGAAAATCTCCACGTCCGAGTGGATAGCGTACAGAATCGACCAGTACATTTCAACTAGACGAGGACAAACAGCTTCACTGTCGATACTGGGACTGATGCTCATGACATTAGGAGGATTCATTTTAAAGGCTGTGGAGCCATCGCATGCGTTGAGGGAAACAGTGTGGGAAGCGTGGACATATCTGGCCGACGCAGGCACACACACCGCGCTAATGGAGGAAGTACGACCCAGTTTTGCATTCTATTTTTCAGATACTAGCGAAGATCACACTTTTCAATTTATTGATGCAGGGCATGCGAATAGTGGGCGTAGTAATGAGTCTGACAGGTATCTTGTATTTCTCTGTGATCATGGGTTTTGTCGTCGACGGAATTCGAGCCAAGATGGATATGCTCAAGAAAGGCAAATCGAATGTTGCGGAGCAGAACCACACGGTACAGCACAAGATCTGCATGCCAATTGCTCATCACCTCACTGTTTTCTTTTTTTTTCAGCTTCTACTCGGATGGTCTGACAAGTCGATTTCTCTGATTCGACAAATCTGTTTGGCCAATGCGAGTGAAAACGGCGGAGTTGTCGTCGTTCTCGCGGAAATCGAAAAGGAAGAATTAGAAGCGGAACTGGAATCTCAGATGCGCAAAGAGGAACTTCGAGGCACTCGCGTCATTTTCCGAACTGGAACTCCGCTGCTGTCGGTAGATCTCCTCAAAGTTTCAGCCCACCGTGCCAGGAGTATCATCATCATGGCCATTTCTTCAGGAGATGCAGATCGCTCTGACGCAGCAATTTTGCGCACTGTGTTGAGTTTAAAGACGTTACCCGAGCTATCAGGCCACATCGTAGCTGAGCTGCGGGATATTGACAATGACCCGCTCTTACGACTCGTAGGTGGCAATGACGTGGAAATTCTGGTTTCGCACGACGTAATCGGTCGACTAGTTCTCATGTCGGCTCGATCTCCTGGTCTTGCGAGGGTATATTCGGCACTTCTGGGGTTCGAAGGAAACGAATTCTACTTTAAAGAGTGGCCCGAATGCGTCGGTGTATTGTTTAGTGGTCTCGCCGAGCGCTTCCCGAATGCGACGCCATTAGGTATCAAGCGGAAGAATGGCGAGGTGTTTATTTGTCCAAAAGCAGATTTAGCAGTCGAAGAAGGAGACGAAATTTTGGTTTTAGCGGAAGACGACGACACGTACAAAGCGTGTCCTCCTGTACCCATTGAGGTTGGGCGAGTTCCAGTTCCACCGTCCAAAGTCTCTTCTCAAGAGCGCATTTTGATGTGCGGATGGCGTCGAGATATTCGAGATATGATCCAACTACTCGATGCTGTTGTTCGGCCTGGCACCGAACTGCACATGATTTGTGAAGAACCCATTCAACTGAGAAATAAAAGCCTGCTGGAGAGTGGTCTGGATGTCAACACACTTAAGAATCTGAAGATTGTCCACCACTTGGGCAACACTGCGATTCGAAGACAACTCGAAAAACTGCCTTGGACCTCGTTCACGTCGATCATGATACTGTCCGATCAGTCGCGAGAGACGGATATTATGCATTCGGATTCCCATTCCTTGGCTTCTTTGCTGCTGATTCGAGACCTGCAAGGGCAGAGCTTGAGAGCGAACAGCGGCTCGGAAGCTGTACCCAATTATTGCAAATGCATCAGCGAAATTCTGGATCCCCGGACACAGCGGACGATCTCTACGAGTGCTACGATTCTCAAACTTTCAGAATTTATTCAGTCCAACGAGCTAGTGAGCTGCATCCTGGCGATGATCTCAGAGAGTCGAGACGTTCGTGTGATACTTGATGAGCTGCTGGGACCACAGGGTGCGTATTTCGAAGTCGAATCTTCAACTCGTTACTGTGAAGTGTTCGAAAAAGTGTCGTTCTGGCAGTTGGCAAAGCGTGCGATGACTCGAGGTGACATTCTGTGTGGGTATCAAGTTCGTGGGGCGGAAGAGACGGTATTAAATCCGGAAGGTAAAGATCAGTCGAGACTATGGAATAACACGGATATGATCGTGATAAGGAACGCCAAGAACATTACATTGCCGACGCGTAGATCTTCACTCACAGTGGTGAATGCTGACGACTTCGAGCGTACCACAAAAAGTCGACAGGTGAAGGACCAGTATTCTCGACAACGTTTATTATCTGCTATTATCCAAGACGCCGATCTAGTGATGCCTGCCAAAGCAGGTGACGTGGAGCGTACCAACGTCATGAGAGCATTGACCAGCTTCGCCGAAGACGACGACGACGACGGGTATGGTAGCCATTCGGCATCTTTCGCATTTAGCCAGAACCGGCAAACCAATGTCCGTAGACTCATCGCTGCTGCAAGAATGCTCGCTGATGAGCTCGAACAGGCTGAAAACAGTCGAACTATGGGCAGCGAATCCTGCGAAGAGCTTGATGAAGCCGTGTCTGCATTCGACTAGCTGTACCGCAACATGGCTACATCATATTTATCATGTTTGCGACACTAAATAATGTACACCACGTAGACTAATTTTGACTTGAGCTGAGTATGCTGGAATGTTCGAGAAAACTTCCGATCTGTTGGCAGCCCACATCCAAAGTGGAAATTTGACTGGGGCTCGCGGCGCCAGGGCAGGCGATAGATAGGTACACACAGGGCAGGCACCATGACGGAAGCAACCGCCGAGGAGTTCAAGGCGCAGGGTAATGAGCTGTACAAGCGCGGAGACTATCAGCGCGCTATCGAGAAGTACACACAGGCTATCGATGCCGCCCCCACTGTCGTGGCCTACTATGGCAATCGTGCAGCTGCTTCCTTTATGCTGGGCAAGCACAAGGACGTGGTGACGGACTGCAACCGTGCTATCGTGTTTGACCCACTCTACATCAAGGGATACGTGCGCAAGGCCAAGGCGCAGATGGCTATGGTACGAATAAGATGGATATGTGTCCATGTTGACAGGACGCGGTTGTTATACATGGCTACTTTTTTTTACTTAGGGTGACAATGACGCCGCCATCAAGACGTACCAGGCGGGTCTGGTGCGCGACCCGAACAACGCGACACTGCTGAACGAGAAGCGTACGCTCGAGATGGCGCTGGACAAGCTGCAGCGCGGCAAAGAGCATATCGCAGCGGTACGAACACATGGCTACAATGAAAACAATAAAAATGGCTAACTTTTTTACTTTTTTAATTATCTCGATACAGGGCCGGTTCTCGCAGGCCGTGAACGTGCTGGACAGCGCAGCGAAGGTGTGCACGGGCTCCAGTCAGATCAAATTGCTGCGTGGCGAGGCTCTCATTGGCTGCGAGCGGTACGACGAGGCCTTCGCAGTGTTGACGCAGCTCATGCGCACAGACTCGAGCAGCCCCGAGCTGCTGTACCTGCGTGCTCGCTGTCTGTACTACCAGGGCGAGTTCCCCAGCGCCATTAAACACTTGCAGCAGGCTCTACGCTCCGACCCAGACAACTCCAAGTGCATGAAGGAGATTAAGCGTATCCGTCACCTGGAGACCAGCAAAGAAGAGGCCAACAACGCCTTTAAGGGCGGCAGAATGGCCGAAGCCGTCGAGATGTACACGGAATGTCTCAAGATCGACCCGCAGAACAAGGCCTTCAACTCGAAGATCCACTGCAACCGCGCCAATGCCTTGTCGCGTCTGAGCCGACATGAAGAGGCAATTAAGGACTGCGACAAGGCCATCTACTACGATCATGGCTACGCGAAGGCGTATCTCCGTAAGGCTGCGTGTCTGAAGGCTCTCGGCGGTCTGGAGAACTTGGAGCAGGCGCTGCGTGTGTACGACCAAGCTTCGAAACTGGTAGGCGACGACGCCCAGCGTGACATCCAGAGCAACATTCGGCAGACCAAACTGGACATCAAGAAGGCCAAGCGCAAGGACTATTACAAGATTCTCAATGTCTCTCAGAGTGCGACGGAGGCGGAGATCAAGAAGGCGTACAAGAAGTTGGCGCTCAAGTTCCACCCGGATCGTCACGCTGGCAAGTCGGAAGAACAACAGGCCGAGGCGGAGGCGGCTTTCAAGGACATTGGAGAGGCCTACGCAGTGCTGTCGGACGCTCAGAAGCGACAGCGCTACGACTCAGGAGTGGATCTGGAAGACCTCGACAATGACTTTGGAGGAGGTGGCATGGGCGGCGGCATGGGCGGTGTCGACCCGTCGCAGATCTTCCAGGTACGGCTATCACATCTTCGTGACGTTATTTTATTTTTTATTGAGACTCTGACGTGTGATTCTTTTTTTTATTATGAATATTGTAGATGTTCTTCGGTGGCGGCGGCGGCGGCATGGGTGGTATGGGTGGCATGGGAGGAATGGGAGGAGGCATGGGTGGAATGGGAGGAGGTATGGGTGGAATGGGCGGCATGGGCGGCCAGCGATACCACTTTGGTTAGAGTACTTGCTAGCTCCGAGCGTGTAGTGATCGGATACAGACAACAGACGAGAAGTTTAAGACGGTTTGCAGCCGTCATTGACGATAATAATGGTTCGTGCATGCTCAGTGTGCTTGGAACATTTATTATATGTACCGGTACTCGTATCAAATACCGTATTCCTTATGTGATTGGCGACAGTCAAATTCTTGAGGTGGTCCAGCCTTTCTGCCAGCATAAAAGATACCTGCATAGAAAAACTATTTTACATGCTCAAAATTATATTGGTCGCCAAGCACATAAAGCGCGACGACACGAAATTTAAATCAATTTGATTGGCTGCTGGATTTGTCGCTAATGACCGAGCGTCGCCAATCACATAAGGAATACGGGTATTGTAATAACAGTTGGAGTTTGATCAATGTGGTGTACACTACACATTTACGTTTCTAATTCTCATCCAATCGTTCGTAACTTGGCCCGTAACCTGATAACATTCCTCAATCGACATGGCTGGCGCAGCAACGACAATGAACACGGACTCGCAAAAACGTTTGCGTACCAACGAAGAAGGTGATTCAGTCGATGCAGCCGAGACACAGTTTGTCAATGAGTACAATGGCTACAAATTGCCGGAAGATAATTGCACCATTAAACGCATTCCAGTTAACAGCGTCACACCGGAGCAGTTCTTTGCCAACTATGTGTGCACACGGACACCAGTAGTGCTGACCGGGTATCTATCGGACGAGGAGTTTACTGCACCAAGTAAGTGGGCAAGCTCCGACGAACGTCTCATCGAACTTGCAGGAGACACGAAGCTGACGGTGGAACGTCGTGGAGATGTCCACGATAAGTTTGGCAAGGGAGTTGCAGTAGAAATGCCGTTTCGTGACCTTCTCATGCTCATCGCATCGGGTGACGAGATGCACTATCTGACGACACAGGAGGTGGCATTTGAAGAGAATGGAAGGCCGGAGGTTATGGCTCCATTCATGAAGAAGTTACAAACGGACTTTCCGATGCGTCCGAAGCTTATGGGCCACTTGATACCGCAGAATATCAACATGTGGATGGGAAACAACAAGCACGGATCGTCATCAGGACTGCATCATGATCACCACGACAACCTCTACATTTTAATGCGCGGCAAGAAGCGCTTTCGGTTGTATTCCCCCGGAGACGCTGACAAGATGTATGTGCGTGGACGGATGGCACATGTGCATCCAAATGGATTAATTAACTATGTAGGGAAGGAGACGACGCCGTATGGAGCCGATCCGGCTGCGGAGCGTGAGGCGCTTGCTGCTATTCAGAGGAATGAAGCCGAACGCGAGTTGGCTGAAGCGGAGAAAGCAGTGGAAGCGGGAGAACCGGGAGCGGAAGCTCGTCTGGAAGCGGCTGAGGAACAGCTGGAGAAGGCCATGTTCGATGTGCTGCGTGCCGATAATAGTGACGATGAAGGCGATGAGGAGTTTGAAGACGGCGCGTTCCACTTCGAAGAGAGCGAAGCGGAGGGAGACGATGAGAGCGAAGTGGGAGAGCTGGATGAACTCGCTTTGGACCCTGTAGAGGAGGAAAAGAAAGACACTAAGCGCGATGTTGGGGAGACCGAGGTCACGTACCCAGTGAGTTTTAGCCAGGTGGACACGCTCAGATTGCGGGACGGCGAAGAGGCAACGCGAGAGCTACATGCGGAGTTCCCTAAGTTTTGTGACGCTAAGGCAGCGTTCTGCGACTTAGAGGCGGGGGACATGCTCTTCCTACCTGCGTCATGGTTCCACGAGGTGGAGTCATTCGGATCTGCTCAAGGCAACGGCCACTTGGCTCTGAACTACTGGTTCCAGCCACCAGACCAACTCACACCCGAACACTTCACGTCGCCGTATTCATCATCCTTCTGGCAACGTGACTGGGATCAGCGTTTTAAAACTAAGGAAGAAGATTAAACAATTAGGATGATAGTCTGAGAATACTACGTTAGTAATTCTATACCAGGTATTGGAATTGAGCGTGGAGCAAGCTTTTCTGGTATAGCCACAGACGCTTACGGGCAAAGGAAATGCCCCAGCCGCACGGGAACGGACCGCCTAAGTCGTTCTGAAATGACCAGCTGATCATCTTCCTGGCAATCTTAAACATCTACTGCAGCAACCTGTCTGTCCGTCACACTAAATTGTCGTGCCTGTCACGCTTTTCCGGAAAAATCATTGGATAAAATAATTTAAATATTCCTACTGGCTGCCGAGCGCAGCGAAGGTGGCTTCAATTGGTTAAAACTAGAATGTGTAGTTGACATCAATAAATACATGTGTTTCCCAGTTTACATATGGGGATTTGCACAAAGTCCGAAGGCGGCATCGTTTAAATATTAAATACTTTTTCATAATGCATGTTGTTATTGATATTTGAATACTACAGTACACGGAGGGCAGGGTGCTTAGCGTACACGTAAGCATGCGTGTTTCCGAGGACATGGTTTAAGTATACTAAATACTCTGTACTCAGTAGGATCTGTGTGTTACACTGACTAAAATGAAATTTCATTTTTTTTACTGCAAAAATATTAGCATTAATAAGTTATCTGAGTGGGTTTCTGGTATTGCTAAATCGTACATGTTACATGTACAGCAGTAGCCGGTCGTGTAGACTGGCCGTAAGAACAAAACTGTGCTTATAAACGTTGTCACTTGATCCACAAAGATATATAGTGTTAGATTGACGTGTGAACAAAAAGAAGTTATATGTGCTGATGACAATTACTACACGTACTGTAAGCGAATTGAACTTGACCATTGTTTCCTTAGCGTTTTTTTAGACAACAAAATTCTGATACTTCTTAATAGGTAGACGCGTTGCCGACAAGGGCGTAGAATAAGGTTTTATATGCAGTGGTAAGATAACAGCACAACATGAGAGGTGTCAATTTTGGTTATTATAAGTAGGCCCGTAAAGAAACGTTAATCAACTTAGAGCCTAATATTTTGGAATCATCAATTAAGTATCAAATAAAAATACCGCCGTCAACAACAACAACAGCAAGGCGTCTTGCGACGCATGGTTATATTCAAAGGCTATAACCATAACAGGCACAGATTGGAGTGTCTAATGACTAATTCTAAATCAGCACAAAATGAACACACTTCAAGGCATAAAAAAATGCTACAGCTTGAATATTTTTATTAAATATTCAAACTGTAACACTTTTAATTTTCTTTCAAAGTAGCGAGTTTGGTTTGCGAAGTGGTTAATAGGCAGTTTATTACAAGCTTAACCAGGCAGTACAAGCGGGTATTTGATGCAAGCTGGACAGATATTCTTTGCATTGATGCAATCTAGGTTTCAGAAACGGCCCGTGAAATCGAGCACGACGCTAAACTAAATATTTTATTTAGCGGTTTCAGACTAAAGTGCAGGTGCTTCTGGGTGGAAGATTAAGGTACAGTGATAGCCAACAACAATAAAGAGACTTTGCCAAGATCACTAGCGTAATCGTTTATGAGCATGGTAAGTATGATGCTAGGGGCTCAGTCTTTTGTACCGGTAGAAATATTTACACGGCTTACTGAAAACTCAGCATTTTGTAGCAAATGAAACGCAGATTTATGAAATTAAAGAAGTCGATTTACGTACATATGAGACTCAGAGGATTTGGACTAATTATCCCGCCGAAGCGAAGCGAAGGCGGGAAGGCAAAAATCTGGAGTAAAACCGAAATTACCGCCGCGTAGCGGCGGCGCTCGGCTAGTATACTACAATACGAATGCTTTCATCCGGATTCGGACTGCTCAGACAATATTACCGGCGTAGGGCCCATTACAGTTAATGTAGGTGTAGTTTTCTAAAGTCGGACGGACTCAAGGCACCCCCCGGTATGTCGTGCTGCTGCAGTACTTCCTCTGGTCGGAAATGATCACGCGAAGTCGACAATTTGACCAATTGCGTTAGTTCTATTTACCCAATTCAGCGTCTGATTGGACTAAAGGAAAGCCCTGCATCTCCTCCACCAGTTTTGCGCCGAACGAACTTCTGTAGCCTCCGCAATCTCACTTTTCGCTCTCAAGGTTTCAAGCCTCGCCTGGAGTGCGACCCGCCACGCCTGCACTACGCTGTTTCTTCCTCTACAAATATGCCGAAGCCCAACCTTACCGATAATGAGCGCAAAGCCGTCATTGACGAGCTTCTAAAAATCAGCAACAACGGAGAATTACCATGTGGAGCGTTTGCTAAGGTTGGTGTTCTTATGGGCCGACATCCGGACACCGTGAGGTTAATTTGGAAGCGGTACAGCTCTGCAGTGACGGCTGGTGTCGTGGGGGGTGATTGGCGTAGCCGGATTAAGAAGAACAGCGGCAGAAAGCGGAAGAATCGAGACGAAGTACGAGACAAACTGAAGAGTGTTCCTATCGAGGATAGAGCGGTTGAAAGACGTGTGGCGGCGGTCTCTGGTCTCTCCAGGCATCTGGTAAGACAGGCAGTGAATGAAGGGATGGTAACGCGACGAACCACGTTTATCAAGCCGTCGCTAACGAATGAAAACAAGATACGGCGGGTAGAGCACGCGTTGTCGTTTATCGACGAATCTACTCTGCAGTTTGAGCCAATGCACAATCTAGTCCATGTAGACGAGAAGTGGTTTTATGCAGACCGCAACAGACGATCATACCTCGTTTTCGACGGCGAAGAACTACCTGCACGCGCCTGGAAGAGTAAACGATTCGTTCCCAAGACGATGTTTTTAGCTGCCCTCGCACGGCCAAGGTAATTCTCTATAATATTATATTTTTGAAATATAAAAACCTCTAGCATTTGATTTTTAATTTTAGGTACGATCCTCACCGAAAGCAGCGTTGGGATGGCAAAGTTGGTATATGGTCTTTCACGGAACAGTACGAGGCGAAACGGCGAAGCAAAAATAGAGACAAAGGAACTATTTGCACTCGTAATATCGATACGGTCTGTCGGGAAGTGTACAAGGATTATCTTCTGACAAAAGTATTTCCAGCGATCAAAGCAAATTGGCCAAGGAAGGATCGGAATGAAATCATATTCGTACAACAAGACAATGCAAAGCCGCACGTAGCGCCAACAGACCCGGATGTAATGAAGGCCGGAACTGAAGGAGGATGGAACATCAAGCTACTATGTCAGCCCCCCAACTCGCCTGACCTCAACTGTTTAGACCTGGGTCTGTTCGCCTCCATGCAAAGTATTTAGTATCGAATACCAAGAAAGGGTATCAACGCTCTCATAGCGTCGGTGGTGGACGCGTTTCGGCAGCTGGAGACTGACACGGTAGATGATATTTTTTTTGACCTTACAGGCATGTATGCTGGAGCTTTTACGAGAAGGAGGAGGCAACCTGTACAAACTACCGCACTTGGGGAAAGCCAAGCTCCGGAGGGCGAAACAACTTCCTGTTAGTTTGTCATGTAGCAAAGAGCTGTATGAGTCTGCTGTCGCGTTACTTAAGTCTTCAAACCGTGGCAGTGCACTGCTATTCAATTTAACATCATCATAAATGACAGTTAATGTGATCTATAAATGACAGTTAATGTGATCTATAACTTTATATAAATCGTAAAATAAGTTCTTAGCGGGTAACAGCACTATTGACCTATCATACTTACTTCGCGTGATCATTTCCGACCAGAGGAAGTACATTACATGGGTGGGAGATTTGGAGTTCGAACCGACGTCAAAGTTTGTATGCTGCGCTGGTTACAGCATCGAAACTCCCACTATTAATAACGACAGCGTGTATTACAGTCGTGCACCTCCAATTCGGCACCGGTATCAGTCGATACCCTGCCAGATTTTATGATAATAGGACATTGCCCTTCCTCCTACATGTCCCTAACTCTAGCACAAAAACAGTCTTTGTGCGAAAAGCACGAGTCAGATCCTGCATGCTCTCACTCCGAACTTGCTCGTTGGGCAACGGAGCGCTTTAAGACCCCCCAAGCAGTAAAGCGCACTACCGTCCAGAGTATTCTTAAGCGGTCGGCGGCTTGCCGGATGAATACCGCGACCGGAAGCGCTGTTGCGCGCCCGCGATTCGCGCGTCTGACGCCAACATTATGCAGAAGATTAGCGTAAATTTTATACTAAATTAACAAAACAAATATCAGTGCACTGGATTTGCGTTTGTTTTTTGCTTTACGTTGTGCACTTATGCCCTGGCACTGTTGATATGGTCCACCCTGCCGAATTGGAGGTGCACGACTGTAATACAGACAACGACGGTGAAACCCAACCCCCCACAAAAACTTGACCCCCCTTACAGTGCAACTTTAAACTCAAGTAAAAATGTTAATTGTAATTTTAGCCAATAATATACTTTCAAATATATTGCTGGACAGCACGCCATGCTGGCGCCGTTTAAACATTGCTGTTTCTGTGAGGTGATGGACGAACGTCGTGGGCAGAACAGCTACACCGTCAAGCAGAGACGGGAAGCGCTCGAGCGGGTGGCTCTGGAGGGATGTAAGCCTACCGCTCGGGCGCTTAATATTCCATTAGGTACGTTGAAGGGCTGGAGAAAGAAGGCAAAGCTGCTGTTTGAGTTTAAGGGACCTCAAACTAGCAGTGTAATGAGCTCTCCCAAGTTGCATATGTAGGTAGTTTTATAGGTTCTTTGTAGTGGTTCACACCATTACATAAGTAGGTAGATTTGCATTACAAAAGTAGGTGCGGCAGCACACGAGTAGCGTGTGCTGAACTGCCGTCACCTTATTGGTTGAAATATGGGGAGCCAGACCCATAATCAACCAATAAGGAGTTGACGTGTATTTGAGTGGTCAGGGCAAGCTGCCCTGGACCTAAATAAAAAAATAGAGCTGATTTTCCTTCAGACTAAGTACTTGGTTTCAGTATCACTGAACTTGTACGCTTCCTCATCACTACGTGTAAGCAAGTAACGGACACCCCAGGCCCGTTACGACTGGTAGCACTTTGTAGTCCTTCCCATGACCAAGTTCACGATGAGCCAAGGTATGACGACTGAAACTCCAGGGCCGACCCTGGAACATGCTGCTTTCCCTCATCTCACTTGTGTCGAGTGGGAAGCCCTTCACCGCCTCGCGGCGGTGTCTGGTGAGGCTGTAATCGCGTCGCTGCTGAGCTCAGCGACGTCCGACCAACAACGCCAAGCAGCCCAAGAGTTCATGGAACGCGAGCTAGCCGATGCGAATCGGCGAGCAACAACTCTTGCGCGTTCCTCGAAAAATGATGTCGTGAAGCTGGAGACGTCTACCTACTCCGGTGAAGGAGCGAATCGCCTCCCGCTGAACCGGTGGTTTCGCGAGGTCGACATCGCGATTGCTTCGAGAATGATCGAAGCGCAAGGGACAAAGGTCAATTTCTTATTGTCCCGGTTGTCCGGGAAGGCCAAGGAATGGGCCCTCGGTAAGCTTGTCGTTGATCACGACGCATTCCCCACTCTGGAGTCTCTCCAGAAAGATCTCAGGCTCGCGTTCGAGCCACCTCAAGACGAATCCCGCGTGCGTGCCGAGTTCTTCGCCCTTCGTCAAGGCAAAATGACTATGCGCGACTACGTTCAAAAGACTCGCCACCTCGCGTCATGCATCGTGACAAATCCGACTGACGCAGCATCGCAGGTCCATGTATTCGTATTCGGCATGCGTGAAGGCATGACACGGTACTGCCTGACCCGAGCGGAACCTTCCTCTCTCGAGGAAGCATTCGCCCTCGCGTTACGCGAAGACTACGTTGTGGCGGCGTCTTACGCGCGCGCGATGTCAACGGCAGCTCGTGAGTCAGCCCCCGAGCCCATGGAGATCGACGCGATTGACGCATCGAATAATCATCGTCAGTCGACTCCTCGTGGGCCCAACGGCCGTCCTAATCGCCCGCTCACTTGCTTCCGCTGCCGGAAGATCGGTTATCGCGCGGCGGAATGCCGCGCGCCAGCGCCGGTACTCGCGCACACCGCTGAAGTCTCACCTGCCGTTCAGTCAAAAAACGGTCAGGGCCAGTAGGTGCGGGGCGCCCTACTGGCTGGAATGGAGGTCCGGGCCCCCCGGTGGCTACCCAACCTTCTAGCCCTCCTGTGCTCCACGCACACTTTAATGCCACCACCACGTCGGGCGACTCGAGGCTGATCATCGTCAGTCTTCATGTCGCCGGCGCCCGGCGACCACTTCGCGCGCTCCTGGACTCAGGAGCGTCGAATAACTTCTTTCGCGAATCGTGCTTATCGATGCTTCCAAGAGAGATCGCAGTCCGTAATGGTCGAGGTCAGGTCGTCGTCAAACTTGCTGACGGAAAGCCACGCCGCGTTGCGCGGCGCGAAATCACGTTGCCATACACATTCGACGGCTTCCGCAGCAACGACGACTTCCTCGTGATTGAGATGAACTACGCGTTCGACTGCATCTTGGGTATCCCGTGGTTGTCACGATATCAACCAGAGATTGACTGGTTGGCTCGGTCGGTTAAACACCGCTCTGGCTTCGATGTGAGTGAGGTGTTCACACACCTCCTGGTTGCCCAGAAGGACTGGCCCCATGTCAGGGTCGTGGACCGGTTGTCCACAATGCAGGTTGAGCAGAGAGCGAGCGATGGCCCTCTCTGTTTGTCTTGCACAGCGCTGTTGCGCGAAAACCCCCTCGCTGCGAAGCGAGGTTGTTAACACTTTGGCGGTAGAGCAGGGCTCCCGCAATCCGAGCAGGCGGTCGAGCATGAGTTCCCGTCACGCAACACGGCGGTCGAGCATGAGTTCCCGTCACGCAACACGACGGTCGAGCATGGGTTCCCGTCACGCAACACGGCGGTCGAGCATGAGTTCCCGTCACGCAACACGACGGTCGAGCATGAGTTCCCGTCACGCAACACGACGGTCGAGCATGGGTTCCCGCAACACACCAAGGCGGTTGAGCATGGGTTCCCGCAAAACACTCTAGCGGTTGAGCAGAGGTTCCCGCAACGCGATTCGGCGGTCGAGCAGTTGGAGCTATCGTCATCCACAGCGGTGGTCGAGCAGTTGACACTCCCACCGGCTACGACGGCGATCGAGCAGGGGCTCTCGCCAGTCGATGGCGCGGTCGAGCATCGAGAGCTCCCGCGCACTACCGACACGGTTGATGGTGCCCCTCCGTGTCTAGAGGGGGGTGATCCCTCGTCCAGCGATAGCGAGTCTTCTGTCTCGAGCAGCGGTTCGAGACGCCGCAAGAATAAATCCAAGCGACGCCGCCTTAAGCGACGTGGTCAGCCCACCGCCGATATCGCAGTGAATGAGTCCATACACGTCCTGGAACACGTGGAAGGAGGCGTCGTTCGCTCACGCACACTTGACATTGAGAGCCCACCTCGCGAAGCTTCTTCCATCACACGCCTTCCGGGTCTTTCCTGGAAGCATTTTCTGCGCGATCTGAAGTCAGGAGACATTGAGCAGGTCTGCTTGATCACCGAGTCTGCCTCGGCGGAAGAGATCCACACGGTCGCTACCGACAATCTTCCACTTCGTCCAAAGAACGCTGAGCCGAAGTCGGCGCGCGAAGAGCGCTTCGCTGCCCAGTCGTGGGAGTCACTCCGCGACTCGGGCAATCCAGTATACGACACCGTCCGCGAGTTCGCGGATGTTTTTCCCGACAAGATTCCAGCTGAGCTCCCTGCTGACAGAGGCATTCGCCATGAGATTGATCTCACGCCGGGTTCCAAGTACTGTGTGACGCGACAGTGGCCCCTCCCACGCGATCAGGTTAAAGCCATTGACGACTTCTTTGAGAGCCGCCGCAAAGCGGGTCACGTGCGCGAGAGTACCTCGCCACACTCGAGTCCGACGTTCTGCGTGAAGAAGGCCACGGGTGGTTGGCGCATTGTTCACGCTTTTAACAAGCTAAACGACGCCACCATTCCAGCACAAACGCCGATCCCTCGGAAGGATATGGTACTTGACACCATGGGCCGCAGTGTTATTTTCAGCACCATCGACCTGACCGATGGCTTCTATCAGATCTTGATGCGACTCAGCGACGTCCCGCTCACAGCGGTGAGCACTCCCAGCGGGATGCTGTGGGAGTGGCTTGTCATGCCGCAGGGCCTGAAAAACGCACCAGCCACGTTCAATCGCATGGTTTCCCACGTTCTGCGCCCACTTCGCGACTTCGATCCGAGCTACTTCGATGACATCTTCGTTCACAGCCGCGCTGAGGGCGATCTCAGCGCCACAGAAGCTCACTTAAATCACTTACGACAAGTGTTCCAAGTCATGCGCGAAAACAAACTGTACGCGAGCTTGAAGAAGTGCATCTTCTGTGCCCCGGAGATTCCGGTGCTTGGCTGTTATGTGAGCAAAAATGGTGTCCGAGCGGATCCTGAGAAGGTCTCGTCCATTTGTGCGTGGCCCACGCCGCAGAATCAGACTGAATTGCGTCAGTGGCTTGGCCTAGCAAATTATCTCCACAAGTACACGAAAAATTATGCTGGTCTGATCCAGCCATTGTCTTCATTGCTGAAGAAAGACATCACGTGGTCGTGGACTCCCGAACATCAGTCAGCCTTTAATGCAGTGAAGAAAAGCTTGGCGGAGGCCCCAATCCTGGCGCTTCCAGATGATGCAAAGCCATTCCACGTTGTTTGCGACGCGAGCGACTTCGCCATCGGCTGTGCACTGATGCAGTTCGACGACGAAGGTCGCGAACGCGTCGTGAGCTACCAATCCAGACAGATGAAGCCCGCTGAGAAGAATTATTTGGTCCACGACAAGGAACTCCTTGCGATGCGCTACGCACTGATCAAATTCAGAGTGTACTTACTCGGTGAGCAGACATTCGCGATCTACACAGATCACGCGTCGCTGCGAACAGCGACGAAGAGCCCTCATCTCTCTCAGCGCATGGCACGATGGCTGTCATTCTTCTCCGAGTACAACTTCGTCGTTCACTACAAGCCAGGCAAGAATAACATCCTTGCGGATGCCCTATCTCGGCGCCCCGATTATGATCCACGCCGAGATTTGGGTCGTCAGTCACTTGAAGACGCGGACGACGACGAGAGGGACTGCGCCACATGTGTGGCTGCAGGTGTGAACCTGATGACGGCGGTATCTCCAATACTTCCCCTGCGGGAAGAGATCTCTGCCGCGTATCGAGATGACTCGATATATGCCGGTATCCTGGAACACCTTCGCACACCAAGTGATGCCACGCTAAAGACACTGAGCCGCTCCACGCGCGACCAGATTCACAGATACCAACTTGACGGTGATCTACTGATGTACAGTATCGATCGATTCGATGCTCCTCGCGTCGTTGTCCCCAACGACCCCGATCTACGCGCAAGAATTATACACGAATTCCATGACGCTCCAGTGGGTGGCCACTTGGGCCGTGAGAAGACTTTCGCAGCGGTATCCCGCGACTTCTACTGGCCTCACCTATACAAGTGGGTGCGCAAGTGGGTCCGCTCCTGCGAAACTTGTCAACGCGTTAAGCCGTCACCGTCATCGCAAGCTCCGCTGCGTTCTCTCCCTCTGGCGACAGAGGCGTGGCGCTCTGTGTCAATGGACTTCATATTCGGTCTCCCACCCGATACTGACGGTCGTACTGGTGTTCTGGTCTTCGTGGATCGCTTTAGCAAGATGTGCCATCTCGTTCCGGTTCCGGACTCAATCACCGCGGCCGATACCGCGGTGCTCTTCATCGACGCTGTCTTCCGACATCACGGCCTTCCTGAATCAATCGTCTCTGACCGCGATCCCCGATTCACATCGGCGTTCTGGACGAAACGCTTCGACCTCCTGGGCACCAAACTCCTCATGTCGACGGCGGCGCACCCGGAGACTGACGGGCAAACGGAACGCGTCAACCGCGTGCTAGAAGATGTTCTGCGCAGTTATGCCCCGTCCTTCGAGAGCTGGAGTTCCTTCCTGCCTCTTGCGGAGTTTGCACTCAACAATGCCGAGCACGCGTCGACGGGATTGACTCCGTTTTTCGTCAACAACGCGCGTCATCCACGTGTCCCCGCACAACTTGCTGTGGGCCAACCCACGGCGACTGATGGCTTCACTCTGGAGGAATGTGATAACCCTGCCCAACCGGTTCCGATACTGGTTCAACCACCGGTTTCCGGTGAGACAACGGTTCTGCCGTCTACGAGTTCAGCTACTCCTGCAGTAGACATCAACGCGGTGACGCGTTTACAGTCGAAGAAGATCCTCGCACCCGCGCAATCCACGTCGTCGCCGTTAGTTGACTGGACACACCGAACGCTGATCGCTCCAGCACAGCCACACTCGACGGTGGCTAACTACGCGTCAAATCCCCCAGCGCGACCCGCTGACAAGGCAGCGGTATCCGACTTTGTCCTATCGCCAATCGGTTACCCGATTCGTCCGTGACGCGCTACAACTCGCGGTTGACAAGCAGAAGGTAAAACGCTGCTCAACGTGGCCGCAAGAACACAAGAGCCTTCAATGATTTGTTGAGGCGCGTTTTTCTTTCACCGGATGGAATTTTGTGCTTCTGGCTATATCGGAATCTAGGCGCGGAGCAATTCGCGCCGCGCTCCATTGGGCCATTCAAAGTACTACGAGTTATGGGTGATGCCTTCACGCTAGACATTCCTTCGTCGCTACGACTACAACCGACGTTCTACGTCGGGCGACTTAGGAAGTATCTTCCCGCGATGATCCCGGAGGCGGAGCAGGAGCATGCGTTGAGCGGCCCTCGCGATGAGCCTGTCGAGCCAGCGTCCCATCTGTCCCAGTTCCCCGCTCGCGCGGAAGAGCTCCACCCCTCGGTCCGCCAAACACCTGCGCCTCCAGACTACGCAGTCGCTGCAAGAGCTCACGATTCGACTGCCGCAGACTACTCGCCGTCGCCTCGGCGTTCCGAGAGCTCTCAGCCGCCCGCTCGGCCTCCTCCTGTGCGTCCCGAGAAGTGCTCAGCGCCTGCTCAACGTCGTCCTGGTCAACTAGGTCGCGTCGAATTCCACCGCGACGGTCCTCCGTCCATCGTTGACTCGAATGGAGATACGTGCTGGATTGTGGAGCGTATTGCTGAACACGAAGATCCTCCCCGCGCGCGTCACTCGACCAAGTCGTCGCTCTTTACGCGGCTCCCGCCGCGCGGAAGTATAAGGTACGATGGTTCGGGTTTCAACCTGCTGATGATACGTGGGAGCCTCGCGCCAACTTGCTTCGTGACGTTCCTGATGTCGTCCACGACTACGACTCCAGCCTCGAGTCAAACGCGGTCGCGAGCGACCTCGCGGCGATCGAGAACGCGATCGACTACGTGCCCTTCGAGACGTCGAATGCGCAGGAGACGGGCTCCGTCGCGAACGCTGTCGGCGCGAGCCGCCGCGAATAGCCGCTTGGGTGAACTCGGAGAGTAAGCGCTTATACTTCTCGATCCAAGCGTGTTCGGTCGGCATGAGCGGATACTCGACAATATGCTGATCCCACTCAGCTTGCGTCGGGCGTCGCCCGATGTCACACGAACTGCAACCTTCGCGTACGTTGACATAGCACAAACGGTCTTCGGTCCAAGCGTCGTCGCAGACTTTCAGGCGCAGATCACCGAGTGAATGCTCGGCTTGTAAGGCTTCGCGATCACCGAGCCAGCCGACGACACTTTCTCCAGCCTTATGCATCCGATTCCACCGTCGGATGAATGCGCACCATGATCTCTGCAAAGCTTCTTACGTCGCGCCGTCGAGTGTTTTGTTCCGGAGACGCCTGAAGCGCCGAAAGTGGTCCTGCATGGTGTCCAACGCGTCCGGTGTCACCGCCCCAGACAAGTCGTACAGCGCCTACGGCTTCATGTCCTCGTTCATTACGCCGGGCCGAACCCCAAGTCGACTCACGCTCTCAGGTGCGATATCAGCGGTCCACCCATTGTTCAGCGTCGTCGCCGACGCTGGAGCCGTCCGCGTTGTTCCGCTTCCTGCCTGGTTCGCCGCCCCCGTCTGCTGCGCCATGTTGTTCTCGTCCGCGCAAGTTGTATTGTGCTGCTCCTGGGCTTCGCAGGAGCTCCCGCCCGTCAAGTTCTCAAGCGTTCTCTTCTCCGCCATTTCCCAGTTTTTCTCGATTGTTCTCCGAAGCGCACCCCCGTTAGGTGATTGCTGTCTTAAGAGGGGGGTGATGTAATGGGCTCTCCCAAGTTGCATATGTAGGTAGTTTTATAGGTTCTTTGTAGTGGTTCACACCATTACATAATTAGGTAGATTTGCATTACAAAAGTAGGTGCGGCAGCACACGAGTAGCGTGTGCTGAACTGCCGTCACCTTATTGGTTGAAATATGGGGAGCCAGACCCATAATCAACCAATAAGGAGTTGACGTGTATTTGAGTGGTCAGGGCAAGCTGCCCTGGACCTAAATAAAATAATAGAGTTGATTTTCCTTCAGACTAAGTACTTGGTTTCAGTATCACTGAACTTGTACGCTTCCTCATCACTACGTGTAAGCAAGTAACGGACACCCCAGGCCCGTTACAAGCAGAGCGACAAAAGGACAAGGCGCAAAGACTAAAATCACATTTGAGCACGAATTGGTCACCTTCATGAAAGACGTCCGTCGGGATGAAGAGGTAAATGTGTTTTGTTATATTATTTATTGCAGATTCTAACGTGTAGATATAGTATTTGTGTACTGGAGGCATGTTCGAGTATATGAAGATGGAGCAGGGGGCTTGGCTGGAGCAGTATTTAGCCGATAAATCATCTCCTGAGCGCGTATTGAGCGCGTTGATGCGTATGTGCCAGCGGTTCGCAGCTTGGTAAGCATCTCGTTTTCCAATATGTTGGTTTAATCAAACGTTCTAGCAATTTATTCTCTTTTATTTGTCTTTTTAATCAATATTTATTGCTTACGTATTTTTCTTAATGTTATAGCCATGGTTTTTCTGTTCAGAAACCGCAATTTACTAAAAAGGATGAAGATGCACTACAAGAAATCCATTTGAACTTTGCCATAGAGTTTTGGAAACAGCATTCTCACTTCCAGCAATCCGCCAATGTCGACGAGACAGCAATATATTTTGACAACCCAATTTACAAGATTTGGCGACGAGACAGCAATATATTTTGACACCCCACCCTACAAGATTTGGGTGTCGACGAGACAGCAATATATTTTGACACCCCACCCTACAAGATGTCGACGAGACAGCAATATATTTTGACACCCCACCCTACAACAATGTCGACGAGACAGCAATATATTTTGACACCCCACCCTACAAGATTTGGGCCCTCAAAAGCCGTCGTGGCTCCGCTAAAGTGAAGCACACGCTGTTTTTGCTTTTTTAAGGTGTTTGTTTAAATTTTTTTTCTACTTTAATAAACTGTTGGGTCGGTTTAATTTTGACCAATCGCAGGTGATACCACGAAAGGGGTCGAGTTTTTTTGCCTTGTTGGCCTTTCTAAAAATGACTTGAAAATGCATGTCTACGGGGGGTTGAGTTTCACCGTCGTTGTCTGTACATGTACCATAGAGATGTACCCAAGGTTCACAAAGCAAATCAAACCTTGATAAATGCATATTCAAAAGACACAATCAAATTATACAGGAGCCTTTATTACTATAGAAAAAGTGTACAGTATTTACACGACGGCTATATCAACACGCACGTTGCCATCCTCCTCTGCGGTGAGCCATCCATCAAAATTATGATCTTCGTCAATACTTGACCCTACTAACGATAGTTGCTGCAACTCCTCCATTAAAGACGCAGCCGCAAGGCAGTCGGTGTCGAGACGCAAGTCGCACTTCTTGTACCCATTTTGGATGGTTTCAGCGCTTAAAGCTTCCCAAATGCTGCACACCCATCGGCACATCTTCGCACGTCCAGGCAGCGCTAGCTTGAACTTTGATTCCTCTTCTCTTGGATTTTGCAGCTGTTCTTGCAAATTCTCAAGCCAGCACCTACGTAGCCCGCTTTTGAAAGGATAATTCCATGCTACGTCTGCCGATTGACAGACAGACGTAGCATTTGGTGGCACCTTCATCAACACGACGTTGATTGAAGCAGCATAGGCAAGAACCTCTGCGGTCCAATGACCGCTAAAATCGTCCCAGAGGAGGAGCACCGGCTCCTCTTAGAAAGATCGGCCGCCATAGTGGAACTTTAGAAACCTCAGCGATAGATAACTATTCCACCAGTCTAAATTGTTTTATTAGAATCAACACAACTATTAGTAAAAACGTTTTTAAAACACATACCTTTGCATTCGTGTATATTTGCAATTTGGATGAAGGCGCTTGATCTCTGGCCACGTTCTAACTCCAAATCCGAAGCGCTTTTCGATATTTTCGTCATGAGGCTTCTTAATCTTGGATAGATTCATCTTGAAGATGACGAACGGGGTGTATTTAGTCCGGTCAGAGTCCCCCAGCAGCATTACTGTAGCTCTTTCTTCAGAGGCATCAGCACACTTCACCCAAACGGTTTTGGCTCCATGTTTACTGATCGTTCTCTTCACAGGCAAATATTCAAATCAAGCAGCTAAAAAAAGTTAATTTAAATCGCTTTAATAAAACCAACTATAAATAAAAATGAAAACGAACCTGTTTGGTCTGCATTAAAAATGTGCTTGATACTCAACTGACGAGCCTTCTTCTCGCCTTTAATAGCAAAGGCTACTTTACCTTGTCAGCATCCGAGGGCCTGACTTGCCCTTGACGAGTAGGTACACGCATACTCAGGCGGCGTCGAAGTCTAAAGCCCTTAATCCACTTATCTGAAGCTCTAAACCCGTTGATGCCAGCTTCCATGGTAGTCTGACGCTTGAATCGCTAGCATTCGAGGCGATATTGGTACACCCTCTTCTCTTAAGCAGTTCAACCACTCCACAATCTCTAATTCTACCTCCTTACTCAGAACCGTTCCTACGCCTAAGCTCCTTACCTCTTACTAGCCACCTTTATTCTTCTTCAGTGCTGACCGTAGCTTTGTCTCCTCCCGTCACCAGCGCAGAATCATAGTGCGCTTTGAGCTGTAAGAATCAGGTTTAGATCGTGCCAAAACTGATCAACTGTATGACGCATTTTCATTTTCCCAAAACGACAGAATTTCTAGCTTCTTCTGCACCGTGATGCTCCTGATCGTGTGTTTGGTCTGGTGGCGTCCCTTACCACCGACACGTGGTCTGCCCACTAAGCGAGGCTTCGTGCGTGTCATAGCAAATGACCGACTGCCGGCACAAATTTTGCCGCTAGACTTGGTTGGCTTCGGAATGGTGCATCTCTCTACATGCGATTTCCTCAATTCAAGATAGACGAATATGATTGGTCAATATCTAGGTGAATCTCATATGAGCAAATGCTAGAGTGTTTCTCTTTCACTCGCATAGAGACAACATTGTTGCCACAAAAACAACTGTAACGACGTTAATGTGCAGCTCTCTAAATACGAAATACGGGTATTACTCGCTAGGTGCTTATTTGATACTGATCGATTCCTTTGTTCTTACCTGCCATCCTGGTAGTCCAGGATTTCCGTATTGATTACTCCATACGAGGCCAAGTTCAAGCACGCCATTCCATTAGGAATGCTGCAGCGCCTAGCTAAGCTTTACATATTAACAGGTGGTAGGATACTACCGACCGTCACAGCGGGTAAAACTCAACTATCGGTGACTTACATTACGGCTGTAAAGTGGGGCAAGGAAACGTCTTGATATTGACTAAACTATAATTTTGTTGGTATCAAGCTGACCCGTTCGTAGTACGGGATGCCATACATTTTCGACGGGTAAGATGACGCTGATAACACTCTTGGAGCTCACTCGGATGCAGTTATGCGTGTACGAAACCTATTAAATAGGTCAACATGTGCAGTGGTGTGTCAAATTTAGATCACTGCTTTACATTGACCGGATCCGATTAACCGAGGTTAAGTTATCCGCTATCAACAGGTAACCGATTATGCTGTAAGCTACGAAAAAAAAAACTACCGCGTCGTCAGCAGTAGTACATTGTTGAAGTGGATTCAAAAAGGAACAATGTGCCGTTTTGAATGAACGTAGCCATCGAAATGCAAATATGTACAAAACCCCGACTCACTTGGCATGTTGTTGACTAGGAAATCAACGTCATGATGCAGTCCAAGCAGTACACTTGGGTCCTAGGACACGGTGGAGACTGGATAAAAGTAGAGCAACCATTGTTAAGCGTTTTAGAAGCTGTGGAGACGATGACTCGATGTGACGTATTTTACGTCAAGGCTCCTGCACCTAGCGTGTTGCGTACGAGGAGGCACGCAGCCTAAACGATGATTGGCTAACAGGCACGTTTCCATTAAGGTGATTGGTGGAAGAAATGACGTTCTGCATTTTGATTAGCTTATAAAGTTAAACTTTAACTTGTAGGATCATATTGTCTGTAGCAAGGATAGCTAACCTTAAATCACTTTCCAATTTACCATCGAGTGAATATGCTTCCTCTGCTATTACATTGTAGCACTTATAGAGATTAAGCTTCGCCTTGTCCAAGAAATCGACCCTCGAGCCGAAATTTTTCCAAAAGAACTGCAAATAGTGATGGAAGAGACCACCACGCCGCAGATCGTTGAAGGTCTTCTCCAGGTACTGGCCAGACAGCAGTCTGAGTTCCAAGGCCTCAGTCGACACCTAGGAAAAATGGCCCTCCCACACGAACACCAGCACCTTTCAGCCTAACATCGTCAAGCTTACCGAAGCTCCTGGAATATTCAACAATGGTGAGAGCTGAACCGGGACCAGCAAAACTACCTGCCCCCACTCCGAAGAAACGGGGGCCATGGAGTAGCGACGAACACGAACGATACTGCGCCGGACTGGAGAGATACCGCTACGGATCATGAAAAATAATTGCAAATCATGTCGGTACGATGGCAGAACGTCAAATAATAAGCCATGCGCAGAGTATACGCGCGAAAAGGAAGCGTGCTGACGAGCGCAAAAAACATGGCCAGGAAGAACATGGCTCGTCGACTGCATACAAAAGTGTGAGAACGAGGATGGCTGACGTATCAAGCACAGGAGATGCTAAAACGCCCGGAAATACAAGGAAGCTGACACCAACGAAGCTTAAACTTGCTTCACTGGGGGGGGGGGATAATCCGTATCCAGCAAGCAGCAGTTCGGTACCGATCGAAGAAACTCCCTCGATATTCTTCTGATGCTACCGCTACCGTTTTATCACCAACTATTGCGGAGGTTCTTAGCTTCGAGGTTCCTACTAGCGAGACTAAAAGCGGATATCCTACTGGAGGAGCCGTCTCTAGGACCAATGGCAAGTGGCGATTGTTTTATGATGTTGGCATATATAATACAAGTATCGATTATAAAGTGTTCTCTTCACAACTAGACATCTTCGTGGAAACCCTTTTTAGTGATGAGGACCTGCTCGAGGCTCTTGACATTACACTGGCCATTCCGGCTAAAAAGTAGAGAAACTCAAGCTTTTGTCAAAATAAAAACCTTAAAATATGCTAAATTAAAATGCAGTTGCGAAATTGAGCTTTACTCTTTCTCTTATTGAAGTGAAATGGAGGACAATATGCTTTTAAGCTCTTTCTTAGAGCCGTACGTTAATGTGTCCTTCCGCGAGCTAATTATAGGCCAGTCTGATGGGGATTGAGAAAGAGGCAATACAAAGAGCGACAACCTAGAGCTGTTCAACAAAAATGCTATTAACTGCTCTCAACAGCGGATCACTTTAGAATTAATGGAGGCAGATCGTATACGAACGGAACATTCAACTGGATCTGCTTGGAGTAATTTGACTTTTTAGCACTAATTGTGATATTTGCTTGTAATCTTACACGTAAACGTCGAACATGTGCGTTCTCTTAGGACAGGGGCGATGCGGTATTCAATTCACAAGCACCAAGAGAACCCAGCCCCCCCCCCCGATGAAGCTTCTGAAATTCCTCTCAATTATGAATTTTGTCGTCCTGGAAATGGATGCTCATAACTCGGAGTATTCGTGCTACCGAGGACGGTGCTAATGGCGCCAAGAAGTCTGACTTGTCTGACGCGAACCAAGCTGACCCGGCAGGTATCAACCCTTGTTTCGAAAAATGTCGTCTGGATTTTCAACCACTTAAGGACACAGATGGCATTGTGCATCAGAACAAGTACCTTCTGGGGTGTCAGCAGAGCAACCAACTGTCCGCATCTGACTTTTCCAAAATACGTCACCTCTTTAACAGTATTGAGGGAGCCATCATGCAGCGGTAGTGCTGAGGAAAATAATTGTGGCCGTCACAAGTGCCAAGTACCAGATGAGATAGCCATGAGCGCGCCCACCGAGCCGAGAAGTTTCCCCAAGAAGCTGCTGATGCAGATACTGAGCAGGTTTGCATCGGACGAGGTGGACATGTCTTCTGCCAGCTACGTCGTCTACAAGGCGACAAGTCCGTAACAAAATCAAATTTTTCAACCAGTCAAACCTAGTTTATGGGACGACACTCACAAAATAAATTTTAACCAACGAGCGCTACATGGTACCAAAACCACTTTTATTTTAGCCAGCCAGCAGTCGCTGCATGCTACCAAAACTACTTTTATTTTAGCCAGCCGGCAATCGCTGCATGCTACTAAAACCACTTTTATTTTAGCCAACAAGCAGTCCCTGCATGCTACCAAAACAACTTTCATTTTAGCTAACCAGCACTCGCTCACGGCACTTGTCATACGCTCAGAGTGTGGACTGCGAGACGGCGCCAATTGCTCCCAAATCGACGCGAGGAAACATGATGAGGCGCATACCTTGGCGAGAACTTGCACTACACGTCAATGAGGCCGACACGAGCGCGCTGCTCGATGGCCTGAAGGCCTTTGACATCAGCAAGAGCAGCACTATAGCCTGCAGTATATGCACAGAATCCTATCACAAAATGCGTTACAGGCAGCTAGAATTCAGTTGTGACGCGTGTGCTGAGGCCGGCGAGGCCATCGCGGCGAAGTTGTTTTGGAGGGGGAAGGTGGTGACGTGCATAGAGTCAAAGATTGCGCATATTTACGATTTTTGCGATCATCTTACTACGCCTGAGCCTCTTAAACCAAAGAAGCTGACCTTGACGCAAAAGCGTTTCTGTCGTGAGATGACAGACCAGCAACTACGACCTATGTGCATTCGGCTTGCACGCTTGCGAAAGTTTGAAACCTTGCTAGAGGACCTGCCGTCACTTACGTCCATTCAGAATATTGTTAATCACTATTCAAGGACCTATTTGGAAAATCACGACCGCTTGAAGGAACTGACGGCGTGGATTCAGTCCCACGCCTTCCACGGATCTAAGCAAATGACGCAGCCTTTTACGTTTGGGTGGAATTACGACTACGATGAAAACCTAGATGCTGGAAACGGCTCAGACGAGAAGCCGTTTATTACTGGCCTTACAGCTAAAGCTCTGATGCTTCAGATGATGCTGCCACCCGACAGTTTCGTGCTGTATGTCGACGCTACGTATAAAACCAACCGCGTGGGCTATCCGGTTATCGTGGTCGGGATGTCCGACCGCTCTCGGCGTTTCCACCTAGTTGTCGTCTCTCAGGAGACACAGTCCATCTACGAAGCTGCCTTAATGTCTCTTCGTCGGCTTTATTGTTGGATTTCAGGTAGAGCTCTCGTTGTACAGTACGCGATGGCGGATGGAATTAAAGCTCAATACAATGCGCTGCATTCAGATTTTACCCGCTTTCGTTTATTCATGTTTTTCATATGTGATGGAGAAGGTTCAGAGTGCAACAAAGTAATTTCCCTCGCTGCTAGCGGCGAAGGTGTTGCGAGATATATACGATCTACACTTTGTCAGAATTGAACAAGCGTATTTGGTGCTGTGGGACGCAATTTTGCTGGAATAGGAAGTGATCCGAGACTGTTTCTATTTTCAAAGTACATGGATGCGCAATGGCTGCAAGGGATGTTTAGTACGTGACAGGCGTATGTTACTCCAACTGATTTCGCCACCACCAACAACCCCGTAGAAATCTTCAACGCCGTACTCAAAAGGGATTACACGTTACGTCATAGGCTGAAGATAGGAACACTGTGGCGCGAGTTTAGTGCGTGTTACCAAGATAAGTCTTCTAGCACGCGAGCATTCGCGTTCGGGGTCATAATTTCCGACACGCTCACGCGCAGGGTGACGGAGCTGGTGCGAGTAAGCTTACGGACGACGGTAGAGGCCGATACCCCTGATAATGAGCGTTCTGGGTGGCCAGATATCATCCAAGTCAAGGCATATCTCGATCCTCGTGTTTCCGTAGCCCCAAACAAGCGAAGGGAGGAAGGTATAGCTGCTTCAGCTCAGATGGGTGCTAATTACGCACGAATGGAGGTGCAGGACCAACCAACAGGTGGATGGCTCGTCGACATTGAGAAACAGACGTGCGTCTGTAACTACTAATTCGTATTTAGCGCTTGTAAACATGTGCTATACGCGCTGCGTATCACTCAATACGTTGACAGTTGCGGTCGCACTATTCTCGGCAACAGGAAGAAAAGAAGACGCACCATATTACAATCACCCGACGGAGGAGGTCGGCCCAGAAATGTGGGTCCGGCTCTAGCTATGTCTAACCCAGCACTTTCGATTTAGCTGGCAACAGTTCAGAGTTTGGGTAGTTCTCCTTAATAGATGTGGCTCGTTAACGTGCACGTGCGGGTATGATGCGCCGCAACCCCGCATCTCTCCATTTGCATGATTTTTTTAAAATAACGAGCATGGTCTTCTACAGCTTGTTTTCAGTATGCATTAAATGAGGTGAACTTACACTTCTAATTTTTCCGCACACGCAATCGTCATATTATTTGGTTGGGGACATGATGAGACCGCTGTAGATTGAACACTCGTCGTCATCTTGGTGCGGAAAAAATAAATAAATAAAATGGGACTTGAATGATGTATAAGCACCCAGTGTCTCTAAAATTAAGAGCAATCACCTCTCAAAGCAGAAAACGTATAAAGGAAAACTCGCATGGCTTTATACGCGCGCGAGATCATCGTGATTCCTTCTTATCCCATGAATTTTCTCCAGAAAAGAATGAAATGCTACTATTTGTGTGCACCAGAAACCACACAGCTAAATACATTCGTTTGACATTCGCGAGACCGCATTGCACGCAGGGGCAGGCACCGCCACGCGACAGCGAAGGGTTCGGGCATCTCTGCGGACTGCAGAAGGGCGAGTTGAGCCTGCCCCTTTGCTGCTAGTGTGCTGGTAAATCGATTTGGAGTTTGTGTGTTAATCAGATTTGTACGTGTGATCCTTTCAGTTTTTACCTTGTGCACACTTGCTTCACATCTACAACCAGCTGTTGTTGCGGCCACGAATTCGTATTTAATCGGATTGGTACAGTTTGTAGGATGGCTGCTTCACCATTTACCGCCCCCTTACCGAGTAGCCTGTCCGTCTGTCAATCAGTCCGTCGCACTCCCTGTCTTCCTGCTTTGACCTCCTTTTTGTATGGCTACACTCGGCCTGTCTAATACATTTTCCTCCCTTCTTTCCGACCGCGCCTATCTTTCTGACTCGACCTGTCTATGCCAAAATTTCAAAACTGGCAATAACGCCACAAAATTAGCGCGAGCCCTGATTGGCAATATTTTCCGACTCATTTTTAATTCAAAACACAAAATTGGATTTCGGAGCGACAGTGCGACGAGGACAAGGTGCGCTGCTGTAAAATATGAGCAGGGTAGTTTTAGATGTATATGCATGTATGTACGGGCGTGGAGCTCCTTGCCCTACCATATATCCAAGAGAGACCTCTCAGGATACAGTTTGAGGCTTGCCCCGAGACACCAAAGTGATATGGCAGTTGGTAGCGATAGTAATCCGGTTGGGGTGGGTGTGACAGGGAGCGTCTACCACAATGCACGCGCCTAGGGGTCCTAGACCCACCGCGAGTGTTCACGCTCCAAAAGCGAGTGGCGCGTGCTGCCAATTGGCCAAACCGAAGTTGCAGCCACATGCGGAAGAGTCGTTACGGTCCCGCAATACAGAGGTGCTCTTAAAGTGTGAGCTCTCACATCAAAACACACTTTGCGAGAGCATTTCTGGCGGGACGAAAAGGAATGCTGCAGTCGGTCTCACAAGAGCAAGGAGCCCAAGACCAAGTGCAAGGACAGCTCAAGAACAAGAGATCAAGACAAAAAAACACTTTAAAAGCATGAGTGAGCCCCGCGCATGTACACTTAAATATCATAGCATCCGAATAGACAGTGTTAGAGCGTTTTCGGAGCTGTGTGAGTCCCGTGAGGAACTGGATTGTTTTTTGGACATCATGTGCATTAACACTGACATGACCTGAATGGCTGGACGGTATCAAACAGACCTGGGCAACCACTCAACAGGACTGAGGCAACAGGTTTGACGTACCCAAGAGGCAACAGCGCGAGACGGTGTCTGAGTTACCATAAACAGCTGTTTGGTCCCCAAGCGGTGCCAGGTGATTTGGACCCGCGGAACGTGAGCTGAGGGCTGTAACACGTCGGCCAAGGAAGGAGCCTAAACAAAAGCTGACTGGACCAACAAGCTCCCTGGAGTGACGATACCCCTAGGTTATTTGTATTTCGAGGAGCCGGGATGGAAATGACAGTGGTGTGCTATATTCACAGAGGTCTTCTGATTAGTACTGAAAAGGAAAGTTCGGGGTTCTATTCGAATACCACGTTGCTTAAGCTACCGTGTCCATGTTCTGGTGCTTATATTATTGAAATAGCTGTAGAAAATTTCCCAGTTCACTTAGACTTTCGAGTCTGACCGCCCATGAAATTATGTTCCATCTAAATCAGGCGACAGACCAGTTCGAGATACGAGGACATGGCAAGACCCCCGAGCAAAAGAAAAAGGTTCCCAAACAATTGTGTAGCGGGCCTTGACGCCGATTTAACTCGGCTAATTGTGTCTAACGATTAAAACTACTCGCGAGGAACTAGATGGGCGTGTACAACGCGCCCGGCGTGAGAGCGCATCCCAATCCCACGAAGCGTCGCGTAAGGAAAGACAACTCCGCAAAAAAAGGCTTCGTGAAGCGGAAGCGCGCTACCCCAAGGAAATCGAAGAGCTGGAGCAGCTCGAGATAGGTGAAGCACCAGCACAAACGGAATCCGAACAGCTCCGCGTACCTGGTGTAGCTGCTGCGCGTGATGAGAAGCCAGAAGAAGATGACCCCGTTGTGCATCAACGTCGTTTTGAGGAGAACTCGCATCGCAAATACCCTGTCGACAATGCCCGCGGTTTCCAAATTGGAGCATGAGGGAATGCAGCTGATGTTAGAGCTGCGTCTAAACGTGCGCGCGCTGCAGAAAAAGCCCGAGCCAGGCGAGCTGCTATGTCAAGATCGCAAAACTAACGGGCACGAGCGAAGGACGCGGAAAGGAAAAGAACTCGTAGAGCTAACAGAGCCGACTCTCAGGTTACCCGAGATCGTGGTCAAGACGCCGTCCGAGCAAGGGCCGGCGCGGTAGAATGCCACCAGACGTGTTTGAAATTTATCAAGAATACCTTCGAAGCGCACAAGCCAGTCATAGAGCCACAACTACCGATGTAGATCGCCTAGATGCTAAGATTCGCGATGCGGCGACACATGAGGAACGCAGGGCACGCATGACCGATGAGCAGCGTCAAGCCGAGCGCAACTAGAATACAGCATCACGGAGGGAGCACATAGAGCACATATCAGCGACAAGTAGAGCGCGCGGGATGCATCTGCACGGCGAGAGAACAGAGGAGACATGCGCGATGAGCAGCGACAAGCACAGCGTGAGCGAGATGTTTCAAGACGGCGAGAGTACAGAGATGGCATGTCTGACAAACACCGACAAGCAGAGCGCGAGCGAGATACAGCAGCGCAAAGAGATCACAGACGATGCATGTCGGAGGAGCAGCGGCAAGAACAGCGCACCCGAGACCCTGCCGCGCTTAGAGCACGGAGGTAAGCCATGACGGATGAACAAAGGGCGCAGCGAAAGGAATAAGAGCGGTTTCTAAGGCGGTCTCGCCAGTACGAGAAGGGACTCGCTCTCCACGAAAGGTTTGACCCTTCTAGCATTTTCGGGGGATGTCACTACTTCACGCGTTACATGGATGACAAACGGGAGAAGGAACGGGTTTGTCGCTACTGTAACGCTTGGAATTTTCCCAAAGCTACAAACGGATGCTGCTGTCGTAAAGGACTGGTGTTCGTTCCATCTTCGTGAACAGCACCTGATGCTCTACTAGCACGTTATGAAAACCCAACCTTCACGCGGTCAATCCGAGCCTACAACAATGTATTCGCATTTACGTCCATCGGAGCTTCGCGGTCTCGACCTCTCAACGTCGACAAAAGCGTGACACGGAATAGTGTCTACAACTTTCGTCTACAAGGGTCAGTATGCCACCGCATGGGATCGTTACTACCTCCAACATTCGGCCGCTCCATGTATGCCCAAGTTTACTTTAACGACCCAGACATGGAAGAACGTGTGAGAAGCCGTATGTACATGCCACAAGGTCTCGATCGCGCCGTTATGGAAACGATTGACCAGGTGATGGTGGCGCACAAATCGTTCTCACAACAATTTATCAACGCGCGTAGGTTTTGGATACAGCGTGGTTGGGAGGCGCATGCAGCAGGCATCAGAGAGCACGAGCGGCAGGTGAGGACGTTGACGACCATGATCCGTCGTTAGTCTTGAGTAATTTTCTTTCGGAGGGGGATCACCTTAAGCTGAGTCTGTATGTAACACGGAATGCGAACCCGGGTACCCATAACACCACAGCGGCATCAGAGGTGACGGCCGTTGTGATCGACACAAACGCGGCTGACCATCGGTATACAGCGACGGACAGAATGTAACTGCCACGAATGGTTTGAGGTTTTAATACTAGAAAAGACCTGTCCACGTCGGCACATGATAGATCGGGCATTTACAATATTCAGCACTGATTGTATAAAACATTTACCAGCAAGATTTGCATAAATAATTGATCCTACCATTTGTAAGAATATGTTTGATTGCGTTGAATTAAGATACCTGATTTGCTAAAACCCTATGTATAGGCTGTTCTTTTATGCACGTGTGCAAGCTCCTCCCATCCTTGTTTATTGCTCTTTTTTGGCACTGACAGTTAATTTGGCGGCTGTTACAATCTGTCCGTCGCTGTACTATCCTACACACAACAGGAGGAGGTTTCAAGCGCATCTTTGAGACGAGCTTTACCTACGAACCGCTGCAGTACCCTCTACTCTTTCCGTACGGGGAGAATGGATGGACTTACGATATCCCGTACGTTGGTAATCCCGTCGATCGTCATAATGACCCCTTAACCATGTCCGTTCGGGAATATGAGGCGTATCTGCTTTACGACCGGACGATTAGCAGCTCTCTCATCCTGCGCTGTGGGCGACTGACTCAGCAATACTGCGTTGACCAATGGGCCAAATGCGAACAAGAGCGCCTGCGCTTCATCAAGAAAAATCAACTTTAGTATCGATTGGAAACCCTTCAGGGACGCACAACGCGTTGCGTGGCGAGTCTGTTGAAATCCACAGGATGGCGGCTGACGACGAGGCGGCCATACGTAGACCTCGGCGTGGGAATAATACGGAGCAGGAGTCGGCGGAGCCAGATGCGGGTGAGATTGGACGCAAGATAATCATACCTCCAAAGTTTACAGGTGGTACCCGCTATAGGTACCAACGCTTCTTGGATGCCATGGCTATCGTTCGTGAAACAGGCGCACCGAACCTGTTCATTACGATGACATGCAACCCGAACTCCCCTGAGATCAAGAAAAGCTTACGCCGTGGAGAGAAGGCATCCGGCCGACCGGACATTGCGACCCGCGTGTTCATGGAGAAACTAAAAGCTCTTAGCAAGGATCTCAATGAGGGCGTGCTGGGGATTCAAGCCACTCGAGTCCATGTAGTGGAATATTAGAAGCGTGATCTTCCCCACGCCCACATACTGCTTATCCTGCGTCCGGAGGACAAGCCACTCTCAAGGAAGACGTCGAAAAGCTGGTGTCCGCGGAGCTCCTGGATAAAGAAAAATACCACGAGCTCTATGATACGGTGATTTCCAATATGCTGCATGGAAACCCTGTAGTCAACAGAACCCGAACCGCCCGTGTATGAAGAACGTAAGGTGTTCCAAGAAGTTTTCAAAGGCGCTCGCGGACGAAACGGTGATGACCCCCGACAAATACCCCAGATACAAGCGTAGTCGCCGTCCGGATGGAATTTTGTGCCATAAGGGGAAAGTATGGGACAACGCGACCATCAATTAATGGGTAGTCCCGTACAATCCGTTCCTGTCGCAGAAGTACAACTGCCACATCAACGTCGAGGTTTGTACAACGAACAAGACCATCATATACATTTACAAGTACGTCTACAAGGGCTCAGACATGACGACAATCACGATTGAAGGCGAGGAGATTGGGCGAACGAAATTCTTCAGTATCTTCTGGGGATGTATATTTCTCCGGTAAAAGCTTGCATGCGGCTATCATGCATCCAACACAAGGATCAACACATTCTGTTGTATCGTTACCTATCCATTTGTAAGGAATGGGGATGGATGTTTGTCGCGACCAAGCGACGACCCCCCAGCTCCACAACTTGATTAATCGCGGGGACAGATCCATACAGACGGCGCTTTTCAAGCTGTGCGCGCGTAGCCCAGAAGCTATGACCAATCTACTGTACAAGGATGTACCGCGGAAGTATAGGTGGACGCAACACAAGACGTGGGAGTCGTAAAAGAAGTACGTTGCTTCTCTGGGCCGCTTGAGACACGTTTCTCTGCAGGACCTGATATACTTCTACTTGCGACTTTTCCTGTGTAACTGAAGCTCGCCCAAGCCCTTGGTACTGAGCATCCTACATATCAGCAAGCAGCTTTGGCGCTTGGGTTATTTTGGAAAATGACGACGAGTGGATAGATTGCTTACGCGAAGCCGCCGAGGTCAAGATGCCATACCAGATACGCCAACACTTCGGCATCATTTTGGTTTACTGATGTTTGGTAATGCCAAAGATCAGGACAGATTCAGGAAGGATACAGAGGATTACGCACGAAGCATTGGGGAAAAAGACGCGGACCCGCATAATGTACGCGAGGAGGAGGCACGTCTTCGAATGGCGGGGTACAGGGCGTTGAAGAATCTGGCTGATTACTTGGCTTCGAACCAAAAGTCCCTCGACACGTACGACCTTCCTCTGTTAGCCGATTACAACGATGTATATGCTCAAGTAGACGACGAGGTTATAGCGTCTGTAGATGTTATCCAGCAAGATATTGACGCGTACCTTTAAAACGAACTGGAGCATGTTGATGAGCAGGCGGACCACTTGAACAGCAACCATAGGGATATTTTTGACCAAGTTATCGCTGCTGTGAGCAGACCGGTTGAAGGGGAGAAGCTATTCTTTTTGGATGGTCCGGGTGTAACAGGAAAGTCGTTTCTACTCGAGCAAATACTCGCTTACGTTCGGATGCAACGTAAGGTTGTATTCACGGTTGCATCGAGTGGGATTGCAGCCACTCAGCTAACTGGAGGCCATACCGCTCATTCGACGTTTCGGATTCCCCTCAACCTTACAGAGACGTCGACGTGCAGCCTTTCATGGCAGAGCCAAAAGGCCGAATTGATTCGTAGCGCGAGTTGGATCATTTGGGATGAAGCGCCGATGATGAATGAGCTTGCTTTGAGGCTGTTGACAGGTCGCTTCGGGATATTATGAAGAGCGAGCTGGAGCCGTTCGGCGGAAAGGTAATGGTGCTCAGCGGGGCTCACCGCCTAATTCTACGTGTACTGAAGGATGCTACGCGTGCGGAGACAATTCAAGCTTGCTTCAAGTCTTCGCCGCTATGGGCGCATTTGCATCAAGTGCGGCTGTCTGAGAACATGCGTGTCCGCACCGCCCCAGACGCGACCCGTGCGGCTGAGTTAGCAGAATTCTCTGAATTCTTACTTCAATGTTTTGGGGAAGGCCGTTATCCAGTCAACCACGATATCGGTGATGGCGACATATGCTTTCCACGCGACATGTGTATCATTCCAGAGCGAGGGTACAACAAATGACCTCTGATGAAGAAGATGTGGATATAGAACTCCCCCCCCCAACTTTCAGGTTACTCTCTCCGATGGACGAGGAACACGAGTTTCTGCTTTTCACTTCCTGTTCGCATGGCTACTCTCGGCCTTTTTAATACAGTTTCCTCCTATCCTGTCGCTTGCACCTAACTTTCTAACTCGACCCAACTATGCCAAAATTACAAAAATGGCAAAAACGTCACACAATTAACTCGCGCCCTGATTGGTCAATATTGGTCGACCTGCGACACTGACTGGATCAGGCGGAGGAGCAGACCTAAACACTAATACAGTGACTGTACACACGCAAGTGTATGAATAATTCACCGATGGGGGGTGGGGCATAGATGCACCAAATAGTGGCGGATTGCACGCACCATCTGTATGGCAGTGTATCGCTTTAGACACGAACACATGCAAGATGTGAAGGAGCTTTACACCAACACAAGCGATAAAAAACACTACGTTCACTGAGAATGCTCAGTGTCATACAATTGCAACTACACTGGCAATGGCACTTACACTGTACGATCCCTATATGTGTTGTTGTAACTTAGAACGGAAAGAACGTCGCTTTTTTCAACCGCTGAAGAACAACTTTTGCGCATTTAATGCTCATGTATTGTAGGGAAGCATTGTCCACGTGTGAACCGCGCTGGTTTTAAAGGCTCAACTGCCGATGGCAATTCGAACCGAATTTTGGGTGAAGCTAATCGAACCGAGTTGCCATCGACAGTTAAACCTTTAGCTGGCCTTGGCTGCATCATGGTCGTCGCTGCAGCCGACGATGACTACAAGATGAGGAACGGCGTGGAGGCATGGTCCGTCTTTCTTTGTCGTCAACGACTTAGATCTTACTGCAGATCCAATCATACTCTATAATAACCCCACTGAGACGTATCAAGTCTACCATTTGCCCGATCTACTGCAAACCAAACGAGCGACAAATGTGACTATCACGACCCGGATGATACTATACAAACATGCATAATAATAGGAAGGTTTAAATATAGTAAGAGAGGAGATCGATGTGTTGGACAGGATATTGAAACTATTATAACACTTCCTCGGTCGAGGCTGCAGCCACCACCTCCTTCTCGGCCGTCACTTCCTCTGCCGGCGTGGCATTCACCACGTCCTCCTCGCTCACAGCCGAGACGACGGTCACGCTGATGTCCTTGAGTAGTCTGGAGTCGATCACCGAGATGTTCTTCTTGAACTTAAGCATCTTCACAATCCACTGCTCCGACGGGTGTACAGCGTCAGCCAACTTAGCCTTATTGCCGCCGTCCTTGCATTTGGAAGCCGGGCCGTTCTGACGAGCTATCTTCTTTTGAATCTCCTTGAGTGCAGGAATACGCTCCAGCGTGTTTTCGTCTTAGTTGATCTCCTTATCCTTGACCTTGAGGTTCTCGATTTTTTTACGCTCCTTGCGGTTAAGTCTAGTCACTTCTCCATTCACTTAATATCGCGTTCAATAACAATCTTGAGCCAGTCGAATACGTCCCGCACCTCCTTCATCTCCTGGGCCACCTTGAAGCGCTGAACGAACTCGGCACACGCCTTGCGGTCGTAGTCGTTGCGGCTCTTGATGAGCTTTTCGTCAGTTTCTAGCTCAGCCTCAGGCGGCAGAATGGATTTCAAACGCTTGGAGCAGCGAATATTGATCTTATCCAGCTCCACCGGGCACTTCAAGTGCTCAGCGTGCATTTGCTTGTAGCTGTCGATTTGGCGCGAGCACGCTGCTCGATCAGATCCGCCTGGGAGCGGTGCACCTGCGACTCCTGGGCCAGCGAGGTCTTCTCAGTGGCGCCCAGAGCGCTCTCCTCGCTCACCATACGCTCCATGAAGGCGTTGATCGAGTCGATCTCGCCCTCCAACCGCGTAGACGCGTGTTGTAGACTCTCGTCCTCCTTCAAAAGACGGTTGATCGGTATTTTGAAGGCCTCGACAAGATGCTGCAACATACTGCGGATCTGCGACGTCATCAACATGTCCTCGTCCTTCTCCTGCGGCTTGGACACGCTGTACACGTCCTCGACTCGGGCCCCGATCTCGCGTTTCTCTACCTTTTCGCTGGCAAACATGCGGCTCACAGTACCATTGATCTGAGGACTTGAGCATCTCCGCGTTGTGCTCGCCGTTGAGGATATGCTGCTTCTGGCGCATGATACGCTCCTCCAGGTCGATGACGCGGTGCGTAAAATGCTGCACCAGCTTCTGCAAGTCGGCAGCGCTCACGGCCTGCTTGAGCAGACGGTTGGTCTCCACCTTCTTGCGGTTCGAGTGCTCGTGCAGCGAGTCCAACACCCAGTTGCCGGCGCAGTTCATGAGCTCCGCGATGAGATGCTTCTTCTCATCAGAGATCATAGTCTCCTCCTGGGCGGCGTTCTTCGCCTCTTCCTCCAAGTTTTTGATGTACTGGTTCATACACTCCAGCAGAGACGTGCGGAGCTTGTTCTCAGTGTCAAGACGGGCGGCCTGGTCGTCCACGGTGCTCGTCGAACCGCTTGCAGTCGGTCTTGCGCCCCTCCGACAGATCAGCGCGCTTGAGCACAAGAATGTGCTGCGGCTTAGTCTGGCGGGCAAGCTGGTCACTAAAGACGCCTGTGCGCTTCTTGTCGCGCGTGATATGGGCGTCGTGCTTATCCAGACGCGCCTTGGTGGTGTTGATGAGCAGAGTCTGCACCACACGCCACTCCTTCAGAAATGGGGCGGTGTAGAAATACGGTGCCGTGTCGAAGGCAACATTGCCGCAGATCCATAGCGTTTACGATAATGGATTTCGCGTGATTTTTTTCGGAGGGGGGGGGCACCTCTATCTGTCATTCAATTTTTTATGCCGTAGCGGTCCATTGCCTTAATGCCAGGCAGCGACGGGAACTGGAAGATGGGGCCGCACACGCTTTCGGGTACTTCTCGGCATGCTGGCGCAAATAACTAAATGTGGTAAGAAACAAGAGCTGCAACTTGCAGTGCAAGTGCATGTATGTATGTAAAGAGAAAAATGATTGGCAGATGTTATGTAGAGAGCAATAGAGTATGATCGGCTCACAACGATCAAAGCGGTGCCTGTTCTTTCGAAAGATAAGGCAGATTAGTCACCTGCGTCTACGCTTGTTTTGAGACCTTGCATCATGTGCTCTACGCGTGGGAGTCCCAGACCGATAGGACCTACCCAGAGTACAAGTGACTGGAGTCTCCAAACGCGGCAAATGAAGGAAAGCTTCTTCGCATTGGTTGGCCGCAGCAACAACAACACCCACGACGTCCCTTATCGGACCAGCACTCGCATTGAGCGGCGCATCGGCTCTGGTATTAGTGCTGTCCTGGCTATTAGCCAACGTCGTTGGACCATACACAGCAAAACCTGATTCCGGTTCTGCTGCGACACCACCTGGATCCTCACCATCTTCAGCTGATCTTCGCACCGATCTTTGCTGGTGAGCTGGACGTTCGAATCGCTGCGACTGCATGGTAATTTTAGGGCAAGAGGGCCCAGCAAACCTCAGCTTTGTTCCAGCAGAAGCTCATGCATGTGCGGTCGGTTGCATCTACGATCCATCCACCGGTCGGCAATTTTCTCCCACATGATCCTAGCGTAGGTTTTGGATTCGTAAGCTCACGCTGACTTAGTAAGTACATCAAATGAATTGTCCTGGAAGAACCAGCAGTCTTCGGAGCCACTCGCACGAGCACTGACTCTTGTACACGGTGTACCACTTCTGCATCCCACACCTTTTTTTGTCAGTCCTTCGGTACGCAGCAAGCAACCTTTTCACACAATTGCTCTATCGACAGAAGTCATCATTGATGATATGCGCAATACGTGATAGATCCAAGGGAACAACGAGTTCGGCAAGGTTTGCACGCTGACTGTCATTTACAAGTTTTAGAGTTTTGTGATATTGCTCTAACAGGTTGTTGGGCATACCCTGTAGGTGTGTGGTAAACTTGCCAACGCGAAATGCGAGCCCCCGTAATCCATTGAGAAATAATGAGGTTTGATACACGCCGAAAACGAGGGCTTAGCTCACTGGCGCCGCGCCAAGACCTCAGAACAAATTCCCACTTTCGAAGATACTGTTGTTCATCGCCTGAAAAATGCAAATCATAAAGATTCCTGAAAATCACCTTTACCGAAATCGAATCCAGCTTTGCATCATGTGCATGTTTAAACACATTCTGTGTTACGTGGAACCAACACATCAAAATGGTAGTTGCAGGTAACTCTGCAGCTCAGGCGTTTTGTTCGGTCTTGTCTGCGTCTATCATGACAAAGTCAGGCGAGAATGGCACCCCAAATTCCTTCAAAATGACACTTTTCAAACCGGAAAAGTATCAAACAATATCCTCTTTCCGCCTTTGAGATGTGCACCAGTACACAATTGGCAAGAAGGCCTCACTGCGATCTGAAAAGCCCAATACAGAGACATGATACTTCTGCTTCACGCAGTTGTGTGTTGTGTCCATGGGCAGTAGCGTAGTTAGAGACGGGTCCTGCCGCACTTCAACATAACGCTCTAAACGCCACTTGCATGTGAAACCAATGCGTAATGGGGTGCCTTGAGACCCCGTGCCGAGAGCAGGCTCCACAATGCCGTCCACAACTTTTTGGTGTCGCACAAAATTAGCAATGCATCTGGGTCTGTTTGCCAAGAAAGCTAACGTTCGCTGCCGTACATGCGCTGACGGCAGATCTCCAGCACGGTGTCCATATTTTCCGGTCGGTTTTTACGCCGCCATTCTTTCTGATAGTTTTGGATCTATGCAAGCTACGGGGTAGGTCCGCCCATACACCCATCCTTAATCTCACGACACAAGAATGCGTACAGTGCCTGCGCTACCATAGACGGAGAGTCACTTCGCTTGACATCTAGATAGGACTTCATTTCGGCTATCAGCTTAGATGCAATGGGGGACGGTGGAGCATCG
This sequence comes from Phytophthora infestans T30-4, assembly GCF_000142945.1. NCBI lineage: Eukaryota > Oomycota > Peronosporomycetes > Peronosporales > Peronosporaceae > Phytophthora > Phytophthora infestans. The sequence continues at coordinate 1,863,230 of NW_003303740.1, read as the reverse complement.
TCGGCCATCGTCTGATCCCCCTGCTCAAATATATTTTTCCGTCACTTTTTTGCCACTCCAGGATCTTATTGCGACAGGTGCAAGTTTCTGTTGTAGCGTTGCAGCGCTGTGATTTGCATTTAATTACGATATACCGCATTTCATGCCATGTTAGAGGCATCTCATCTTCGTAGCACTGAACATGATCAATTGTAAAGTGGTGTAGCTCACTTGTAGGCCGGGCAAAGCTCGGTAATTCTGCCAGAAAGTCATCAAAAGGGACAGGATCACCATATTTCCACAATTCATGCCGCAGAAGACGTCCTGTACGACCTCATTGATCATTCTCCATTGTATCGATGCTCCAATCTTAGTGCTTTTAATTTTTAAATTACTTAGATGCTGTGAAGCTAGGCCCTTACATATTTTACTAGTAGTGCCTATTTGTGAAGAGAAAAGGTTTTTGCGAAACGACACTTATTTTTGGTGTGGTGTACTGCTCTTTCTTTCGGTGACCCTTTCTGCGTCTGTGGCGCTAGACATCCTATTTTTTGTGTTCGATAAAAAAAGAGTGCTTTGGATGGCTCTCGATCTGGCGCACGAGCAGACCGTCTCTAACTCTCGCGATTGGACGTGGGGTAAACATTGTTGGCGAGCACGAAACGCACCGATTGGATGCAAACAGCAAGGCCAGCTATGCTGACGATTGCGTATTAACATTTAGCTACGCAGAACCTGTCGTATATACTGTAATTCGGGCACAGCAACCACCTCATTTTGAAAGCGCTCTGCAATGGTTACTTTCCACACACTTTTCAAAGTAGAGACGATATTTATTGTAAAACTTTTTTAAAGTAGGCTTCACAGAACCGCGTTTGGTACGAGCTCTGCGATGTTATTTTTCTATACACTTTTCGAAGTAGAGACGATAGTATTAGTACTATTAAAATAGCTTTGTGCTAGCTGTATCCGGGCACCGCACTGCATGCGCGCATGGTACATACGTGGTAGAGGTCAAAATTATTAAGTTATTGCTATTGCTTAAAGTTATGTTTTGCTTGAAAAATTGATAATAGCATTGTTTAAGCGATTGCAAAATTTATAATAAAAATATAAATTTTTGATGATGAGTAGCATCATTAAACGGCCGTGTATTGGCTAATATTTTGACGTGTTTTATGAATTAAAACAATATAATGTTTATGATAAAAAAATACCATTTAAAATGTCGTTTAATAATATACACCCAACAGTAAATATCCGTTAGAATTCCTAATATTTTACGCGCGTTAGTAGTTGTATAAGCTTCTTCACAGATTGCAACATGGCGAGGCCCACGTGCAAGGCCAATATTGACCTGCTACAGCTGAATCTGCAGCGGTCTACGACGGATCCCTAGGCAGTGCTGTGTGAAGCTGCGGTACGATTACGTGTTCCATACAATCAGCGGGTGGGACATCGTGCGGCGCTGTATTGCCTGCGCGAACAGCCCAAAAGCGGTTGAGCTCTGGGAGGAAAAGTCCCCACCACCTGATTCGACCGAAGTGCGCCGCCATAAAAGCCTGGCAATCGTCAAGAAGACGATGTGTCCTGACTGGTACCCCAAGCAGAAAAGGAGGCGCAGCCGCCCTCGCAAGCTGACCGCCCGAACCCTCAATGCCCTTTCGGGCATATTCCTAGTAAGAATTTCTGATCATGTATACCAATATCAAGTGAGCTATAATCCGTTATGGATCTTCTTGCACGCCAAGCGTCGTCTGCACCTTCGCATGAGCATCTTTAACAGCTCGCGCCCTGTCCCAGACGGTGAACATAACTTCAAAGTCGCGGTGTAAAATATCGTGGAGTCTTCCGCGAACCGCCACCGAGGGTTCGTTTTGTAGATGGTCAGTTCTTGGCCGCTGAATGCGAATCCGGCCAGTCCATTATTAATAACCAGGACAGCCTGGATTAAGTGACATCTGGACCGTATCTAGTATCCATTGAGTGTTCGGTAATGACACCGCCGAGTCTCTTGCACTTTGGAGTCACAGCATAAATCGGTGAGGAGATCCCAGATAAGCTTAGCGATAGTAAATACGACGACTGAAGCGTACTGGGATCCAACGACATCGGGTGAATTGAACGACGTGTACTACTTTATCTAGCCGAGAGGTATTCTATACCATATAGCTGATTGCGACGGTCAGCTAGAGTGCTTTTGTCCATCTCCGCATGCATGGTATTGTTTAGCGCCGCTAGTATCTGCCGAGGGTCACGTAATATACCACTTTCTTCTCTATATATATCCCGTTGAGCTCTTCGTAATATCATGATCCTATTGAAGGGCCTGTACGCGATGTTCGCTGACTCGTATCAATTAATCAGATTGCAATTAATAATCAATTCCGTCTAATAACACTCGTATGTTAGATTAAACGCCATTGACTTACTTACCGACTTATTCGCATAGTTAACGATTATTAAAGATGGGTATATCTTTTCCGAGTGGCATTTACTGGCTCCGGTATGTATAGGGAACATACGAAGCCACCTGGCTGTAGGCCGATTATCAGATCGTAGTGATACATAGACTTGAATCGAATAGTAACCCTGTACATTACAATAGGTCTACCTTTCAGTCTATTTCGTGTGTCCGTGCATAGATCATTTCGCTAGGACGCAAATGGGTGTATATAATATGCGCTCGTAATAACCAAAACCTATGCACGGGGTCACTGTTGCTTTCTCGGAACGTTTGCGTCGTCGTCCTGGCTTACTGTGCTAACGCTTCTGATGTATCAGTCTAAATGAGCATTAACTGGGCAAGGGTCGTACCGCAGAGATACAGGCTAACTGACCGCGTGTCTGCTAGCAGTAGTCAACACGATATATGCGCGCGCGTCGGGTACCCCTTATCATCATTCTCGACTCAACTGAGCTCTTGTCTCGACCATTATGGACAGGACACTAAAGTACAGTACTGCGTACAGACACATCGACTTGCCACACCCACCTTCATGGTCTTCACAACCGCACGCGTGCGTGTGTCTATGTTGACATCAACGTATTTGTCGCGCGTAGTGCTAACTCAATACTGAAGCTTACCTTCGTGAGCGCGCATTAGTGGAATATACGCTGTGAGCGTTAGTGGTACAGATAACAAGGTTTTGCTTGCGCCTAAGTGAGCGAGTGTACTTGCCGTCTACGGTGACGCGTAACGGCCAACTTGCAGCGGTACACAGTTGATATCATGTGCTAATTATTATATGAAACCCGCTACGCTCTGTAGGTGCGTCAGCACTCTTTGCAGCGCCATTGTCAGCTTACGGTACGTGCGGCTCCAAGCCTCGCACTGTCCGCTAGTATACGAATACAAAGATAGGTAGGAAAGTGGGGGACTACGAGGGTATTTTCTATTAATTACTTGCTCTTCTGCTTCTTCTTTTGCTCGATGTACTTGGCGCCTCAGGCGGTCCGCTTGCGAGGGCGTCTGCGTTTCTTCTTCTACTTGGGGTACCAATCAGGTCCCAACGCCTTCTTGACGTTTGCCAGGCTTCCCTGGCAGCGTACTTCGGCCGAATCAGGTGGGGGGGGGGCTTTTTCTCCCAGAACTTATATACTTTTGGGCCGTTGTCGCAGGCAATACAGCGCCGCACAATGTTCCACCTGCTGATTGTTTGGTACGCGCAACCGTACTGCAGCTTCCCACAGCAGTCGCCGCGCGCCTGTGGGTCCATCGTAGACTGCTGCGGATTCAGCAGTAGCAGGTCAATAGTGGCCTTGCACGTGGGCTGCAAACTGCGAACAAACTATTATGATTACTAACATGCGTAAAAATATTAGATATTCTAACGGTCATTTACTGCTGCATGTACTTAATAAAACGAAATATTAAGAAGCGTTTTATTATTATATCATAAAAATGATAAAAAAAACGTCAAAATAAAGGCCAATACGGGCCTGGTGCTCATTATTCAACAAAGATGTTTACATTTAAAATTTTAAGATTATTTTAAATAATTTTATTTCATTTTTTTGCATGCAAAACGTTTTTTTTAGCAATTACAATGACATTATACTCTACCATGTAAGTACCATACAGTGCGGTGCAGCTAACGCAAAGGTCGTGGAACCTATTTTAATAGCAATAATAGAACTATTGTCTCTACTTTGTGGAAAATAACATCGCAAAGCTCTTACATAATAAAGTGGTTATTGTGCCCGAATTGCAATACATACGACAGGTTTGCGTCGCTAGATGTAAATACGCAATCGTCAACACTTCTCGCTTGGTGTTTTGCATCCAATCGGTGCGTTTCGTTCCCGGCACAAAAGCTGACCTTACATGCAGAGGCGGCGAGATATAAAACAGCCTAGTGATTGAAGTAGTATTAGTCTTCAGTAAGCAATAATATTCAGGGTCATTTACTAATACTAAATTTGTATAAATGTGTCAGGACTACAGTGCATTTCTTAGAGTCATCAACACGAAAATTGTAATCATTTACTACAGTATATGCATTCGAATAGGTACATTTCCAGGGTAGCAGAGATCATCATTTAATTTACAAGCACCAAGAGAAGACCCCCCCCAGGATGAAGCCTCTTGAATTCCTCTCGATTATGACTTCTGTCGTCCTGGCAGTGGATGCTCGTAAGGACGGTGCTAATGGCGCCGAGAAGTTTGACTTGTCTGACGCGAACCAAGCTGACCCGGCAGCTACTAGCCCTTGTCCCGAAAAATGTCGTCTGGATTTCCAACCACTACAGGACACAGATGGCGTTATGCATCAGAACAAGTGCATACAGCGCCTTCTGGGGTGTCAGCAGAGCAGCCATCTGATTTTTACAAAATACGTCACCTCTTTAACAGTATTGAGGGAGCCATCGTTCAGCGGTAGTGCTAAGAAAATTGTTTTGGCCGTCACTAGTGCCGAAGTGCCAGACGAAATAGCCAGCAAATAGCCCACCGGGCCGAAACGTTTCCCAGAGAAGTTGCTGGTGCAGGCACTGAGTAGGTTTACATCGCACGAGGGGGGCATGTCTTTGTGAGAAAAGACTACCAGCCACGGCCTCTACAAAGCGACAAGTCCGTAAGGAAATGAAACCGCGGTTTTCGTGGTCTTAGCATGGTCTTCTTTAAAAAAATGTGTTTTCTATAGAAGCTTTTTGAGGAAGTATTACAGTATTAATACTAGTGCCAATTTATTTCCGCTGAAATAAAACTAAACAGTGTCAACATAATTTTATAGAGTTTTCGGTCCTTACGTACCAGGTAATCACTTTAAAATCACCCTTATTGAAATTTCACACAATTTATCCACAGGCAATCGATCCATCAGCTATAGATCGATCGGTTTTCTAAACCAAACTTTGAACACCGGTTGGCAAATACTATAAAACGGGTTTGAAATCCAATTTTTTTATAAGTGATAATTCCATAGAGGAAACACATCTATCGAGAAGAGTTGAAAGAGAAAAATGCTTTGATGCCCCTCACTTCAAACACGCTTCTCTTCTGGTAGAAATGATTTAAAATCGTATTTAGAATACTACGTGAACAATTCGCTGTCCAAGGCTGTGAAAACAAAGAACCTGTTGTATCTATGAGCGCCTCACTTGTTGATGCAGAATCTACTTTTCTGTGGGCCACAATTTTTACCCTTGAATTAATCCTTATTGTGCTACTAACATAGGATGAGCCATGACTAAAACATTAAAAAGAGCAAAACTAGGTCGTCTGTGACTTACAGGGGGAATGCAAAAACTGTTTTTCTGTTTTCTTTTCCAGTTTTGATGGGTAAATTTTAGTTTATAAAAAGCCTTTCCGGTGTCTATATCAACTATTAATCGCCTCATCAACAGTACAAGGGATGCACTTGCTGGACAACTAGTGTCTGGATTCACTGGATAAATTTGTGAGGATAAGTATTATTTCTTCGAATACAAATTCTTAAATAAATCTATCTGGCCCACAGAAGCTGTGTCGGCAGCACAAACTGCTTTTCTTAAGCTTTCCGCAAATTCACTTTGCAAATGCTTCTCTTTTTCTTTTGTTGCCAAAATTGTTGAGAACACCCTCCTACTTGATTACGAATGGTCTGACGACTGCTTCAGATCAGCGGCGACGAATAGTTGTGAACACGTGAAAGTATTGCTCAGTGGCCGCATTCGCACAGTACACCTCAGGAATTCTCGGTGGCAGTGGATGTTAGAGATAAAAGGCCTCTTCTATACTGCAACAGAAAGAAAAACAATATAGAAGATATTCATCAGATCAGCATTGTATGGCTGGGGTCTACCGGCTGCACTCAACTGTTTGTTACTTTTCCCGGGGTACAGCGTACAATATGCGACTTTTTGCTATCATTTTTCTGTGTTTGTGAGCGAATGCCGAGCTTTAATGCTTCTCAGGGGCGCCTGAACAAGACGTCAGAGACCGAGAAAGTTTTCGTCAACAACTCACGAACTCAACATACTCATTCATTTGAGAAATACGTTTTTGCAGTTAGAAATTCGATTTTTTTTTGCCGGTGACACGAATGTTGACCAAGTTTACGATACGCGTTTCGATCTACACAGTGACCGTCCGGTGTGCGCTGTCCATACCTCTATGAGGTATTCCCAGTATAAAGAATTCTTCTGTCCGTAGCTTTTAGCTTCCGATGTGGATTCAAAAGGTACGTTGAACCATTTGAATCCACATCAACAGAATTTGTACCACTGCTGACTTCACACCAGATCCCGCAAACGCCAGAATGTGGGCGTCCGTTTGCCTGCCTGGAAGACCTAATAGGACATCTGTGACCGTACGTATTAGTTTGATGCCGGTAGTCGCCAGTGCAAGAATCACTTTTTTCATTTCGCTCATCAAACCATTGATACTTTAGTAAGCAAAAATTAGCCCTATATTCCGCTTCACAGCCGCAGTTTGTATCATTTTTTCTTCAAGTTTTAGAGCTGGCACCGGGGGCTCTCCATCCTCAGTGATGACTCATCAAATTTGTCAGAATGACACCAAGGCCTTCAAAAGTGAGCAAACAAGGTGTTTTATTACTTCCTGTGCCTAAGAAAGTCATTAAGATCTCTGCTTGGCTGATGTATGATGCTGCTAGGCTTCGGTACAGGTTTATCCACAACAAGGATCATCTTCTTTTTGCGTCCCTTCTACATCGTCGTGCTACTGCTTCTCTACCTCGCAACTGTCATCTAAACTGAAGATTTCTTTGCTAGCATCTAGGGCTTGCCACCCTGGCGCTCCGCATTCTCACGCAATATAGCCACCAGTAAATCCTCTGCGAAGTTTTTCGGCTTCTTAGCGGGGTTCCTCTCGAGCTCATCCGGAACGACACAATAGTCGACACTCACAGCCCCGTCACTTTGGATAGTTCCGTCAATGCTTTCGAAAACACGACGAAGTTCGGTAAAATCGGACGCGGTGAGGTTCAATTTGTTCGGGCACTCGAGTAGGCGCTGAATACACTCGTTTTGATGCACAATGCCGTCCTTGTTCGTGCATGGTTGGTAGCTCAGGGGGCATTTCTTGGGACAAGCGTTATTAACTGACTGCTCATCTTGGTCCACTTTCGAGAAGTCAATCGCCTTCGACGGTGTCGGTGTTAGGCCCACGGAGATACTCGGGGTGGCCAGCCTTCACCACAGCAACGACAGTGACCAAAATATAGAGACTATTCAGAGGTGTCATTCTTGGGGAATTGTAGTCTGCTGGTCGTTGTAAATTGAAGAGTGACAGTTGCCCCAGCGGAGATACTTACGCTATTTAGGCCACTTCCAAGTAAACTCTACTCGAGGACGCCTCTTGTGTTGACTGCGTACTGTAAGAGACCCGCATATTCTACTAGAATTAGATCCCGTATTCATTTGTCGCTGGAATTCCTCGAGCAACAAATGAAGCATGGTATTTTTCTGTCAACAAGAGAAGCGTGATGTTGGTTTTTTTCTTTCCAGTGAAAGACCAATGTCACGCTTCTCCTGTAGACCGAATAGGTGCAAGTAGTGTTCGGTGATTACCGGTAAGCGAGGGTCCATTCGGAAGCACAGTCGGATGCCAATCAATGCTTTGACCATCCACACTGCTAAATGGTAAGTAATCTCTTTAATTTCGTTCATTGTCAGCAGACCGCTTACATGTAGACTAACAAAGCCGTGTTTCAAGAAGAAGCTCTGGATTTTACTACTGTGTGTAAGTAAGTTCCTTCTACCCGAGGTAGATTTCCTATTGCAAATCTCATCTACATGTACCAAAGACCTGCTATCAATTACTTACAGGATTTGCGTCTCCGTGGCGTACAGTACCTTGTGCACGCTTGCTTCGTATCAGCTACAGACAACGACGGTATCCGCCACCATCTGAGTGCCATCCTTCATAGTAACGTTAGTACTTTTTTATTATCGCGACAGTAATCCGCCAGAATACATAGATATATCAATTTATGAATAAAAACAAAATTAAGGTGGCACATTTTAATTGGCATTACACTTCGAGCATTAAAATAGCATTACTAAAGTCTTTCACAATAATTTTGGCAAGCCTAATAGCACTATGCAATATGTGTTACTGCTTTATTAATACATGTTTCTGCAAAAGGGTTTGAGCTCTGAACTTCAGGTGCTCATGGCGGATTTGTATAATATGGCGGATTCCACCGTCGTTGTCTGTACCGGCTGCAACTTTATGATGCTGTTCAACAACTTTTGGCCACATAATCATCGAGTTGCAGCTTGTGGCCACCAATTTGTAATAAATCAAATCGGTACTGTGCGTAGGGCGGCTTTTAATTCGCCAATAAAAAATGAGGAAATATAAGATTCACACGTAGGAATATACGCAGCATAATTGCCCATCTCCCACAATACACACGAATCCGTGACGGATAGTGCAGTTTTTCAATGCCTTTCTTCGACTGCGCACAGTGGGGTAGGGGCCGCCAGACCTGAATGACGCAACGGCGTCACTGCTACTGAGGTGCCTTTTAGGTCGCCAGAATGTGGTTCGAGTGTAGTGTACGGCTCGGGTGGTACCGAATAACCTTAGTTATGAATTACTCTTTGTTATCAATTACACTCAATGTGGCCAATCAGAAGCCGCCAAACGCTGAGTGGGAAAAGAAGCCGTGCATCCTTAGTTATCAATTACACGGCTTGACAACCAGTAATTTGCGTACATTATCTAGTACTGGTCACACTTCTCAAAGCCGCAGATGAGTCCAACGCAACGAAAACGCCCAAAGGGGAGGCCTCGCCTACCTGGTGGCAAGGGCCGCCAAGTACCAACGAACACCATTACGGCGTACACTGCTTCTCACAAGCTGAGGGTACTAGAGTATCTAGACAAGAACGGTAGTATTGCGTCCGCAATTCACACGTTCTACCCTGTTTACCAGCTAGCAAATTTAATTGCCGCCGTATCCTCATTTATTCATGGCGTCGATCCCTTTGATGATCTTTTTCGTGAACTTGCTCAAATTTAAATAGACTGTTTGTTCGAAGATACCGATAGCCGGGACACGCAATTTCTGGTCTCTGCACTGCAGATTGGGTGTAATGCATAACTAAGGTAATTCGGTAGCTGCAAAACGTGCGCTACGCGACAGTCAAATCATCCGTAGACGCCGGCCAGCACTGCACCTTCGCGTGCATCACCGTTGCCAGCGCGTCCAGCACATGAGATGTCAGGGCTGACTGCGCCGAAGCTCCCGCCGGAGACACTCCACGCAGGTGAGACTATTGAGTACTACGCCCGTGCATTTGTGTGTGGCGACGCGAGAGGCCACCGCGTTGCCGTCGTTACCAGCATTGACGAGGCCCAGACCTCGATTTCCCGGTATCTGTCGACACCAGCGCTGCTATTCTGCTGGACATGATGACGAAGTGGTTGGCGGGCCCCTTTGGATAGCCTTATCGCCCCGAAGAGACGAAGTAGCGGAGGCTACGCACCTACGAACTGCAATCTGGAGCCGTACCGGCTCCATCGCGGGCCAGCTCACTGAAAAATATGCTGGAGAGTGCGGTAACTGCTTCAGTAGAAACTGTCTACCGTGCACTACGTGATTTGCATGAGGAAATTGTCCCCGAGATCTCGCAGTCGGACTGTTGCAGCTCGCAGGACCCGAACACGGAGATGAAGATGGAGCATTTGCCGCTGTCCTACACATCGGTTTGCGACTTGACGTCGGAGGCAGGCCAAGTGAAACCAAACACAGCAATGGACGAGCACAACGGACGAGCTCAACGGACGAGCTCAACGGACGAGCACAACGGACGCGAGGAAACAAGCCAAATTTCGTCTATTAGCTAGATTATTAACTTGGTGTCGTCGGAGGACGAGAACGCGATCATGACCAGTGCGGATTTGAGTGGCGCAGCTCCTGTGAGCGACAACTAGGTGCAGGAGGTGGCTGCGTACGTGCAATCCATTACAATCCGCTACAACCGCGCCAAAATCCGCCACCAAGCAAAGAAAAGAGACGGGTAATGGCACATACCACGATCGCGCAAGCGTCGTGATCTGACAACGTGTGTCATCATCCGCAGCGGGAACCGGATCTACCATACGAATACAGTCAAAGCAATGCAAATTCTAAATATATTAAGATCTCCCGAGGTTAAGCTACGCTGTGTTAGCCTACACGCACATCGATCTTCATTCCCCGGTTCGGTCTTGCCGAAGGAAACGCGGACCCTGCAAAAAGAAGTGCCGTGGCCGGCGGACATCGAAGATATCTCGGAGTGCAAGACCAATGGCGTGCAATTCCCGGATATCGTGAAGTTTGACGGTTGCACGTGTGTTGATAACTGTTTTCTCGATGTTTGCAACAATGTTTTCACGGAAACGCTCTGCACTCCTACTTGCTGCAACCTCGGAGAAAAGTGCAGCAACGCTCCGAGGACGCTCGAGACTATAAAGCTGTGTGATACTGGCCGGGTAGTCCTTGGCGTCTACACTACGGCCAATCTCGACGTTGGGGTCGTCGTTGGTGAGTACTGCGGTGAACTAAGTAAGCTACCCGCTATTGCTACCGGGCAACCTGACCAGGCGGGTGAAGCAAAACAGTGCCTACACACTACTTTACAGCGCAAAATCTACCAAAAGAAACTACGCGTACGTCGATGCATTTAAGTGTGGCTCTATTTCACTCTTTATATCGCACACCTGTAGTCCCAACGCAGCATTCGTGTAGCAGCAGTCGCGCCGCCAGTTAAAGGTCAGTTACAAGACGATCAAGGATGTCAGGGCCGGCGCGCTGATAACAGTGCACTACGGTAATGAACGCTGGTTTAAGTGCATGTGCGACGACTGCTGGGTCGTGCACGACGATGAGGAGGGTGAGAACGAGAACACGAAAGCGTTGGATTGAGGGACAGGCGCAGTTTATCAAGTAATTAGTACCTTGCGTGTCCATAATGTCGAAAAAGGAAACATCACAGTTTTGAATTTTTGTACAGAGCTTTCGGTTTTGATAAGGTCCTGTTTTGCTAACACAGCAAGTCTTACGCGGCGGGTATTGTAGCCAGAGGCATGGAATTCTATTGAGCACTGTGTTTGTAAACAGTATCACCTGAGTAGAAAAACTTCAACATCACCACAAGCTAAGATTTGTATAGCAGGCAAGAAGACTTTACTTGTTTCAACAAACAGCATGTAAATGAGAAAATACCTCGTTTGAAAAGAAGCAATCACACTTATATTAGCATATATCAGCGGTCGCTTGGAGAAATCGAAGCGCTGCATCACTCCAAGCTCAGTGTCGGCCCAATTGTACGCGGGCGACCAGGTACTGCCAGGACGGCAACGCCTGATCTCTTCCGCATGCGTCGGCTTATTAAAAACGTCACGACCACTGCTGTCCACGTCAGCAGTGACCCGGAGAGCGACAAGAACGTGAATGCATGAGCCAAATGCAATTCAATGGTCACAAGGGCAGCGCTGACGATCCACATCCACTGCCCAACCCCCGGGTGGCTCTCTTTCATACTCTTTTCTGGCGTAGTTAGCTCCAAGCTGCCCAAATACAGCGATGCCCTCTTCGCTGTGTTTGTTTGGAGCAACAGGTACACGCGGAGAAGGTAGGGAAAGAACAGGCAGCGTAGAATAGGCTCCAGCCCGCACATTATCCACGTGTTGCCCCTCTGCAAGTCCCAACAAACGTTCTCGCACCAACTCCCCCACTCTGCGCGCGAGGGTTGGCGACGGACACACATCAAACTCGAATGCACGCACGCTGCTGGATTGGCCTTGGCAGCAAGCTATCAGCTCGTGAGGTAGGGACCCCACTTTTAGCCGCCCCTTAATGTGTAGTCGTGCTTTAAAAGTGCGTTAAGGGTTTCAGCGAAATTGTTAGTAGATGCGAAGTCAATAGGAGTAGCAAAGATTTGCCAAATCTTGAATCGGCCAGTAGGCCACTGGTGATACATATAACTGGCAAAATGATGTAAAATGGGCTATCTTAGCCACCGCATCAAAATTGCGCATCTCCAAACATTCAACCTCGCCCCGGGCGAAGTGTAGATCGTACATATCGCGTAGTAAAGCAGCCGATACACTTGAGAAAAAGCATTTAGTATGCTCCTGACCATCTTCATGACATAAAAAAAGCCCATAAGGAACCGGTAGGACGGGCTCGCTCCAACCACCGCCGAAAGGGCGCTGTACTGCGCCTTGTCGCCATCTGCCGTAGCGTAATTGACTAGTAGCGCTTTGTGTGTGATCCAGTAGTAGAGGCGGCGCAAAGCGAGTAGTGCGGACCCAAAACCAGCCTCAGGTTCTTGATATATTACAAAAAGGGCTACAACGAAAACCTGCGTGTCCGTTCCGATACTCCGACCACCAGGACCGGATATTCGCATGATTCATCTTGTATGCTGCATCTAAATGTAGACTGAAACTGTCGGAGGCACCATGAGCCTCAGGGTCAACGCCTTCATCGAGAGACCCACGCGAAAGAGACTCTCGTCGGAGCCGTTTCCCACGACGGGCTCCATTATCGATTTGCCACTTAAACGTGAGCGTATCCGTCATCCCCTTGGAACCATTGTATGCCCGCTCGTGGACCCAGGTACGCAGGTGGTCCAGGCGGTCGTGATTCTCCAGGTACGTACGCGAGTAGCTGTTTACGAAGTTCTGAACACTCTTTAGAGATAGAGGTTCGTCTAACGGGGTGGTGAACTTGCGGGACAGTGCATGTCTGATGTGCTTGGGCCGCAGATGGATGTCAACGAGCTCCCTACAATAGGGTTTGTGAGAGTAGAAGTCGCAAGTGCTGTGTGTGTCGTACTCGAAGGACGATGTGTGCTCTGTCTCCAGACTCGTAATGATCTTCCCTCTACAGGCGCACTTGAGGCTGATAGTGTGACGGGGTCACACAGCACCTTGCACAGAGGAAGTTCTTAAGGGTATTAACTACCCGAGTGAACGTAAGTCCACGTGTTCCCGGCCTCAGTGGGAACGGTTTGCTACTTAGAGGAGTAGATTTAAGACTGATGTATTTATAAGTAAGATAAACTTGGGTCTCATACAAACTAGAGGTTACCTATAGTGGAGCTAAGTAGTCATGCACTGACTGGTTCCGAGACCACCTGATACCGTGTACCAGGTGTCCACAAGAGTGCCGGGTCACTCTTTATGTAACATGGGGCACACTGGATTGTACCCCGTTACATCCTCCCCCACTTAACTGAGAATCACCTGATTCTCCAATCACAACTGATTCTCCAATCAGAAGTGAGAGAATTAAAACACCAAAAGGTGAATTCTCACACTGAGCAGCCACGAGACTGGCGCGGCTCTCAGTCACACCCACAGTGACTTAGGCCCTTAAAGCTCACTGGGATTTGCATCGCTATGCTAACAAATGTGTTGGCCGCAAAGCCTACACTCAGAGCTGCACTAGCTCCTGCGTCAGCGCGCGCACAGTACTTTGGCAAAGGATGCAATAGCATCCGAACGTGTGGCATTCGCCCACAATTCGCACCAGAGGACACGACAGTCCTCGCAAACGCGTCCGGAGCATGGTGTCTCCCGCGAGGGACGACACCGAGTAGGGCAGCACCTTCCCCAGCACTACAGGGAGCTCTCCGCTCACCTCGAGCCATGTCTTTGGCTCCAGCAAGGATCCATCCTTGCGGGCAGAGCTTCTGCTACGCTACCTTCGCGGCTTGGTCAACATACCAACGGCGCGTAGGTGTCCTTCATCGACACCGTGTACCGTGACGGTACACAACCGTGGTGTAGGTGTACCAAGTACCGTACGGTACTAACCTTTGGTGCGGCACGCCCACCACAAGGTTGCCATGTTTGGCGGCAGCAGCTTCTGCTGTGGTGTCGACTGAACGGATTCATGGCCAGTGCTCACATCATGCACGACGCATGTCCAAGCACGGTGTACAGGTCCATGGGACCGTACACGAGGTACGATGTGTACGACACGTATTACAGCTACCATAAGTGCTCCGTGCACTTCATGTGTGTCATGCACGACGAGTTCATTACATGGAACTCCTGGCAGGCTGCTCGACAGCAGCCAGTGCCGATGCACGGTACGTGCGTTGACTCACAGCGTCCAGAGCGCATCGGGTCGGCGTATGGTGCATATCCTTTGCAGTCTGTCACAGACACCATGTACCTTGATGGTACTCGACCGTGGTGGGGCATATCTCGCCACCAGGCCACTGCGGCGTTGGTGTCTGGCATCGACACCGAGTACCCACGGGTACCAACCCATGGTGAGGCAAGCTACCATCACCACGGTGTCATGCTCGGTGGGGCACCAGTTACGACCGCGTGCCTTGCCTCGACCACCACCTGGTCAGTTGTGTGTGCACTCGTGCACCACACTTGGGTAATGGCTCCACGGCCCATTATACCCAGCGCGTTGCGTACATCACGTACCGCAACCGCTTTGCCGGCGGGTGAGACGTTCCGTTCACCTTACTCGACAGGTCGTTCATTACCAAGGGACCAGTGCGTTGATTGCACTAGGCCCGCGCTTCGCCTCGTGTGTGGTTGCTTGCAACCCCAACACTGCTGATTCGCTCAGCGATTTCGAGGCACCTTGCGCCAGTGGCTTTCTTCGCCACTCTGTCTTGTTCGGGGGGGGGGCTAGAGCTATCGCAGCTCTAGCCCGGCTGTTCGCCTCCAGCCTGCAGTCGATGTACATCGACGCCTGGTTCCGTAAGGAACTCGGTCTTACCTCAAGACCAGGGAGGAAAGGTATTTCCGAGCCTCTCACCCACTTACACTCGAGACCTATTGAGTCTCTCGTGGCTTGTGATAGCGACTGGCAGCACAACGGCTACCTGCTTCTTGGAAAGTCAAGGAGGAAAGGTATTTCCGATCCTCCCCCCCCTCCCCCCCACTTAACCTCGAGACTACTGAGTCTCTCGTGGCTTCTAATAGCTACTGGCAGGCGCAACGGCTCTCCACCATGTGCACTGCGTCGGTATGGTCGACCGCGTCGGCCGTGTCGACCGAAGGCATTCAGCCTTCGCGTCAGCAGTTTGAGTCTGCGCGACTTGACGTCGAGCGAGTTGCTCACGTCTGACGAGGTCAAGACAACCTCACGCCTCGAGCCAATGGCTCTGTGTGCGGCGCTATGTTACTCGCATTGGGTGTGGAACTCAGTTACCCACCTTGGTTGTGTGGAACTCTGCTACCCACACCGGAAGCGCATACAGCGACTTCCTTATCAGTTATGGTCTGAGTGACCTTGCGTGGAACTTTGTTACCCACGCTCGGAGCACCGAATGTCGGTCTCCTTAAGCAGCTTCGCTGCTTGCAGAACTTGTTACCCGCAGTGTGGACCTATGTTACCCACCTGGTGAATGCCCTTCGGCACCACCACTGTCGAAGCGCATACGGCGCGACGACCTTCAGTGTTGGGATCGGCTGGTGTGGCAGACCCGCCCACACGCCGGAGAGAGTTGGTGTCCACCGACCGGGTCAGAGGAGTCCGGGCCCTGGCCTCCGAGTCGCTTGAAGCGACGTCGGCCTGAACAAGGTTCAGACCCGACTTGCGGCGGCTGACGTGACGTGGCACTTCGTTACTCACGTTGTGATGTCTCGTTGACGACATCAGAGGCACTCGAGACCTCGTGTGGCACTGTGTTACCCACACAGGAAGCATGGACAATGCCTTCCTCTTCAGTTATAGTCTGGGCGACTGCGTGTGGTACTGTGTTACCCACACAGGAAGCGTGGTCATGCCTTCCTCTTCAGTTATAGTCTGGGCGACTGCGTGTGGTACTGTGTTATCCACACAGGAAGCGCATTCAGCGCATTCCTCTTCAGTTAAGGTCTGGGCGATTGTGTGGTTCTAAGTTACCCACCTAGTTAGCGCTTAAAGGTATAACCACTGTCGAAGCCCGTACGGCGCGACGACCTTCGGCGTTGGACGCTGCTGGTGTAGCAGATCGACACGCCGGGCAAAGACCCACGCCCGTGGCATTGCCGAAGCGGAGCATAGTCTTGCTGTACGCAGAGCTGTCGGCGCGTTGGCAGCTCCGTGACGCTTATGCGTCCTGGTGGTCTGTATCAGACGTCCCAGTCATGACGGAGGTGGAAACATGACTCACCAATGATCCGTTATAGACCTGGACTGGTAGGCCCTTCTCAGCCTTGCCACACCAAAGTCCGGGCTGTGCCTTATGTTCGGCACAGCCATGTTGTTCATGGCGAGAACTGCGAGCAACACCGCGGTGCGCGAGTTCAACGAGCCAAACGTTCAGGTCCGTTGAGGACCATTGGTCCTTCCTTCACCTTACAAAAGGCTAGTCCACCAAGGACCAGCCCACGACCACCACGCTGACATAGAGTGCAGTCGAATGTCGCTATGCCAAGCGACGTTCCGGCGGTGTATCAGCGCCCCAGAACTCATCAAACGTTCAAGGGGTACCGTACCCCGTACAACGAGTGTACTACCAGCAGCCTATCACTGCCCTTCCCCGGTTTGAGAGAACCACGTCTCTCTGGGCTAAGTCCTGTGGCGCGCACAACCTGCACACCCATCACGAAGGCTTAGCGCTCTTCAGTAGGGCATACTGCCTCTACTGGTGGCCGGGGAGTCTTCGTCCACCTGGCCGTGGCCTGCGCCACCGCATTTGAGGCCCACGGGCCGTCTTCTTCCCGAGGACTAGCGAGGGACACACACGCTGGTAGTGTCCATGTCCGCCGCATCCATAGCAGCGGACCAAGCTCTCGGCTGAGCTTAAGTCCATGGGTTCGGGCTCGCTGTACGCACCGGTATCAACGGGCTGCGTGACAGCAGGAGCAACAGCGTCATTGCTGCGATGCTCCGCCTTCCGAGGAACGCCATCCTCATCATGGCGATGCTCCTCTTTCCGAGGAGTACCAGCCTGCTTGTGGCTGTACTCTTCTTGGAGGGCGATTTGAATCGCTGGGTGCGAGCAGGACCGACCTTCAGTCCGTCCATGAAGACGGTTGTCTTGACGTCTTCAGGCAGAGGATTCCCTGGCAGAGATGCCACCAACGTGCGCATCTCTTGCGCATACTCCTGCAGCTCACGTCTACCTTTCCTACACGCGAGAAAGCATGAGCGCTGGCGGAACTCGTTGTTCGCCGGTATATACGCGGTTCGAAGCTGCTCACACACCTGAACCCAGGATGCAAAGCATCCAGGAGATGTCATCTCCCTGGTGTATGCCCAGTGCTTGGCACGTCCAACAAGGTTGGACAGGGCAAACACCACCCGAACTGGCTCGTCCGAGATGAGACCCGCTCATGGCGATCTCCACCTCACGGACCCAGAAGTGAAGGTTCTCTCCTTCCTCCCCCTCAAACGCGGGGACCTTCAGCCACACAGGCTTAGGCCTGGTCGGCCATCGAGGCCTCCAAACTCCCGCGGACGTGAGCGATGAGACCACGCACGTAGATCTCAAACGCAGTCACGCGTTCTTGTTGCTCGACAGGCGTCGCCGCCGACAAGCTGCGAAGGACATCTTGTCCAAAGATGCCTCCCATCTTCCGAACAGACTCGTACTGTGAGTCGTTCAAGCGAGGGAACTCGCTTCGGTCCATCTTGGCTCAAACGCTGAACGTACAGAGGATTCAGGGAGTTCAATCTACCCGCGATGGTGCTGGATTGACTACGATTGCTACCAAGTGTGACGGGGTCACACAGCACCTTGCACAGAGGAAGTGCTTAAGGGTATTAACTACCCGAGTGAACGCAAGTCCACGTGTTCCCGGCCTCAGTGGGAACGGTTTGCTACTTAGAGGAGTAGATTTAAGACTAATATATTTATAAGTAAGATAAGCTTGGGTCTCATACAAACTTGAGGTTACCTATAGTGGAGTTAAGTAGTCATGCACTGACTGGTTCCGAGACCACCTGGTACCGTGTACCAGGTGTCCACAAGAGTGCCGAGTCACTCTTTATGTAACATGGGGCACACTGGATTGTACCCCGTTACAGATAGCCTCGCAGCACGCTTCCGAGCTACACACAAGTAAGCGATAGCGCAACTTGTGCTCGGCGTCCATGCAAAGCGTGCACGCCATCGTCTGAATGATGTCTGCGTTAGCCATCAACTGATACACTTGTTCTTGTTCTAACACGTTCTCTTTTACCAGAATGCAATGTGCATTCTCATGCGATGTGCTGTTTGCGTCCACGATGCGGAGGTGCATGTCCACAGCTTCACGCAAAGCAGCAGGCTAAAGATGCTTCCTGAGGTTTCTACACTTCTCCATCATCCTCGTCTCAGTAGAGAAAAGGCGCGCCATACAAAGCTGCAAGATGATCTCATCGCAGCGCATGAGGTAGCTAATCACGCAAGCTTTTACAACACGCTCGCGAAGGTCCATCTTCTTCGTCATCGAAAATCGTATCAACATCGAGTATCGCTTCATTCATGACGTTTTTCACTATCTTATCCAACGCTTCAGCAATCCGAGCATTAGTGACCTCCTCTACAGTCGTGCTCCACTCAAATTTGCACAACGTGCTGAGTAACTGCCTGTTGAACAAGTTATTTACGCTTCGCAGCGCTTTTCACTTGTCTACACCAGTTACACCGCACCGCACCTCAATTGTCTCTTCTTCGTATTCCTGTCTCTCACGTTTCCGCTTCACGAGGGTAGCGTGGGAAACATCCGTCACGTACGGTGGCGCGATAGATGCGTCGCGTTCGTGTTCGCGTCGCTATTGTCCGTAATAGCAATCGCTCCAGTAGTCGTAGTTCCTTGCCCAACTTGGTTTGAGCGGCCGCTGCGAGTCCTCATTGTTTGCACGATAGACTAGCAAAGCTAGCTTTGTGACGTGCTCACGATTTGGGAGCTGGAATTCCCGTTAAGACAACGTGTATCTCTTGTAGTTGCTTGGTTACTTCAATGAAAATTGAAGCGTGAGCTATCTAATTTAGTCTTGGACGCGCCCGCCTAGCCCAGGGGATGCCGTCCTTGTAGCCAGCTGGTTGCAGTAGAAATGCAACCGACTGTACTTAACCATCTATCCTGCCTATGAGGCAGCAACAGCGAGCGACACCTGAACATCGGCTTAGCTATAGCTGAACGGCGATCTCTCCAACAAAGTTGGCTGCGGGTTGGAGGAGCTGGCGCTAGTGATCCTGTATTACATCCCATAACCGCTTAAAATTACAACCGTAGGCGTCACAGGAGTTGTATTGCACCTTCCGTACCCTGTAAACATGTTTGCGATTTTTATACACACTAACCGTTAGGGGGGGGTTGCAAACATGGTGGTGTGTTTGCTCTCATACAATAGTAAATTATTAAGTCTATCAAGCTCGTCCGTCCCAGCCCTTTATTAAAACATTTGTACTAGAGGATTGGACCGGTAGCCCTTGGAGGAACAGGTTAAACTCAGTAGAGTATTACCACGATCAAGTGAAGGCCAATCAGCACTAAAAAGCTAACTGTTAGAGCAACCGTGCCGGTATTGAAAAGAAAATGGCTTAAATCTGCAAAAAAAGACCTGATAATTTGCACTAATACGACAGCTTACCCTTATGCACCGGTGAAGCCAGCTACTAGGTTACCAATGTGTTCAATTTCCACTTTTTAGGTCGTCCACGACGCTTTTTAAAAACGAAGAATTCAACTCCAACCACCTCTTTCAATTGAAATTTGCGGTCTAAAGCACAATACCCAAAGGGCCGACAAACACCAGCCGATTCTGCTGCAGTCCATACTGCATCGGTATAAGCAGTTATCTCTTACGGGAACGTTGACCCAAATATCTTAAGATCTTCGTACCACAAAGCAGCTTTCGCCACCTACCATCTTGAGCACCAACGTTATCTTCAAGCTGCCCATGCGCGGATTACCGCCCTGTCTCACCAACAAGCTTTGACCAACTTGTGTCACCATGTCGATAACAAAAATGCAAATTGTAAGAAGGTGGGCCAAATACAGCAACCCGACGCCATGTCTAACCCCAGGTTTTATCACAAACGAATCCAAAATCCAAAAACGTTGGATCTGCTCTGTGAGCAGGATTCGGCGGTTAGGCTTGCCGAATCGGATTCACCGATCACTTTAAGAGCTGCTACTAGAACTTTGCTCACCTCGACGCATGCGGTTGAGGTTCGACTGACACCTAACACTGCAGCAGTTCCTGTGAGATGCCAAGATGCAAAAAGGTGTCTGGTAGTCGAAAGTGATGAAGACGAGTTTCATCATTGGTAAACTGTTGTTGGCCGAGCTGGGTATCGACGTGGACCGTCAATTAAAGTACCCAGCTTCTCGTGCAGTAAAAGACGATGACCCACGCGGTGATCCCGAAGGAATGCCGCTGTGCAATTCTGCCGGTGGTGACGTTGTGGTGAACATTGCTGGTGCGCTGGTGCGTGACGCTTTGGACCGTGGCGTGATCGACGATTACACTACTAGTCATTTGTATGAGGTGGTACGGAAGTATGCTGGGTGGCGTTTGGAGCTTGGAGATGACCCGCCAGCGTGAGTACCTCCACTTAAGATCAGGTTGAAACCGAATGCTACACCCTATCAGTGTAAGGCTCGACAGTATATCCCGGGGAAGTCCGAGTTTATGACAGTATTTAATAAGAAGCTTGTGGAACTCGGTTGGGTATACGAAAACCGGGAAAGCCGATGGTGTTGCCCCGTCCTACCTGTGACGAAACCAAACACGAGTGAATTCAGACAAACTGTGGATTATCGACCTACAAACGGTGTGACCGAATCATTCGCCGGCGTAATACGAAGCCTTGAGATAACGCTTGAGAGCTGCAAAGGCAAAATGGCTTACGCGATCTTCGGTTTCTTAATGGGGTTCTAGCAGCTACCGTTAGACGAAGCTGCCAGGAAATCCTTTCTGATATGACAGACCAAGGTGGCTTCACACCGACTCGAGTATTGCAGGGCACCACAGATACTGCACTGCATCTTCAGTCAACAGTGGAAATGTTATTAGTTGATCTGGTGAACAAGAGCGTTATCGTGTGGGTTGAAGACTTCTCGTTTTCGCTGATACCGCAGAGGCGTTGGTGGATGCGATCGATGCACTACTGGTAAGAAATTGACGAGCACGGACTTTTATTCAGCCCAAAGAAGGCGCTCCCTTTCTCACTGAAGTTCGGTGGTGTGGCCGCAATATCAACCGTCACGGGATCGGTCATGACCCAGAACGAATTCCATCTCTGGTCATGACCCAGAACGAATTCAACCTATACATGCCTGCTCGCCAAACCGCTGCGTAATTGCAGCAATTTCTCTGTGCAAGCAGCTGGATGAGATCTGGCTTATGGATTATGCTCGAGTGGCACGTCGGCTACAGGAACGCCTTACCAGCTCTCTCGCTGGCACAAAAAAGCCTAAACGAGTCGCGGCAGAAATCAGGCTGGATCTGACTCCGTCTGAGATCGAGAGTTTCAATGCTGTGAAAGAGTTGCTTGGCAGCTCGGCAATGCTGTCATTTTCGGTTCGTATCAAACAGCTTTGCGTTATGAGCGATGTCTCTGACTACAAGTGGGGACTTGTGGTCTCGCAGGTGGATCAGTGGCAGGATGATGTGCCTATTCACAACCAGCACCATGAACTTCTCGTGTGTATGGGAGGTAGTTTCAAGGGCTCGGCACGTAATTGGAGTGTCATTGAGAAAGAGTCCAATCCTATCGTACACGCGTGCGAAAGGCTAGAGTACCTGCTACTGCGACCACAAGGCTTCAAAATCTACTGGAATCACCGGAATAGCGCATATCTTTTCGTCCCAAACAAAGAGCTAAAAAAACACGTACGTGGTAAACGGCTACGCTAATCTTCGAAGCTTTTAGAGTACAGATACTCAATCGAGCACATCGAAGGGATCAATAACGTCTGGACCGACTTGATTTCGAGGTGGGGTGGCATGCCTCAACCGGCAGCGCGATTCCACTCGATCAAGCGGCTCACGCGACCAAAGAGGAAGCGTGGCAGTGAGACATCAGCAAGTACAGCGCCAACATCGCTGCGCCCGTTTGACCAACGCTCGATGAAATCGGAAGTGAAAAAGCACTCTACGATGTACCGAAGGGTGCATCACTCGGCAATGACGAGCTACAGCGACTGAATGACTTGATTTGGATACCTAGTGGGGCATGCGACCTGACGGAGACACGATTGATCATTTCACATCGTGGGAGGAATGTACACCGCGGCATGTATGTGATGGAGACTCACATTCGCCGGTTGTTCTCCATCAGTTGTCGTACTAAGCGTGTGAGGGCCTTCTGTTCGAAGTGCTGCCTCTGTCTTCACGTGAAGGGAGGGGTGGTAATACTCCGACCTTTCAGTGAGACTTACTACACTTTAGAACGTAATGAGACTCTACATTGGGATTTTTTTACCCTGGGCAATTTTTCGGTACTCCTCGCTACGTACTCGTGCTAAAGGATGTGGCGACCCATTTCGCAGAGCTAGTGACCTGTGACAGTCCCACGTCTGAAGTTGCAGCGAGTACCATCTCGAGTGGTACAGCCGCTTTAGGGGGCCTACTGTGTGGATTAGTGATTCGGGGCCGCACTTCAAAAGCAAGGTAGTGGCAGAATTGAGCCGACGGTGGAAGTGTCCCCGAACGTTCATGATGGCTTACTCATCTTGGAAAAACGGCTCAGTAGAGCGAGTAAACCGTGACATTTTGCAAGTGCTGAAGGCACTAGCGCTGGAGTGAAAGGTCAGCTTGCGTGATTGGCCCTACCTACTACCGCTGTTTCAGTCCAGTATTGACCACTCTCCGGTACCGTCACTAGGTAATCGAGCTCCGGTAGAGCAATTTTCGGGACTCCCTTGCCCTAGTGCACTGGACACGGTATTTTTTTCGGGAGGGAGGATCATGTAGCCACTTTGACCCAGCAGCAGACAAGTACTGTAGAACGTCTCACCAAGCTACGTGAAGACCTCCGAAACATGCATAAGCCTGTCAAGGACGAGCGCCAACGCCAAGCTCAGCAGTACCGCCTACGACCTCACTACAAGCAGCCAATCAACATCTCGGTCGGTGACTTCGTTATACGGTCTCGTGATGATGGAAAAATAAACTACGGGTGATGTGGGTCGGCCCGTGCCGCGTCGTCGGTAGCACCGACTACTATGTCGCGGTGGAAAATTTGGTGAATGACAGCACAATGGACGTGCATCCATCTCGTCTAAACTTTTACGCAGATGATTCTCTAAACATTTCTCGATTACATTGCTTCGCAGGGGGCACTGCTGGCCGTCGAGGCGATCGTGGAGCATCGACTAAGCGCAGGCATGCAAGAATATGAAGTCAAGATGAAATGGCTCGTCCTCGAGACCATCGAAGCCTCTTGGGGGACCTTGAAGACCATGTGTGAAGATGTGCCACAACGTTTGCTACAGTACGCGAATGACAACCAAGACAACACTCTCTTACGCGTCGTGACGTCTGTTATCCATCGCAGGTCACGCAATTCTAGGGACTGAGTTACAATGTAACGGGCCAGGTATTTACTCCGTTACTTGCTTACACTATAGTGTTGAGGAAGCTCGCAATAGGACGACTGAGTCTTAGGTTTAAGGAAAAATCAACTCTGACTTTATTTTAGGACCAAGGCCACAGCCCTGGCCACTCAAATACACGACATAGTCCAATTGGCTAATAATGGGTATGGCTCCCCATATATCAGCCAATGGCATGACAGCATTTCAGCACACGCTAGTCGTGTGCTGATGCACCTACTTATGTAAAGAAATCTATCTACTTATGTAATGGAGGGGCTCATTACATTACCCCCCTCTTAAAGTTGCACTTACGCAACATAAGCACTGATGAAGAACATTGGAGAAGACGGCTGGAACGGCGGAGACAGCGGCGACATCGGCGACACTCACTACATCAAGCCACTGGCGTACCAACAAGAGACACCACGCTCGGCAGCGAGCGTGCAGAGCGAGAAGCCATCTCAGACAACAGCTTGGAGGCCACCGTCGCTGGCGCTGGTGTCGACACACGTGGGCTTCGAGGCGCCAGGTGAGGTTCTGGTGGATTGAAGCTTGGACCTTTGGAATTGTCCTGAGGCGCATCAAAATCTCTGCGACGTCGTGTCCGAGCGGGTAAAAGAGCATTCTCACGCGCAGTACGCGTGAGTTCGATTCCCACGAGGACCAAACTCCGCGACAAGTGCACGTGCAAGTGTTTTTGCAAGGAAACGCTGGCACGATGATCACCACAGACGCAAAAAAAGCGCCGACTGGAGACTTCCTTGTGCTTGGGGATATGCTCATCGTGGAACGTTCACGATGTTCTAGCAGACACGAGGATCACGAAGACAGCGCACGAGGTACTTGAGACTGCGAATACGGGGGCGACAACCACTTCACTCAGTTGACTGAGCGACGATGTGCGACTGCACAGCATACGAAGAAGTATCTTGTAGACCCAGGCGACTGCGACGTCGGAATATAGGTGACCTGCGAGCTGGGGTTTCACTCGTCGTCGTGGAACCTCGTGTCACTCACGCCGCACTCACTCACTCACTCGCTCTCACTCACTCACTTACTTACTCACTTGTTCACTCGGCTTACTCACCGAGTGGCTCAGCGGTACAGTGCCGAGTTCTCGTATAGCTGGTCACCGGTTCGATCCCGGCGTCAACTCCAGTTTTCTTCTTAATCATCATGGCGAGCGCCTCCGTGTACCCGCGCAGGCTGGTCGCCTTCTTCAC
Organism: Phytophthora infestans T30-4; assembly: GCF_000142945.1. NCBI lineage: Eukaryota > Oomycota > Peronosporomycetes > Peronosporales > Peronosporaceae > Phytophthora > Phytophthora infestans. The sequence goes on along the minus strand of NW_003303740.1, from coordinate 1,838,093 downwards.
CGCGGATATCAGCACCCGGCTCACTCACGCTTCGGAACGTGAGTGTCTTCTCGTATTCGTTCACGATGTCGGGAACGTCTTCCCGCAAGCGACTGCGCGGCTCCCAAGGATCTTCACCTGGGGAGAGTCCCAGCCAACGCACGCGATAGTGTTGTTCCTTTTCCCGCAGGGCGCGACCCTGTGGAAACGCCTCAGTGTGACCGTCACGGGTACCATGACACGGGCGAAAGTCATGGTCGACGATTCGCTCAGCGATCCAGTGCTGAGCGCCCGAAGAGTCGATCAAAGGAGGAGGACCATCTCGCTGGAAAGTTGCCGCGTCACTCGAGGACGAATCAGCGTCCGGGATCTCGGAAGGATGGTATTTCTTTAAACGTCCGACGTAGAGCGTCGGATGTAGCCGTAGTGTCGAAGGAATATCCAGAGTGTAAGTGCACCAATGGTCTTGATCACCGTAAACGGCCCAATAAAACGCGGCGCGAGTTTGTTCGCGCTGAGGTTGGTAACCGCAGAATTTCTGATACCTTCAGTCGACAGGAGCACTCGTTCGCCTGTCGTAAACACGGCCGTGTTCTTGCGGCCAGCCTTATCAGCGTTCTCCTTCTGCTTGTCCACTGCATCCTGCAGTGCGTCTCGAACATAGCGCGTGACCGCTTGGCGCTGTAGTACGAAGTCGGAGACGACTGCGGAGTCGATTGGTCGCGCCGCATGCTTCGGCGCGTAGTTAGCTGGCGCAAGTGAGCTCGATGCGGAGCGTGTCACTGCGTTGACCGACGTGGGAACAGGGGATACACTCGAGATATCATTAGCAACCGGTGTATGTACTGGTTGACCCAGTACCGGTGTAGCCGCCGGAGACATCGCAGATGGAGTAGACGGCTTGTCGGCAGCTTCTTCCCCACCCAGAGTGGAGACACACGGCGCTGTGGGATGGCCCACGGCAAGGAGAGCAGGAACACGCGGGTGTCGCGCGTTATTAACGAAGAAGGGCGTCAGCCCAGTCGACGTGTGTACCGCGTTGTTCAGAGCGAACTCGGCCAGTGGCAGAAACGAGCTCCAGCTGGAGAACGACGTCGCGTAGCTTCGAAGGACGTCTTCGAGGACGCGATTTACGCGCTCCGTCTGGCCGTCCGTTTCCGGATGGGCTGCTGTGGACATCATTAGCTTCGAGCCCAGTAGCTCGAAGAGCTTTGACCAGAAGGCCGACGTGAAGCGCGGGTCGCGGTCGGAGACGATAGATTCGGGAAGGCCATGATGACGGAAGACAGCATCGAGGAAGTGCACCGCGGTATCTGCCGCGGTGATCGCATCCGACACCGGAATCAGGTGAACTATCTTGCTGAAGCGGTCTACGAATACCGAGACACCTGATCGTCCTTTAGCATCGGGTGGGAGCCCGAAGATGAAGTCCATCGACACCGAGCGCCAGGCCTCGGTGGCCACCGGTAGAGGACGCAAGGGAGCCTGCGAAGACGAGGCAGGTTTGACGCGCTGGCAGGTCTCGCAGGTGCGCACCCACTTACGCACCCATTTGTACAGGTGTGGCCAATAAAAGTCGCGTGACACAGCGGCAAATGTCTTCTCGCGACCGAGATGAGCGCCCAGCGGGGCATCATGAAACTCATGGATAATCCGTGAGCGCAGATCGGGGTCGTTAGGAACAACGATACGTGGGGAATCGAAGTTGTCGATGCTGTACGTCAGCAGCTCGTCCTCGAGACGATTTCGGTGGATTTTGTTTCGTCAGAGCGGGAAAGGGCTCCCAGTGTATCGGCGCTGGGAGAGCGGAGATGCTCCAGGATACTGGAGCACATCGAGTCTTGTTCGTAAGCAGCTCGGATCTCGTCGCGAAGTGGCATTACCGGGGAGACGCTCGTCAGGTTGACGCCTGACGCCTCGCACGTGGCACACTCGTCTACATCGTCTTCATCCAGCGAAGCTTGTCGACCCAATACACCGCGTGGGTCGTAGTCGGGACGCCGAGACAAAGCGTCGGCGAGAATGTTGTTCTTGCCGGGTTTGTAGTGGACAACGAAGTTGTACTCAGAGAAGAACGAAAGCCAGCGGGCCATCCGCTGGGAGAGATGAGGACTCTTCATCGCTGTCCTCAGCGATGCATGATCGGTGTACACCGCGAAGGTATCCTCACCCAACAAGTACATTCTGAACTTGATCAGAGCGTAGCGCATCGCAAGGAGCTCCTTGTCGTGAACAGGGTAGTTGCGCTCCGCCGGCTTCATCTGCCTAGACTGGTGGCTTACGACACGCTCTCGATCTTCTTCATCGAATTGCATCAGCGCACAGCCGATGGCAAAATCGCTCGCGTCGCAGACGACGTGAAATGGCTTCGAGTCATCCGGGAGCGCGAGGATTGGGGCCTCGGGGAGACTCTTCTTCACCGAGTCGAAGGCGGCTTGATGTGCGGAAGTCCACGACCACGACACATCTTTCTTCAACAACGAAGAGAGCGGCTGGATCAATCCGGCGTAATTCTTCGTGTACTTGTGGAGATAATTTGCGAGACCCAGCCACTGACGCAGTTCAGTGGGATTCTGTGGCGTAGGCCACGCACATATCGACGACACTTTCTCGGGGTCGGCGCGGACGCCGTTCTTGCTCACAAAGCAGCCAAGCACCGGAATCTCCGGCGCGCAGAATATACACTTCTTCAAGTTGGCATACAGCTTGTTTTCGCGCATCACTTGGAAGACTTGCCTCAGATGCTTCAAGTGGACTTCAAGCGCGCTGAGGCCTCCCTCAGCGCGAATGTGTACGAAGATGTCATCGAAATAACTCGGTGCGAAGTCGCGGAGCGGGCGCAGCACATGGGATACCATGCGATTGAACGTGGCGGGAGCTTTCTTTAACCCTTGCGGCATAACAAGCCACTCCCAGAGCATACCACTGGGAGTGCTTACCGCTGTGAGCGGTATATCGCTCAGCCTCATGAGGATTGGGTAGAACCCATCGGTCAAGTCGATGGCGCTGAAGACCTCACTACCCGACATTGCGTCGAGCACCATGTCCTTCCGAGGAATCGGCGTCTGGGCAGGGATGGTAGCGTCGTTCAGCTTGTTGAAGGCATGGACGATGCGCCATTTGCCCGTGGCTTTCTTCACACAGAAGGTTGGACTGGAGTGCGGCGATGTGCTCTCACGCACATGACCCGCCTTGCGGCGGCTCTCGAAGAAGTCATCGATAGCTTGAGCCTGATCTCGCGGAAGCGGCCGCTGCCGCGTCACACAACACTTCGAGCCGGGCACGAGATCGATCTCGTGGCGAATTCCTCGGTCAGCTGGCAACTCAGCTGAGATCTTATCCGGAAATACATCTTCATATTTTCGGGCGGTCTCGTAGACTGGATTGCCGGATTCGCGTAGCGCGTCCCAAGACTGCGCTACGAAGCGCTCCTCGCGGACCGACTTCGGCTCAGCGCTCTTTGGGCGCGAGGGAGCGTCGCCATCACTGACTGCATTCACTTCGGGCGACGCCGAATCGACGTCGGTGATCAGGCAAACCTGTTCGATTGCATCGTCCTTGAGGCCGCGAAGAAAGTTCTTCCAGGAGAGACCTGGTAGTCGAGTGATCGACCCTGCCTCGCTAGGTGAGTTTGCAAGCTCGAGTGTTCGTCGGCGACCGGGAGTACCTTCCACGTACTCAAGCACGCAGACCGACTCCGTCGGTGAGCTGTCACTTGGCACGGGCTCTCGCGAGGTTTCAGCCGACGCCGCTTCGACTTCCGCCGCCTCGAGGATGATGAGTCGCTCTCGCTGGACGAGAGGTCACCCCCCTCTAGCGGGAGCCCCTGCTCGACCGCGGTAGTGTTCAGCGGGAGCGCCAACTGCTCGCCCACCGGCTCAATTGACGGGAGCCCCTGATCGACCGCCATCTCGTTCGTTTGCGGGAGCCCCTGCTCGACCGCCATCTCGTTCGTTTGCGGGAGCCCCTGCTCGACCGCTATCTCGTTCGTTTGCGGGAGTTCCTGCTCGACCGCCATCTCGTTCGTCTGCGGGAGCCCCTGCTCGACCGCCATCTCGTTCGTCTGCGAAGGCCCCTGCTCGACCGCCGTCGCGTACATCTGCGGGAGCCCCTGCTCGACCACCAGTTGGTGTTCATCCCCGCGTCGCCACGGGGACTCGTCAGTTAACAGCACTGCGCAAGCCGTGCAGAGAGGGCCATCGCTCACTCTGTGCACAACGTTCGTCGTGGAGGACCGGTCCACGACGGTGACGTGAGGCCTATCCTATTGGGCGACCAGGAGGTGTGTGAACACCTCGCTCACATCATAACCACTGCGACGCTTGACCGACCGGGCCAACCAGTCAATCTCTGGTTGATAGCGCGTCAGCCACGGCATACCTAGGATGCAGTCAAACGCGTAATTCATCTCAATGACGAGGAAGTCGTCGTTGCTTCGGAAACCGTCGAACGTGTACGGAAGTGTTCGCGCCGCGCGACGCGGCGTGATTTCCCATCGGCCAACTTGACAGCGACCTCCCCTCTACCTTTGCGGACAGTGATGTCCGACGGGAGTACCGACAAGCACGACGCGCGGAAGCAGTTGTTGGTCGCTCCTGAATCAAGGAGCGCTCGCAGTGGTTGCCGGGCACCGGCGATATGAAGACTGACAATGATCAATCTTGAATCGCTCGGCGTGGTGGTGGCATGAAAGTGTGCATGCAGCACAGGAGGGCTAGGAGGTTGGGCTGCCACCGGGGGACCCGGACCTCCATTCCAGCCAGTAGGGCGCCCCGCACCTACTGACCCTGACCGTTTTTTGGCTGGTCAGAACTCACGGGCTCGGCATCGACATGCGCGAGCACTGGAGCTGGCGCGCGGCACTCCGCCGCGCGGTGACCGACCTTCCGACAGCGGAAGCAGGTGAGAGAACGATTGCTCCGAGCACCGCTTCGACGCACTACATGACGCTGACGATTGCTCGTCACATCGATAGCGTCGATGTCCATGGGCTCGGGCGCAGAATCCCGAGCTGAAGCAGGTAGCGCGTGAGCGTATGACGCCGCAACCACGTAGTCCTCGCGTAGGGCGAGGGCGAATGCCTCTTCGAGTGTAGAGGGGTCCGATCTTGTAAGGCAGTAGCGCGTCATGCCTTCGCGCATACCGAACACGAATACGTGAACCTGAGAGGCCATATCGATCGGCTTAGACACGATGCACGAAGCGAGGTGTCGTGTCTTCTAGACGTAGTCGCGCATAGTCATCGTGCCTTGCCGAAGGGCGAAGAAGTCTGCCCGAATTCGGGATTCATCTTGCGGCGGCTCGAACGCGAGCCGAAGGTCACTCTGGAGGGTATCCAGAGTGGGGAAGACGTTGGGATCGACAACCAACTTGCCGAGTGCCCATTCCTTGGCTTTCCCAGACAACCGCGAAAGGAGGAAATGGACCTTCGCGGAAGGCGCCTCGATCAATCTCGAGGCGATGGCGATGTCGATCTCTCGAAACCAGCGATTCAGCGGAAGTCGATCTTCTCCGGCACCGGAGTAGGTGGACGTCTCTAGTTTCACGACGTCATTCGTGGAGATACGCGAGGGAGTTGACACTCGCCGATTCGCATCGGCGAGCTCGCGTTCCATGAATTCTTGTGCCGCAACGCGCTGCTCGTCGGGCGTCGCTGAGCGCAGCAGCGACGTGACGACGGCTTCTCCGGACACCGCCGCGAGGCGGTGGAGAGCTTCCCACTCGATCCGAGTGAGATGGAGAAAGGCAGCGTGATCGAGGTCTTGGCTCATGTCGAACTTGGTCGTTGGAAGGACTACGAAGTGCTACCAGGTGTAACGGGCCAGGTATTTACTCCGTTACTTGCTTACACTATAGTGTTGAGGAAGCTCGCAATAGGACGACTGAGTCTTAGGTTTAAGGAAAAATCAACTCTGACTTTATTTTAGGACCAAGGCCACAGCCCTGGCCACTCAAATACACGACATAGTCCAATTGGCTAATAATGGGTATGGCTCCCCATATATCAGCCAATGGCATGACAGCATTTCAGCACACGCTAGTCGTGTGCTGATGCACCTACTTATGTAAAGAAATCTACCTACTGATGTAATGGAGGGGCCCATTACATACAAACGCATCCTGCCAAAGTCGATTATCAGTATTCGAGGGTTTCTAGTCATGGAGCATTGAAAGACTTTGTAAACATGACACAACATGGAGCAATGCAACAAGCCGCAGTGAGCAAGTGACAAAAGCTGAATCCCAAAGATGCAGTACGAGCAATACAATCTCGATTTGAAAGTTTGGACGTTGGTGACTGAATTAAATTCAGCTTTATCATTATCCATTGACAGAAATCGAATTGATGCGAATCTTTGGATAAATGAATTTGTAACACTGCAACGTGTTGAAGTTGGCGTACCGGCTATGACGAGATATGCAATGAGCCAGATTCGATTAAACGACATCGGGAACGATATTGATAATGCTACAACGGCAGATACTGCGGTGTTAAAAGCTTGGGGAGCAATGTGATGTAATGCAAACTCACGAGCGCCATTTACTCCAACCCGCAGCCAACTTTGTTGGAGAGATCGCCATTCAGCTATAGCTAAGCCGATGTTCGAGTGTCGCTCGCCGTTCCTGCCTCATAGGTAGGACAGGATGGTCAAGTACAGCTGGCTGCACTTCTACTGCAGCCAGCGGGATACAAGGACGACATCCCCTGGGCTGCTATCACGGCAGGCGGGTGCGTCCAAGACTAGATTAGATAGCTCACTCCTCAATTTCCATTATAGTAACCAAGCAACTAGAAGCAATACACGTTGTCTTATCGGGGGTTCCAGCTCCCAAATCGTGAGCACGTCACAAGCTACTAAGTAATGAAAAGTAGCACCATCTTTAAGACTGACTGGATGAGCTTGTGGGAGGAGAGGGTTTTTATTATCCATTTGCAAAAGAAAGCCTTTTCTCTATGCACTGGGTGTACCATGCTACTAGCAGCGGGTCCTCCTGTACTTAAATTACTAAAGTATTCGGTACGCGCTGCTGGTCACCATCCTTTGGGCGATCTCAATCTGGAGGCCGAAAGTAGTAAGAGCTTCTAGATGTGGTGTAGGGATTTCCAGATTCGACCATACGCCGACCTACTTTAGGTCAAGAATCGGCTCGGTCTGATAACCCAGAGCTTAGGAGCCAAGGATCACGGTAAGTACTCGGCGATCTGTCCGGACATGCTATCCGGACAGCCGCTGAGCTCAACGGTCGCCGGAACTCAGCTGAAGGGTCGGTAGAGATCCGAAACGACTACATTTCATTAGATATTTGTATGAGGAGCATAGGATTAAATAGGGGGAGCCGAAAGGGCTCCCAGAAGATAACAGAGCAGAATTTTCCTAGTCCAAGACACGTGTACACTTTTCCGGTAAGTCCCTGCATAGGGCTGGATTATGCCTGCCGTCAATACTCGAGAGGCATATCTTGTAGGGTATTGACTGGTAGCGCCAAGAGATTAGGTCGGTCCGGGTAGGACAAAGTCTCGCTACGCGCGAAAGAAAGTCCCGCATACTCAGCGGGCCGGTACGTCGGATAGCCCGGGTGCCGTAACACTTCTAGCTGAGCTGCCTCTGCGCTCGGTGACCTGTAAAAGCGCTCGCGCGCCGTCGTCCATCCTTTGGTGGAGGGCACAGGGTTGTGAACGAGCTCAGCCGAACCAAACTCGGCGGAGCCTCGGAAGTGATCTGACTTGGTTAGTCGGAACCGGGTGGAAGCGAGCCACTCGTCTGTCCCGGAAGGGCCGGACCGCGAGGGGACCACCCTCTGCGCAGGCCATACAAACCGCCGACCTAACTCGGCGATTCGTTGTGGTTTGTGTAAGGAATCCACATCTGACGATATTTGTGTGTTCTACTACACCACAACTGGTGCCGCGACCCGGGAACAGGAGTGTGTGCTTGTTTTTATAGGTGCCAGCTAACCAAGTTAAGAGGAAGAGAAGAGAAAGAGAAGAGTGAAGATGGTCAAGGGATCAGCAACTCCGAGCGACGGAAGCCCAGCGACGGCTGGATGATCGCCTCTCGCGGGGTCGGACCCGGCGGATCAACGACTCATCGCCATGACGATGGAGGTGGGACGAACCGTCCAGTTCGACGAGGATGGCCAAGACCAGGAGAGCGAGAACGGAGATGCAAGTGAAGGAGAGTATGAAGAGAAGGCCGAGACCGCTGAGCTCGGAGAAACGAAGACTACCGCCGAGCTACTTGGCGAGGTGGAAGAGTTGACGCTGCAGGTGGGACGCATGGGAGCCCCACGTCCTGTCGAGCGCAACTTATCCGCCGAGCTCGACGAAGGTGCGGACGATGAAGAAGATGAAGAAGAACATGGCGTTGCTCAAGGGAACCGTCCGCCCCTTATTCCGAAAGCGACGAGGAACGCCGATACGCCGAGCGCCAATAAAGTGTTGGCTCGACTCGGCGAGGAGATGAGAACGAGATCGGAATGGATGATGATGTTCGCGCCTGTAGCGATGGCGCAGGCGAAGTGGCCGATGTTGGGTCCCGAGTTAACTCAGCCGGTGCGTGCAGCCAACATCAACCAGTTGGTGGAAGAAACTGTGTTGCTGTTGAAGGCGATGGGCTATCGGTGCAACAGCCGACCAAACAGCCTCATCCTGTCCGACTGGAGTCTGACCCGTGCCGGAGCCGAACTCTGGCAATGGAAGAAGAAGCTGAGAGTGGCGTTTGGATTGGAGAAGGCCCCTGGTGGAACGAAGAAGGTGTACAGCCGAGTAGCCGAGTTCAAACCACTCGGCGAGAACCCGAGCAAGATTCCTTTGCCGAAGACCCCGGAGACGAAGAGACGGGAAGTGTTCCGCGCTACGCAAGGAACTCCGTACTTCGAAGACTCTCACGTGCTGACTCCACTGAAGCTAAACCCGACTCAGCGAGCGCCGAGTCGTGGGCAGCGAAATGTAGGTCGTTACCGTGAATTGTATGACGCTGCAGATGAGGCTGAGGCTTACGAGGAGGATGAAGAAGACGACGACGCCTTCGACGTGAGAGGTAACCGTGAAGAAACCGTGAAGGACTACATCCGAAACTTGAGCTTTGACGCGACTGAAGAGGACTCGACGCAGTACCTCGAAGTCCAAACCCACGCCTCGCTCGACAAAATCGCCAAGTTCGAAGGAAAGCGCTACCGCTCTGACGCGTCGCTCCAGTGGCTCAAGCGTTTCATCTACGAGATGAAGAGCACCAGGATGCCCCAAAGTGCATGGTGCGAGCCTTTCTCGCTATGCTTGGGACGCCCGGCGAAGAGTTGGTACAGGCAGCTGCCGAAGAAGACTCAGCGACGTTGGAAACTACTCAGCGAGGCGTTCCTGGATTATTATTGCTCACAGTTCGACCAATCCGCCCGCACTCGTTACTACTCGGCGAAACGTAAAGCCAACGAACCGATCTGCGACTTCCTGATCCGACTCAACGGGTATGCTCGGACGGCCAAGATCCAGTACGAGAAGGGTGGCGCCGACGCAGCTGACCAAGTCGAACACTTCTTGCTGCATTGTGGTGATGACGATGTGATGGATTTGATGTACCCCTTGCAGTTGGAAGACATCAGTAAGGTGGAACAGATAATCAATCGTCGAATCCTCGGCGAGAAGCGCAAGAAGCAACGCGACCGACTCGTGATCGCACGAGGCCGAGATGACAAGCGGAAGGATCAGAGCCGCCGAGATGAGAAGCGAAGTCGCAAGGAAGAAAACCGCGACCGCCGAGTCACTGTCGTTGACGCTGACTCCGACGGAGAGGAACTCATCGATCAGAGCCCGCCGAGTCCGTACAACTCCAAAGACGAATGGGATGATGAGGACCAGTCCGGAGGACACGACTCAGCGTAAGACGACGACTACATTGACGCCGGCGTTTCCAATGATAAAGGAAATACACCGGACCGCCGAGAGAACTCGGCGGGAGACCAGAATGGCTCGAACCGAAGCTGGGGAAACTCAGCGAACCGACCTCCGCGACCGTACAACCAACGAGAACAGTCGAACCGTGGAGATGGATCACGCGACAACACCCAACGAGGACCTTGTGCAGCTTGTGGAAGAATGGGGCACTCGGCTCACTACTGTCGACGACGCTGCAAATTCTGCAGACAAGTCCATGAAGGCGGCCAGTGCGAGCTGTTTCGTTAATATGAGAAGCTGGCTGCGTTCGTGAAGAACTCTGTCGACAAGTCGCAAGTGCCAGAAGACCTGCAAAACCTTTACGCGCCGAGTGATTTAAACTCGGCGGCCCGCCAACACTGACTGGGTTGGAATATGCCGGGCTGCCACAGTCAGCTGAACCTGCAGTTGAGGCGAACTTCTTGTTTGCCTTCGTAGGCGAAGCAGGACAGCCCGAGGGAAGAAGCGGGGATGGCAATTGGATGTGTGAAATCGACGGAATTGAACGTGAGCTCGGTGAGTTAGATGATAACAACCGAGCGATTGCACGTGTAACTCGGCAGTCAGACCAAGCTGTGCATCGTACCAGGATAATGAAGCTGCTTCCGGGAGAACGGCTGGGATGGTGGTCAGCACAGACGTTTGATCGTCGAGTTAGAATGAGAGCCCTCGTATTGGGTGCAGTGAACGACCGAAGGACCAAGATATTATTGGATACTGGAGCAAATGTCTCGGCGATAAGTGAGTACTTCGCGAGGAAACTGCGTCTCAAGAGAGTGGCCAGCAGAGATAAGCGAATTGACATACAAGGAATAAGTAAAGACAGGATGGTGACAACGTCAAGAGCAGTGGTGAAGGTGACACTCGGCTGGGAAGTGGCATACGAGTTTGAAGTATGGATAATGCCTCATCATGCCGGAGTCGATTTGATTCTCGGCACCGACTTCATGATCCCAGCTGGAATCCGTCTGGATCTGTACAACTCGGCGGTAAAGCTACCCGATGAGATGGTGATCCCACTCATCCGATCAAGTAATGCACCGACCAAGACCGAGTTCGGACCAAATGTCCCATGCGGGCCACCAGACGGGTTGACGATCGAAAGTCGAATGACCGCTGAGTTCAAATTGCCCAGGCGACAACCCAGTGAGTCGACGCATGACTTGTAGGTGCGACGGACGAAGGGTTGGATTCCGACGGTTGTTTTTAATCGCCGAGGAAGACCAACCCATGTCCTGATTACGAACGTACGACAGACGTCAGTCTGGTGCCCACCTCACTTTTATGTGATAAAATGGCAGCCACATGGAGTACTGGCCAATGAGGGATATGTCCGCGTGAACTCGGCGAAGTACCGTGACTGGCAGATATTGGCCTTTGAGTCGGCGATGGATAAAGATTTGCTGCAGAAAGAACAACGACTGTACGACGACTGGTTGTCACACCAGCCGCCAGCTGTGGAAAGACGAAAATACCCAACTCCGACGGCGGTGGAAAGACGACCTCCTCCAGTGGAAAGTGGACCAGAATTAACATGCGCCGAACGCTGGAGAAGGATCGAAGCCGACACTGAAGCCGGCGACTACGAGAAGCGTCACGGTAACGCAGACGTCATATCGACTTCAGGGGTGACAAGGGGTGACCCGGCTATAAACTCAGCGTTCAAGCTGGAAGACGTCCGAGCGGACCGTACGTCGGTGCTACACGATGGCCAAGATGTCTCCTATCAGCTGTCCAAGTTTGAAGACGATGGCGCCATTTCTGACGTCAACACGAACTCAGCGATTGAAGGAACAAGTGAAGTAAGGGCCACGGAAGACGTGTCGGCGACTGAAGACTCAGCTATAACGGAAGGAGACCTTGAAGAACGCTCGGAACACGCCCTATGTGACGCTCACCCCGTTGCTGACAACCGAGCCAAGTTTGGAATAATTAGACCAAGTTCTGCAGCCGCGGTGAACTCAGCGATGGGTACACCGGAAGCCTGCATTACCCAGTCGGCGGCGGTGGACTCGGCGTCAGGAGATCTAAACACTGAGAGCGCCTCGGACGTGGGCACAGCATGCGGTGAGGATGCCAGCTATACCGAAGACGCGTTTGCATGCACAGAAGTTAGTTCTGCCGTCACAACCAACTCAGCGGTTGATCACTCCGACGCGACCAAGGACTATGATAATCGGGAGGTATTACTACCTGAAGGACTAAAGCCGAACGACGACCCAGCTACGGCGGACTCAGCGTTGGAGACTATGGAGGCTGAAACCGGTTCGGAAGTGGTTAGACAGCACGACAATGATACCATCTACCTCGGAGACAAGTTTGAGCACGCAGGAGTCAGATCGGCCATTGCAGTGAACTCAGCGAATACGGGCCCTGACGCGGACGACACCTATGATTTATCAGAGGTATCACTGTTGAGAGGTACTGGAACTGAGATCGGAGTAACGAGCTCGGCGACGATGGTGTTCGACCCCGGCGGAATTGGATACAGGTTAGAACACGCTGTGGATGAAGAAACAGCTTCGCAGAAAGCAGGTCATGTCAGTGGTACAGACCCTAAGACCGTGACCAAGCTTGCCACCGCTGAGCTCAACTGGGAAGATGATGAATGCAACGAGTCCCTGAAATACCTCGCGCCTCCCTCCAAGAACCTGGCGACAGTAAGAATGAGCCCAGAGCTGCTATATGCCCGAATACCAGCTGACTTTGCAGGATGCGTGCTGTCATTTGATGGCTCAGCGAAGACGGCTAAATACGGCGGGTATGGCAGTTGTTCGTGGATACTGTGGCGCCTTTCGAATTGGGACATTGAGATTGCTGCGAGTGCGTACCTGTCGTCCACCACAGTCAACATCGCCGAGTACACCGGCATGAACAATGGAGTCTTGGCGGCGATTGACCGAGGAATAACCGATCTGATTATCGTGGGTGACTCCCGGCTTGCAATCCAGCAATCCATGGGGGTGATAGCATGCAAGAAGGAAACGTTGCAAGTGGAACTAGCTCGGCACAAGGATCTCACGAAACAACTCAACTCGGTCCGGTATCGACACATAGCGCGACACTATAACGCAGCGGCTGATTCTCTCGCTACAGAAGCACTGGAAGCTAAAGCTGGACGAGTAATTCTTGGGACGGATAGGAAAGCAGAGCTGAGAATGATTAACCGCGTAGCCGAAGAACTGTACGCCACAGACAACCCAGCGGAAACACCGATTGTCACGGCAGTCACTCGTAGCCGAGTACGCCGAGTTCACTTTGAGGACGAGCTGGATGAAGACTCGGCTAGAGCAAGAGGAGGAAGTCAGGATCATGAAGCCATGTCTACCAATCCTGGAGAATCCGCGTTTGAAAGCAGTGGAGATGAATTCGAACAAGTCAGCAGGGCGTCGACTCGGCGGATTAACCACACGACCCCGAATGTCGAAACAGGGTCGCAGATGGAGTCAGCCCAGACAGCCCAGAATGCCAACGACATTGATCCAGTGACGGTACAGACTGAGCGGAGACGACGAATCGCGAAGGCACAAGATGAAGAACTCAGGTGGGCCGATCTGAAGGCGTACCTGAGAGGTGAATTGGAGGACCTTAAACACCGTCGAGCTCAGAATGCCGGCAAAGTCGCAGAAGTCTTTGTACTCAGCGAAGACGGCCTGTTATACCGCCGAGATGAAGCCCGCCGACTAGGCGAACTCGGCGAACCGAACCTCTCATTGAGATTGGTGATTCCGTCAACCATGGTCGACGAAACACTTCATATTTGGGCTTCCCGCCGACGGACACGGCAACACCGGAATTTTGGTGTGTTATCACCGAGTCAAAGCCGACTACTACTGGATTGGTCTTTACGCCGACGTGGTGAAACATGTTAGGGCCTGCGAGGACTGCAATACTAGTAAGAGCAAGCCACAGTTGAAAGGTTATTCGCCGGGAAATGTGGTGTCAGACCATCCATTCCAAGTCGTGTCAATGGATTTCGTGATTCCCCTTCCTCGAAATCAGCGGGGCAATACTGCACTGCTGCTGTTCCAGGACCACTTCACGGGGTTCGTTATCGCTAAGGCTATGAATGACACCGGAGCACTCGAAGTGGCCAAGGTATTTGAGGAATGCGTCTTCAGGCAGTTCGGGGCTCCGTCTCTGATACGGCACGACCGAGATCCAAGGTTTATGAGTGAAGTGTTCCAAAAGTTCTCCGAGATGATGCAGTCGAGATCAAGAGCTACGCTGAGTTACCGACCACAAGCTAACGGTCAACAAGAGAGGTCAGTCAAGACAATGGTTCAGACTATACGGGTCTACGTAGAAGACCCACTTCAAGCCGACTGGGATGACATCGCCGAGAAGATGGTACGCTATCAACAACTCAAGAGATTCGACTCGGCGAGAAACCCCTTTCTATCTGGTGCATGGTTGGGACGCCAAGTCTACACTCAAGGCTATGACGAGTTCAATACGACGTGAACAGGGACGCCCAGTCAACTCGGCGGACGCAGTCGAGTGGCGCCGAGAAGCGAACAGACAACGAGAAGTGGCACTTTGATTAGCAGCTGAGTTCCAAGTGCGAGAGAAAGCACGACGAGCTCGAGAGCACAACGAAGCGTTGAGCAAGAAGGAGAAAAGATCCATTCCCAACACAGCAGATGACGAAGATGAAGTTGCAGAACCAGGCGATGAATCCACCAAATCCTTGTTCAAAGAAGGAGATCAAGTCTGGTTGTTTATGGAGCGAGTCAAGTCGGGCCTGACCAAGAAGTTAGCCCACCAATGGCATGGACCATTCAGGGTGAAGAAGAAGGTGGAAGAATTCGCCTATGAATTGGAGTTACCCGACAAGAGTGGATATAGGTTCTACCCAGTGGTCCATGTATCACGTCTGAAGGCAGTCACCGAACTCGGCGGAAGACCAAAGACGAGGCTAATCGCCGACCTCGAAGAGACTCAGCGATTTGACTTTGATGAAGAATTACTGCCTGAAGACAGCTGGGAACCAGACACAAGTACAAACCAGTATGAAGTCGAAGCAATTATCGACGATGAGCTACCATTATCCACAAGTACGTCACGATCACAACGGAAGTTTAAAGTTAAGTGGGTCGGCTACGATGAGCCTACTTGGGAACAACTGTCGAATTTGTCATGTGGGGGTCTCCTGTTTGACTATCTACGACAGAAGAAGCGCGAAAACCGTCTGCAAATGGTGCAAGTTGCAGATGAGGATTAACAGCTATTGCACCAAAAGTTACACCAACACAGCGGACGACACAGGCCGAGTTGAGACGGAATGCTACTGTGTCGAAACTACATATACTGAATAATTACGAAATGAAGTCCTAAACGATACCTACGGGACGCCCAGTCAAAGGAAGAAAACTAAAAAGTCGGCGATCCGGATTCCAAGTGAGTTGAACCCGACGGAGACAACTGGGAAGAGCTCAGCGGACTCGACGATTGGGGGCGTGGCGTCGTAGCAGACATCATCCCTTGGGAACTTGCGGAAGCAGCATGCAAAATCGCTCGCCGCTGCACGGGATCGGAGGGCTCCACGGAACGAGTAAATCCGTAAGCCATGAGCCTCGCCAAGAAGGTCAATTCTTCTCGGCGATCATGCCCTTGCTCGTTAATTCTGGCCAAGAGGGAGTCAAGACTCACTGGAGCAGCCGAGCTTGGCTGATTGGTGGCGCCCGAAGTGGTGTCGCCCGGCAAGCTCGGTGGACCAGGAAGGCGCACGCGAGAAGACTCTGCCGACTCCGCGTCAGACTCATGGGAAGTTGTCAGGTCAACCAGCCCAGCTTCATGCCGGTCGCTGACCCCACGAGTACCGACGGGTCGAGGAATCGACTCAGCTGGCACGCCTTCACCTCGACGAGGAGTTGGAGAAGAAGGATGGTGCCACGGGTTGTGCTGGAACAACATGCGAAGAGTAAGGAGCTGCCAAGTGAGTGACAGCGGAAGCAACGAACGTACCAAAGAAGGTGGTGGGGAGCCGCGAGACGTCATCAGCCGAGTACGGACCAACGGTGGCAGAACAAAATGAAGGATTAAGACACTCACCTACTCGGCTCGTATCATAACCGGGGCAGTTGTGGTGTAGGGATTTCCAGATTCGACCATACGCCGACCTACTTTAGGTCAAGAATCGGCTCGGTCTGATAACCCAGAGCTTAGGAGCCAAGGATCACGGTAAGTACTCGGCGATCTGTCCGGACATGCTATCCGGACAGCCGCTGAGCTCAACGGTCGCCGGAACTCAGCTGAAGGGTCGGTAGAGATCCGAAACGACTACATTTCATTAGATATTTGTATGAGGAGCATAGGATTAAATAGGGGGAGCCGAAAGGGCTCCCAGAAGATAACAGAGCAGAATTTTCCTAGTCCAAGACACGTGTACACTTTTCCGGTAAGTCCCTGCATAGGGCTGGATTATGCCTGCCGTCAATACTCGAGAGGCATAGCTTGTAGGGTATTGACTGGTAGCGCCAAGAGATTAGGTCGGTCCGGGTAGGACAAAGTCTCGCTACGCGCGAAAGAAAGTCCCGCATACTCAGCGGGCCGGTACGTCGGATAGCCCGGGTGCCGTAACACTTCTAGCTGAGCTGCCTCTGCGCTCGGTGACCTGTAAAAGCGCTCGCGCGCCGTCGTCCATCCTTTGGTGGAGGGCACAGGGTTGTGAACGAGCTCAGCCGAGCCAAACTCGGCGGAGCCTCGGAAGTGATCTGACTTGGTTAGTCGGAACCGGGTGGAAGCGAGCCACTCGTCTGTCCCGGAAGGGCCGGACCGCGAGGGGACCACCCTCTGCGCAGGCCATACAAACCGCCGACCTAACTCGGCGATTCGTTGTGGTTTGTGTAAGGAATCCACATCTGACGATATTTGTGTGTTCTACTACACCACATAGATATAGGTCGACTATTCGATTGCTTCAGCTACGCTTAATTTTTTTTAGAATACCCATTTGGATCTTTTAGGAGCTACTAACAGTATTTGGCCATGTGCCTGCTTCTTCTACTTAGAAGAAGCACATAAATGATTCGGCTATATAATAATCTTCTTCTGGGCATTTATTATAAGAAAACAGCTCTTGTATTGCATTGAAAACGCGTTTCGCAAACCGTACTGTGCTCAGCTATTGCAGGCGTCTGGATATCTCTCGTTTCATATAATTTCTTCATATATCTATTAATAACAGAGTCCATCTTGCGGTGCAACGCGAGAAGCCCGTCGATTAGATTCTACCTAGGAGGTTTGCTCTGACCACAGAGATGAAGATATAGGTCGAAAACGTATTGGAGTCTGTGGCGTCTGGAGGTAAGTATTTTAATTATATGATACTTGAGTCGCTCTCTGTCACGCCATTCGTGATACTTTTATAGCGTCATCAATATTAATATACTCTTTAACCTAAGATTGCTAGTACTTCACAGTTCCGACTGGAAACAAGCTTGCCTGACGCCCAGCATCGCACGGAAAGGAAGAAAAATGGGGGAAAATTAATCAGCCGTCATTCATGAGATCTTGGACGCTCTGGAGACGATGATGCAGCCATTGCCACCTTTAACTAATGCCATGTGAGCTCCAGTGTCATGAACGCTTCGTGAGCACAGTAGGTTCGTTGAGGATTTAAAGATTTATCCAGACGGACCGTACGAGCGGATTGTGGATCGTGTTCGGACCAGAAACTATAGTGACGTGAAGAACTACGAGTTCCAGTGCCGGCAGTTCATTTCGAGGCAGCGAACTTGTGATGAGGACAACCCAGTGGATGTTAGTTAAAGTCGAGCAAACCCTTAATAAATAACCAGCTTTTTCTAAGGAATTGGCACCGAGTCCAAAATTGGTTCAAGTCGACGCTCAAATGGTGTATCGAGGTGCTGTCATGTCAATGTCTCCGAGCCCAGGAACATGCTGCAAATGTCCCGGTCGATCGCTTCCCTGTTCAACATAGACGGTCTGTCTTACCGCCAAAAAATCGTGACTCTTTCTACTTTTACAGCCCAGCGATACCAATTGGTGGCCCTGCCACGCGATGGTATCGAGCTATTTCTAAGCAAGATAAACGCGGACGTAAGCTGTACGAGACTGGTGTAGTTGCCGCTGATCCCTGAAGAGGTGTTTACCTTACAAGCGCCTACCCTACAGATCTGAAGGAAGAGGACGATGACGACTGGATCATGAGAAGCGCTCGCAGAGCTGCCTCGGAAATCGACTGGACGACGTCGGAGACAGTTTTGCTTTCATTGCCGATGGCCAGTCAAGTACAAAGTCACGGAGCGTGGAGCACCGACGAGCACGAAAGGTATTGTGAAGGCGTGAGATTATTTCGGTATGGCTTGTGGAAATCCATCGCAGATCACATAGGAACGAGGACAGTGACACAAGTGACTATTCATGCGCAGAGTGTGTTGAAGTAGGGAGATCCGAACCAGAGATCCGCTGACGATAGGCGCCGAGCAGCGCAATCACCTGGAAGGCAAGACATAGGTTAGTAGGGATAAGGAATCTAATCTCACTCTCTCTTTTGCGTAGTTATCCACAGGTGCGCCGGAAGTGCAGCCCGTCCGAGGATCGGGCTTCTACAGGTCTTGAGCCCAAATGACCAGAGCCATAGATGAGGTCATCGGCGATGACGCGCCAGCGCCGACGCCGATAGAGCCCGTTGCCAGTCGCGAAAGGACCGGCATGGCCGACGACACAGTGGAGATGAGCACCGCCGTGGCCCACGAAATGGGCAGCGGCAACAACGCCGACGCTGATGCGCCGGCGACCAGGGGAACCGCCGCAGAGCTGATGACGCTCTTGCGGGGCGTAGCGGGTCAGCTGGAGCGGCTTGACGAGTCGCAGACCAAGCTAAAAGCGTCGCATGAGAAATTTGAGAAGCAGTTGGACGATCAAGATGCAAGGCGTGCGTGCCTGAATCGCCCTTCGACACCACCCATGAACTCCAGTCTGTTTGCGTCTGGACTCGGCCGCGGGACAAGAATGCATATCGACTCGTTCGGTGGGTCGCCACAGACGTTGCTCACATTGACGCCGCGTAGGCCAGCTGCCGCACCACAGTACTTCGGACAACAGCAACCTGGCTACGGCATGCTAATGTCTGAGTTGCAGCGCCTGTACGCCGCAGCACAAGGAGCGCAGCCGGCAGCACCAGCACCAGCGCCACCACGAGATGGTCGGACATAGGCTGGAGGCGAGCATTTCCAGCAGCAGAACCAAGGCGTCCGCTACCCGGACGCGCGACAGAAGAAGCTAGCGATCCGGCCATTCTACGGCAAGGAGTTGTTCGTGGGGCTCGGATCTGGATTCCTCGAGTGGGGTCGACGCTTCGAGAGACAAGTTGCGCTGGCGCAGTCAGAATGTGGGTTCGCGTGGCCGGAAGATGTGAAGGTGGATCTGCTGGGGCATTACTTGGCGGGGGCAGCAGAAAGGTACTATAACAAGCAAGTAGATGCCTGGTGGACACAACTGCCCACACTGCAATACGTATGGAGAGGATGCTCGAGACGTATAAGACCAACATCACCCCCGCGCAAGCAATGAAGTTGCTCACTGCGCCGAAGGAAGGCAAGAGATCGTGGCCCGAGCACTATATGTACTTGGGCGCCGTATCAGAGGCATGCGGTGGCGGGGCAGACTACCTTGTGCTGAACAACATCGTGCAGTACGCGTCCGCAGATTTGCGTACCGTGCTAATGGCCAAGTAGATGGGACAAGAGCGGACTACTTGCAGCAGGCTAAGGAGTTGGCACACTTCGCACAAGCCTGGGCATTAGAACCTGCCAAGCACAAGAATCTCGGCAGAGAAGTCGTGGGCGCCGTGGCCGAGCGCCACGGCAAGGAGACACGCACCTGCCATCAGTGCGGGAAAGTTGGACATCTGCGCGCAGCATATCCTGAGCGGACGCGAGGGGGCGGCAGGAAGCCTGACCTCACGCTGTCAGTAGGAGAGACGTCGGACGAGTACGACGTGATGTGGATCTTGGACAGCGGGTCCAGTCGGCACTTCGTGAGCGATGCGTCGTGGCTGGATGACGTCGAGGAGTACTTGGCAAGTGCGTACAGCCAGACGGAAATCCACTCAAGATCAGCAAGAAAGGGACTCTCACACTGCGCGTCATGGCGAGCGGCACGGAGCAGATCGTGAAGCTCATGGACGTGCATTGCGCCGAGAACATTGTGCTCAACTTGATCTCCTGCGGCTAACTTGACAAGAAGGGGTATACGCTGACATACAGAGACGGATGACGCGTCGTTGCTGGTGTAGACGGAGGGCGAGTAGCATTTGACATGGATCTGCGGTATGGCGAGCTAGTCGTGCCGCCGTCGTAGAGCGGAAAGGAGAAGCCTCGTCGGGAGTAATTATGGCGGCACTTGATCGGGCTGAGGCCGAGGCCGCAATGGTGTCGGATGACGTGCAGAAAGACACGTTGGTGGAGTTCCACAAGAGGTTCGGACACTTAAACTACGACGCAGTTGAGAAACTTGCACGGGACCCGAGCTCGGGCATCGTCATCACGGACCATCACCGCGTCAACTGCTTAACCTGCGCGCAGGGGAAACAGATGAGATCCGGCAGTCGCAGAAAGATACTGGGGACCACTCGCCGATCGATCGAGCTGGTGGAGTAATCTGCTCGGACTTGAAGGGTCCGATGACGCCGCGAGATCGTCTCAATAACCGCTACATGATAAACTTCGTCGATCATAAGAGCAATTACTGCAGAGTGTTCCTGGCGCGAACGATAGATGATGCCGCCAAGCAGTTCGAACACTTCCTCACGTTCTTTGAGAAGCGTTTCGACTGCAGAATTCATGTACTGAGGACGGACTCGGGCGGAGAGTACCAAAACGTAGACTTATTCTGCAAGAAGACCGGCGTAGTGCGTCCGGAGCGAGCCCAGAAATCAAGCCAGCAACGGAAAGGCTGAGCGCATGCATCGGACCATAATGAGCATGGCACGGTGCATGATCTTCGCCTGTGGACTGCCATTAAACGTTTGGGGGGATGCTGTACTGTACGCGGCCTACATTCTGAACAGGTCGCCGACTAACTCGAACCCGGGCAGAGCTTCGCCGCTGAAGGTACTAACGAAGCAGACACCGGCACCGGGCGAGATCGTCGTTTTTGGCACCCCGTGTACTGTGTATAGAGACCCGCGGAGCAAACATTTCTCGCAGCGTGCTCAGCAGGGCATGATCGTCGGCATTGGAGAAGGAACGAAAGGATACAGAGTTTACCTGCCAAAGGACCGCGTGGTGGTCACAATACAACACGTGAAGAGCATTGAGCCGCTTAACAAGACCCAGAACGAGTGGGTGCAGCGGCTGTACCTGCAGGATGATGACAGTGCTGTTGAGGACGAGTCCACGGGTGGAGCTGCGAGCGCCGCTGAGGCGGCCACCACTGAGAGCGCGTCGGCCGAAGGCTGACGCGGAAAAAGGGAAAGGTACTATCCAAGCAGAAGAAAACCTGGCAGCGAGAGCGTCACGAGACAAGTTCGGTCGCGCGTAAGGCTGTGGAGGAGACGGACGAGTCCGTGCAGCAGGAGGAGCCAGAAACCAGAGTGGTAAACAATGTGATGGATGTAGACATAAGGAGCTACCGAGAGGCGATGCGCAGCCAGTGCCGTGAGAAATGGATGAAAGCCATGAAAGATGAGCTCGAAGCATTCGAGTAAAATGGAGTGTGGAAGGTCACGCGGCTACCTAGTGGGGCGCGTCCACTGCATACAAAATGGGTCTTCAAGACGAAAAAGGATGCTGCAGGACGCATCAAACGGTTGAAGGCGCGGCTCGTGGCCTGTGGGAATGAGTAAGAGTTCGGTGTGGACTATGGAATCACCTTCGCTGCGGAGATCGACATGTGCAGTATGAAGCTCATCCTGTGCTTGACCAGGAAGTGGAGGGTCCCAGTAAGACACGGGGATGTACCAAACGCCTACGTCAAGGCGGAGAAGAAGCCGAAACTGGACATCTACATTCGGCTACCGCTGGGAATAGTCATATCGGAGGAAATTAAGAAGCAGCTGAGCGCCACGAGTGACGACGAGCTGGTCCTCGAGCTGAAGAAAGCGCTGTATGGACTAAAGCAGGCTGGGCGACTCTGGAGCAAACTGCTTCACCAGAAGCTGGTAGATTTAGGATTCAAACAGAGCTTGACGGACATGTGCGTCTACTACCGACGGAAGCAAGGAGTGCTGGTCGTCGTAGGCGTCTATATGGACGACCTGCTGGTCACCGGCACGGACCAAGACGCGGTGAACGCGTTCTTTGGAGAGCTATCGGATCTGTCTGTGAAGGACCTGGGAGTGGTGAGCAAGTTCTTGGGGACGCGCGTCACGTATGGTGACGAGAACGGATTCGATCTAGATCAGGAGGTTGCGATCACTGACATCCTGAATGAGTACGAGATGGAGGCGGCGCATCCGGTGCGCACGCCCATTGGTTTGGAGTGGAATGACCTGCCGTTGGATGCGGCCGAGACCTTACCGTTGTCAGGAGACGGTAGCGTGGTGACTGTGGCGAAGTTTCAGTCTTTGATCGGAAGTTTGATGTGGGTGGCGCGTTGCACGCGGTCCGACATCGCGTTCGCTGTGCACAAGGCGTCACGCCGGACACACAGCCCGACGATGGCAGACTGGAGGTTGGCAAAGCGTATAGTCAGGTACTTGTCGGGAGCGAAGGACCTGCGTCTGCAGATGAAGGGAGACAGGAGTTCGGAGCAGCCGCTGGAATTCGTCGCGTACAGCGACGCGGACTTCGCGGCCGACAAGCAGGACAGGAAGTCCGTGACCGGAGGACTCATAACTGTGAATGGGATGCCTGTCAGCTGGACCTGCAAGAAGCAGGGCGGTGTATCGCTGTCCACGATGAAGGCGGAGTATCGTGTGATGGCCTCCAAGTTACTAGGGGTTCGAGAACTTCTAGGCGAACTCGCCGTCGAGCACGTAGAGCCAATGCCACTGCGAGTGGACAATCAGGCAGCGTTGAAGCAGTTAGGGGGTGAAAGTGCAAGCGCGAAGGCAAAGCACATTGATGTGCGTATAAAGTTCGTTAGCTCCTACACGGAGAAGGGCGTTTTGGGCCCCGATTACCGTGAGAGCGAGCATATGCCCGCCGACTTGATGACGAAGTCGTTGAGTGCGCCGAGGATGGCCGACTTACGAGTCGAAGTGGGGCTGCATCAGGCCTCGAGAGGCCAACGTGGCGAAGGTGGAAAATGAGAGCGCTGGTAAGGATGCTTGACGTTGCCGGCGAGGAGGAGTGTTGAAGTGGGGAGATCCGGATCAGAGATCTGCTGACGATAGGCGCCGAGCAGCGCAATCACCTGGAAGGCAAGACATAGGTTAGTAGGGATAAGGAATCTAATCCCACTCTCTCTTTTGCATAGTTATCCACAAGTGCGCTGGAAGTGCAGCCCGTCCGAGGATCGAACTTCTACAGAGTGTACGAGCGAATAGGAGACGGACTGAAGAGCGTAACAAGCGACGTCTGACTGGAAACAAAGCGTCACAATTCCGTGATCTAAGGCCGATACCTCGACCAGAAAGCTCGAGCATTTTTACGTCGAAAAATAATAACGCAACGATGCAGACGCCAGAAGAGCTGCTATTTGCATCAACGATAATACCTCTACCGATTATTACCGACATCCCCAGCATCAATGCAAAGACTACTGGAGCTGCAGCTCCGACTGATGTGGATCAGCTGCTTGTTGGTGAACTTGGAGGTGATAGTTCGGTCATTTTGAATGAACGGAATGACGCTAAGTCGGGGCCGAAGCGGATAGAGCCTATCGAGAGTCTTCAACTGTACTGTACTCAAATGCCCCGTTTTCTTTTCCACCACTAGATATATCGCTTACTGATGAGGCGTCTCCTTGGTGCTGGATGTTATACCTGCAGGAGGGTAACAGTAAAATCTCAGATATTATTATCTTACCCATTAGCAATGGGTTACTGGTACAATGTGCCACTATGAATGCCGGCTTGCTGTCAGCAAGGCTACCCGGTACACGGACGCTCACTTTTCATTTATACGTCGCTGAATAATATTGTGGGATAATGAGCCGCCCAAGCAGTAGCAGCAGCACTTGGACTCGAGGCAGCGATACCAACTGGAGCATGACACGACAGAGCGATAGTACAGTTTTGCAGCCACCCAAGAAGATTCTGCTCTCGACTCTTCGAGTAAAGGTGGTGACCGCGGAGCCGGGGTCTTCAATGCCCCCGAACGATTCTGTACTTAAGCACCAACACCGATTTCAGAACTGGTTCAAGGCGTCGCTCAAATGGTGTGTCAAAGCACTGACTTTGTGCTGTCTTCGACAACCGAAACGCACGTCATACACAGAAATCCGTCGAGGCCCCACGCTTGGCAGCAAGCCGACAATCTCCTCAAATGCTCGGGGTAATTCGTCGTCTATCGAGTTTGTGTCCTTACAAAGTCCCTCATGTGAGCCGGTCCAGAAACACGCTCGATCTGTCACTGACAGTAACACTGAAGACAAAGCCGATGATCTAAACACAAGGAGCGCGCGTGTAGCGTCACGAGAGATCGAATGGAGCGGCAAGAGGCTTCTGTCGCCTGTAAAATCTAATGGAACTATGAAGAAATCTGGCACTTGGAGTCGTGACGAGCACGAACGGTACTGTGAAGCGCTCGGGATGTACCGCTATGGATCTTGGAAGCAAATCGCAGACCACGTAGGGTCAAGAACAGAACGTCAAGTATTAAGTCACGCACAGAGTATTCGTGCACGGAAGAAAAAAGACGAACAGCGGAAAGCGAGTACTATTGCCAGTCGTTTATCACTTTTAGAAACACGGAAAGCCACACCTGAAGAGCTTCTCGCAGCTTCGATGGAAGTTCCTGTGTCCGTGAGCTTGCCATCCTTCGTTGACCACCGTGCCGTCGTCATGGATACCAGTGCCGATACCTCAATTACCGACCTTCCGCCGTGGGACTTGAGTTTCGAACTTGATTTATCATTTACAGACGAGTTTGAAGTCAATATCCCAATAGAAACAACACAAGCAGCAACGACAGAAGACTCGGAGCCGAGGATGAAACGCTCGAAGCAGAACATGGACACAATCGTCACTTTCGACGCCCCACTTACTTCCTCACCTCTAGAAATCTCACTTGACGGTGTCCTAAATGACGAAGATCTGCTCGATCTTCTCGAAGTTTTGTCACCACGTGTGGATGTTGGAAATATGTTATGATCATTTAATACAAATTTGTGAATAAAAGAGGAAGAACCTACTCGCATCTGCTTATATTTTCAGAGTTTGTTGGTAGCTACATGCAGATGCTCGATGTGATATTGTATGGGGATTTCAGTCGATCTCCTGGCCATTCGTCCGGCCGGAAATCGCAGCAGGATGTTTGGACAGAGACACAGCTGAGCGTTGACGAGCCAACGTGGCTGCAGACGCGAATGCCGACACGGCAGCCAAAGTGGAGCTTGTGTCATCCGACTCACGCTCGCTGCTTCGTTGGGTGGCCGTCACCCCTTCAGAAGTCCTGTCGCTCACCATCGTCCCGGCATTAGCTCTCGAGATCTCTTCTTCCCACAGTTTGAAGCGACTCGATGAGCTTGAAAGCGAAGCCTCACTATGCAGAGAGAAATGACTCGATGTCTTCTTCAGTACTGATGGCATTGAAGATGCAGAGATCAGACGGTTCGGCGGAGTCGAACGAGTTCGAGGCAATGTATCGGTGGAGCGGTGGTGAAGGGCCTTGACCTCCTTTCGGTTCCGACTACTAGCCCCCATTCTCGTGGCAGTGGAGAAGTTCTCCACCCCTGAAGAGCTCGCAAGTGCCGGAATTGAATCGTCCAACTCTGTCACGATCCACTGACGGCGTGCTGGCGAGCGAGTCAGATTCCCCGATGCTAGCGGCTCATTGGAAGGTACTTGGATGCTGGGGCCTCCACCGTACAACTTCAGAAAAGTCATCCACACTTCCTGACTGACAACGTGATAGTCGCCTCCTCTGAGGCTGCCTCTGCTTCGTTGTAAACTGTGCTTCGAAACCAACTCGCCATTAACAAAGTCGAGTAAAATGTAGTTGGCGACAGGCCCAGGTCGAGGAGGTCTATCCATCCGGTATCTCTTGCATTGACGTTGACCCGGAAGCTGTAGGCTCGAACCTGCAGCGTCAGTAGCTGAATCCACACGGACATATTGCAGCCACTGGTCGAGCCACGCCGAGCTGATGACAAACCGCCTGCTACGAGACTCGTGATTCACTGTTGCTTTCAATCGAGAGCATGTTCGCGCACTCAAAACCTCGTCAAGTTCTTCAGCTCTAGTGACCGATAAACGAAGAGGATAATGGTGCGTTGAGCCACGAGATCGCTGCTCAAGCTGCAGCCCTTTCGTGGACTCGACAAAGAATTCTTCGTCCTCGATCTCGCTGTCCGTGAGTGCCAGGCCAGTACGTTTGAGCCACGGGGACGGACGTTCTACCTCCACCTCCACCACCGACCGACCGGAGATTGGAGCTGTAGGTTTCCGGCGACGTGCCGAGCAGACAGCAACCGTGAAGCGCTTGACACGAGGGTCATCCTGTCCTGCCATGTTGCGTAGTGTACTCGCACACGCACGACATGTACGTTGTGGTGCACCGTCCTTAATGAGTCCATGTTGACTGGGAGCAGAGCCCGCAAAGGGTAGATACGTTCGGTCGTTCGAGCAGTTCGCACACACGAGGTGTCCGCATAACCGGCAGTGATGTCGTCGACGTGTGAGTGTGAATGAGATTAGACAAATCTGACAGCGAGAGCTTGCGGTGTCGGGGACCCATTTCGCTGCAGCCTCCGGGTGTGAATAATAACAGTGCGGTTCCATCTTCCAAGGGTAGAACGAGATAGAGTACATGACGGTGGCATTGCCGGCTTCGACGGAGGCTTTCGGAACGAGCCGCTTCCAGGGGAGCGAAGTCTTCCCACTGGACATTTCAGCATCATCCGTGTCGTCACCGCTGTTGTAGTCACCGTTAGTAGGAATGGAGAGTATCTCGATCACATTCTCGTCGATGTCCTCGTCCGAGTCTGCGCTAACACGTCGCGTTGAGTTGGTGTTGCTATCGCGACGACCTTTCCATCGCTCGTTTTTCGTCCGCTTTGTCCAGGATTTCAAGCCGGTGAGAAGAAAGCTCGAAGGCCGCGGTAGACTTCCCTGCGTTGACCGTGAGGTGGCGAGGAGGGGCTGCGATGCCCGACGACGCGGACTCTGCTTGTCCAACATGAGTTACTCAATTCCTTAATGACGTCAGT
This sequence comes from Phytophthora infestans T30-4, assembly GCF_000142945.1. Taxonomy (NCBI): domain Eukaryota; phylum Oomycota; class Peronosporomycetes; order Peronosporales; family Peronosporaceae; genus Phytophthora; species Phytophthora infestans. Next base: position 1,810,900 of record NW_003303740.1, on the reverse strand, counting down.
CAGGAAGCACCCACGCAGTCACGCAGTGGGAAAAGCCGAATTGGCCTCGATCGTGCTTGGGCGTCGCGATAACTGAAAGTGTCGCCGTGTTGCTACGACAACAACGTTACTATGTTCAAGAGGGTTCGACGTTGATCGTTTCAACATTCTCGAAAAAAAGTTTTTATTATTGTCGCAAAATGTAGCGATGTTTCCAGTGAAAACGACTGGGCGTCAATGATTTTGACCTGCTGTAACTGAGTTTAACCACCCCTGAGCCCGTGCTTTTATGCTGCCACTGCATTTGATGAACAAGTGGCCTTGGGAAGAAGCCTATCGTAGTGGACTAACCATTTTTGATCCGGATTCTCTCTACCTTTTGGTGAAACGATTGCGAAGATTCTGGTAGCTTTCTGTCGTTGGTTGTCGTAGGAAGGACGTGTGACTATAAGAAACCGCTTACATGTATCTGCTGTAGGGGAAACCGTAGCATGCTGTAGACCTGCACTTTCGGAAAATACTAAGTACGTTCTACATGCCCTGGGTGGGGTGCACTGGTGCGTTCCATCGAGCAATCGATCGAGGCACGAAAAACCCTCGACGAGCACGAGAGTCTGGGGGCGAGTCTTCGGGCTTTGACACGGTCGGTGGCGAATAATGCTCGTCGAAACATCCAGCACTGCACAGACGTTAAGAGCCCATCAAGTAGCAGTAATTGATGATACCGTCGCACCTTTCCATTTGACGCTTGAGCTGATCGTATATCTCGTAGCAGTCAGTCGCTAGCCCCGCCTAAATCGACACAGAGTTCGCGTCAGAAATCATCAAAGAGGGAGAAGAGTTTCGCTGAGCACGTACATGGACAATGACCTCGACCAGGAAGCCGTTTGTAGCGTCGTACGTAACTTGGGTGCGAACCGGTGGAGCGATGAACAGCTCCCAGTTTTGGCGTACGCGAGTAAAGAACTCCATCCACGTTTGGCATTTCGGTTGGACGGCTGGTTCACTCCACAGAACTTTAACCACCCGGATAGACTCTCGGACACTCGCTTTCCTCGACTCGATGACTCTCTTCCGACGGCTACTGCATCGTGCTCGAGTTACAGACGGAGTAGAGCCTTCAGAGGAGAGTAACTCGTCCAGTGGGGTTCGTAGAAATTGCTCGAATGCAGAGACGTTGATACGACGAGGAGCGTTGGCAAAGACCATGCGTTGAGTACGCGCAAGACGACGAGATCCTAAGCGAATCCCCACTCTCACCAACCAGATAACTACCACCAACCAGATCATATTTATCACGAACCAGAGTGCCGGATACCCGATGAAGTTTTCGACTACCAAATCCTTGATCCATTGAAGTGATGGAGGGGTAGCTTTGTCCATTCCAAGAAGGTTCCCGTCCGTGATTCGATCCAGCAACTCAAAGGCAAGAATGGCTGCAAACATAAACAACAGGATGTCGAACGAGCCTTTGAGTGAACGCTGGTTAGCTCGTGTGGCCTCAGCGAGCACAGCTACGTTGCGCTCGACTCCAAGGACCAAACCTTCCAGCATCATCTTGGCCATTGTCCCATTCTGACTTTGTACTTGTTTCAGCTTGGCTCGAAAGCCTCGAAGTAGCTTGGCCAGGTCTTTACAGCGCATTTCCAGGTCTTTGTGGGTCTTACGTAGCTCCAAATGGTCGTACAACGCAGCTCCACCCCCAGTGGGGTCATCTTCGGAAGGCGTTGGCCGGGAGGGGATGGTGTGTGCTAACCCACGTAGTGACTCGCGTAGAAGCTCGAGGATTTCCTCTAGAAGCACGAGATCATGCGCACAGCGACTCACTCGGTCACGCATGTCATCCAGCGCTTCCGGGTTCATCTCGAAGCTCGTCATGTAGTTGCGTGCACGAGCCAATACGTCACCCAAGATAAAAGTTCGTTTGAAGAAGAACCGGACGACGAGTTCTCGTGACAGTAGAGCCAAGTGAGCAACCAGCAATGGCTCGTGTTTGTTGGCATTCGGTCCGGCAAGTAGCATCCCGTCGTGTCCAACCAAGAGCTTGTCGTCTTTACCGATGTCGTGCACGGAATGCAGCTCTCCCAGCACCTGCTTTAGCTCGTTCTCTTTTTCGCCGCGATCAAGATATGCTCGAGCTGGAAGTTTCGGTGATATTCCACTAGCGGTTAGCAGTGCGAACTTGTTCCTCGATCGTGCGTCGCCCATGAACAGCATGTCCAGTAGCCCACGCTGGTGTGAAGACAGTAAATCGTTGATAATCTTGGACGAATCCAAGTCCACATCCACTAGCAGACGGGCGAGGTGATCGACACATAGGAAATCTGCGGAGCGGTCCATCGTAGCGTCAATCTCCATCCCGTAGACGATGGAGCCGTCTCCATTCAGATGCATTCCGAAACTCTCGATCTGAATAATCCCATCCTCAATAGGAGCGTAGATATCTGCCTCAAAATTAGTGAAGCAGTCGAACTCGAAGTCTACAATCGCAATCTTGGTGAGGCCTGGCTCAATCGCTAGCGACGTCGACGTTGGTGCGTCATCAAGCTCCGACGTAAAGAGTCCTCCCTGACAGCGCTCGAGAGACCCCAGACGGTCGTTTAATAGCACGATCTGGTTCGGTCCAAAGGGAATCCACTCACCCACCATCAGACGAACGTTTTCCAGTACAATAGCAAAAGACAGATCGGCGTCTTGAATACTACTACTCCCAACACTCGCTGCTCCTTTTCGACATTTTTCAGCTTGCCACGCGTTGGAAGAGAAGTTTGCAGTGCCATTTCTCATCAGACACGACGGCAGATAGGGACTGGACACGTACGAGACCTCCTCGATATCTGTGACACGAGAGACGTAGACGCTTCCGTCTCCGCGTCGAATTCTGAAGTGGCCTTTGTCCGGGTCGTACGTGATTTTGAGCAGAGGGTTCTCCACTAGAACGAGACCGGATGGGTTGGTAGTGGTTAGAGGCCGCAGTGCTGGCCTCGGAGACTCCGCTGAAGCCGGAACAATGTCAGGTAGTGAACTTCTCGGGGCTGTGAGGAACTCGTCGAGTCGCTGCTTGTCTCGAGGAGGCAGCGACGCAAGTACCGTCATCCCCTCCTTCGTGACCTGGTAGGCTGTGGAAGGCTGAAAGTCCTCGCTGCAAGTCTTTAGGGCGTTCACCAGTTCGTGTTCCCGTAGATCGTCAATAGCTGCTCGAGCGTCGTGGCTCATGTTGAGCCACAGTCTTCTGGACTGTCCGTCCTTGACGATACTCGTGCACACAGGCGAGTAGTCGAAGGCCAGAAGACCGTGTACAATGGTTTCGAACACCATCACTTGAAGAGGTAGACTACGCAGCCACTTCTCTTCCTCGTCGGTTGAACTGGGATACGTGGCGAACCGAGACAGTAGATACAGCAGACGCAGGTGGCTCGGAGTCCAATTGGAGTCGTCTTCGTGAGACAACGACGAGTGCAACGCGTCTAGCTCCATACGACTGTCCATACCCAATGTTTCTTCACGAACACCTGACACGCGCAGCGCCATCATCGTGGTGAAGGAGTCCGGGAACTGAATAATGATCTTCAAGAGGCGTGTTTGTCTCTTATTGAAGCGATTAAAAACAATTAATTGATAAACAAACAGCTCAATTATAAAAATAAAAATTGCAATGAAACTTGAGTACCTAAATAATAATTGGCTTTTAAATTCTTTAAGTGTTGTTTTTAAGAAAAAGCAAAAGCAAAACATTTTAAATAAAGCTGCTTAAGAAAAACCAATTTGTTTTTTTGAAAAAAAGCATTTCTAATTAGCAATTCTTTTTTTGCATACCAATGGAGCGGGATGACTCGGTCAACGCGCTGAGCGTCATCGAGGAGGGCGACGAGCAAGACCTGAACGCGGAGGCCTTTGCAGACATGGCCATGAGCGGGATGGACATGAATCTGGAGCTCAACACCATGCAGATCGACAGAAACGGCGCCGCCGTGCAGCCATCAGAGACTCAAACAAAGCGCAGCGCCTACGAAGAGTTGAAAAATGGCGCTGTCCATTATTCCAGACGAGAGGACAAGATGCAGGTGCTGCAGGAGCACCCAGCGGTGGCGTCCGTGTCGACGGACGGGAGGTCCGTGGGCTGCAGATGTGGACGCAGTGTGAGACTGAATCCGCCGTGGTACATTCTTAAGTTCGAGCAGCACGTGGCCAGTCGGAATTGCACTTTTTTAAGACAAAGTAGGCCCAGAAAGAGAAAGAGAACGGAGGATAAAGAGACAGGAGAAGCAGAGGAACAGCGAGATACAGATCAGCAAGAAACGCAGGGAGATCAACAAGACGAAGACGAGGAAGACAGTGGAGTATACTCGCTGCAGTCAGTGGACGCAATATTGCGGCGAGAGTTTGGAGTGATAGAAAATGGCCAGCGCCAGATTAAGCCCCCTCCTGACGATTCCCCCAACCTTCTTGCTAGGATGTTCAAAGGAGCGATGACATTGCGCGAGAACCCTCATTTTAAGCGGATTACACCTGATGGGAAGTTTGTGGAGTGCAAATGCTCTCGAATAGTACTTCTGGGCGCACCGTGGCAGCCTGGACACTTTCTAATGCACGTCGCTGACAAGCAGAAGCCAAAGAAACGAGCAAAACCTGCTGCTACAGCTGTAGCGAGTGCAGAGTGGAAAAATAAAAGAGTGCCCGCTACAGCGAGGACGATGATTTCACACGGTGTCCTCATGAGACCGCCGACGTCCGCAAGTGCGCTGTTACATGCATACAAAAGCAAAAAGAGCTTCCCACGCGACATCCGGTGGGACGTGGCTCGCGCTCGTGGTTTACTGCCGTGTCCAGGGCTGCGAGACGAACGTATGAACACGTTTGTGACGTGGGCGATCCAATTGACTGGAGGGGCGCGACATCGACAGAAAATTGCTCGAGAACTCTTCCCTCATCTCTTTCCCGACAACGCGGAGTACGATCATAGAGACGAAGCAGGGCATGGAGATTTGGGTTATGTTAACACAACACAGAAGCGACAGCCGAAGCTCCAACAGCTTCTTGAAGCGGAGAAATTGCTGCTGCACGATGTAATTGAGGGCGAGGCGCTGTGGTTCGTGGATAAAGATGGCAACTCAGTGCGCAGTCTGGACTGTCTCGGCGTCGTTGAATCTAGCAAAGGGGTGGACCGATGTCTGTCCTGTACTGCTCTCCGCAGTAACGTGGCTCTGAGAACAGCAGCAGCTGCGAAGTACAAGGTTGCAACACGTCCAGGACCGCCACGCAACCCGATCAATAGGAAATTCTGTTCGGGACGCGTGTGCGCACTGCTCGAAGCTGAATTCGACATGCAAGAACCGTATGCCAGAGTACTACGCGACTTGGCACTCGCTGATATCCCCAGTGCTTTGAATACGTGGATGGAGATGGCTACAATGGGTCTTTCAGGCGATTTTGACTCGCATTCAGCTCTACTTGGACTTATAGAGGCGATGGTACGATTGAAAGACAAGGAGCAACGTGGCGTGGGATTACAGAATATGACGTACAGTGATCTTCTGGATTCGTTTATGCGCTCACTCGCTGAGTTATCATCAGAAGCGTGCGAGTTGTTCCAGCGGCATTTAGGCGGGCGTAAGCAAAAACAATTACTAGCGGCGACGTCAAGACCGATCAAGCGTAAAGTTCAGCCCCCAACTGCCAGAACTGGCCAGGAACAACAGCCAGGTGACGTGCTGTATGATGGGGTTTCAAGTTCGGCTACTGTGCGTGCTGTTAGCGACGATGGCTTTGCGCATCTGCTGGATCCTTCAGTCGTTGGACTCAGTATGCCTCCTTTATCTATTGGCGACATCCAAGACGTCGACCTGACGGCATTTCCTACTTCTTCGGCAATGCAAAACCACAGCAACGCTGTCCAAGGCGAGTCAGCCACGCCTTCAGCCACAGTAAGTGACTCAGCGATTCCGTCAGAGGCTTATCAGCTGTCAACAATCCAGCCAGCTCGTCAGGATACTGACAAGCGCAACGACACTATTATTGATGCAGTCGCTGGCACTGAAAGGCAGAGTAACGAAGACATTGCGGAGGAATCAAAGGAGGATGAAGAACAAATGGAAAGTGACCCAGGTGCAGTGGCGTTCCTCTCCGAACTAACATCTCGCGAAGGCAAGGCCATCTGCTCCAGCGATGATGCAGTGATGCCCACCGACCACGTGCCATGCACTGGTCTACGTGATGACAACGTGCAGGCCTATGTGTCTAATGCTGTCCAGGTAGTCGGAGGTAGTCGACCTCGGTATGTCATTGCTCGAGAGCTGTTCCCTCAGGTCTTCGGAAACGACAAGAAGGTTCGCATCGTCGACAAGCTCAATGAGGAACAGCGGCTAGTGCTACAAGATGCAGTGTTTAGCGAGTGTCTTTGGCGTGTGGATAAAGAAGGTCGCTGCGTTCGCAGTCTGCGTTGCAAGCGATTCGTGCCAGTCACCGACAACCAAAACCGTGGGAATACTCAGAGCCAAGGTGTATGCCGGGCCTGTCGTGACCTGCGCACTGTGCCGAACTTCCGCAGTGTGCTTAGTCGCTCGAAGATACCGAAGAAACTTGAGAACATTAAGTACGTGCCCAGTGTGTACACGGAGAGCGATCCTTTTCTGCGTAAACTATCCAAGAACTCGGCATTCCGCGGGCTTTACCAGACCGTCAAGCACATGGTTTCTACGAGATCTGGCAGCAATGGCGAGGTGGATGCGGAGCGAGTGAAGCAAGTGCATTTCTGGCTGCGCTTTGCTCGCATGGGAGTCTTTGGACACTTCAAGTCGCATCCAGTTTTCGAAGGACTTATGAAGAGTATGGTGGAGATGAAGGACAAGCAACGTCGTGGGGTTGGTAAGCAGAATATGCAGTACTCGAGAGCGCTGGATGAGTTCATGCAGAGCATGGCGCAGATATCCACCGAGGCGTTTGAACTCTTCGCTGGCCAGTTCTGTGGCCGCACGCTGCGCTCCCAGAAGGTCAAGCGGCGATCCACGAGCACAACGCTCGTTGTTCCAGCTCAGACGTCCATTGCAGCTGAGTCTGCACCAGTTGAGACGAACGGCGCTGTGGATCCTCCTCCGCATCAGCCACTGTCTTCTCCGACGCATCAACATTATCTCATGCCACCAGATGATCTGCTCGATGGACGGAGTTTATCTTCAGAGGAAAGTCAACGATTTATGGATCGCATGCTGGACGAGGTGCGACTGTCAGTGAGCCGTGAGATGTTCGAAGAAGAGCGTCGTCGCAGCGATGGGAACTCTGGGGATATGGAGCGGACCAACGATGAAGAGGACAGCAGTCGCTTGGGTCCTGATACATATCTGGATGATGACGGAGTTCTTACTACAGAAATTTAACGTTTGAATGTCGACATAATGCTGTTAACTTGTTTTAATAGCGCTGTTGAATATCCTCAAGCGAGATCTTGACTAACCAAGGTCACTACAATATTGGACTACCTTAAAAAAAGCAGTGCACTTTCACTTGACTATCTAGAGGACGGGCCGGTTTTGCAGATGAATATGAGGGAGCACTCATGATCGTGGATCGTCTCCATTATTACAGCTACTTTGCTTTAGATGATCGTCGTTAAAAAGTGTTGCTCTTTGCCTTTATTGCAGCGCGCACAGTAAAATTTACTTCTAAAGTATTCGGCTACGATGACGAGGGCCTTGGGTGTTTCAAGCTTCGGGGCCAAAACAAATTAAATCTGTTTTTTTTTAATTTTGACAAACTACGAAAAAAATAGCTCAAAGCTGAGAATCTTCTCAGTCGTGCTTCGATTACTCGTCTGCCTTCTCCAAGTGCTTGGAGACCAGTCCCATGACCTGCGTGAACTTGATTTCCTCAACTTTGAAAACGTTCATCATCTCTGCATTGGGGTGGATCATTCTTCCGTCTTTCGGGTCTTGCAGCTCATGTTTCTTCACGTAAGCCCAACTGTTACAACGGACTGGTGAGCTTCTACCTGTAGCCATGCAAATAGGGCTCGAGGCTGGAGTAACGCACAATTCTTTTATGGCGGCCGGGCGCGTGAGCTCGCTCTTCCCCAGCATGTTGCTCAGCGCAGGCGACAACCTGTAGAGCTGCTTGGTAGCCATGAGTTTTTGACGCTTTGGATCTTTGGAGAATTTGGATCTGATAACGGAATCCAACAACTAACAGCTATAGATAGTAAAGCACAAATTAGAATTTGTCAATTATCCGATTTTTTTTTACTGTTCTTCTTTAAAGTTTAGAATTGATCATTAAAAACAATTATTCTAGAATATACTACTTCAAAGTACAAGGTTCATCTCTTGTCAAGTTTTGCCATATTATAGCAGTGACAAAACGTGGACATCACCATCCGAAAGTTGGTGGTCAACTTTTCCTAGTAATGTGGAGCGCACAAAGCCACTTGAGATAACGAGAGTTGTGCCGAAAAACTGATTTTTGAAGCCACGCCGAGGACACGGTGCATCACCAGGCACGTCGAAGCGCTTCCACCTCTGACGCGGAATGTTGAGCACCCGAATCTCGTTCTTTAACTGGCCAGTTGACTCGTCTTGGCCTCCGAAAAGAAGCAGATTTGGGCCGATTGTGTTCGTACTGTGCCCTCGTCGTGCGCACGGCAGCGAGCCGAATAACTTTGGCTCTGACCACTCGATCGAGTATTGAGTATCACCCAAATCGTCAACTTCTCCGGTGACTTGCAACTTGTGCACATCTAGTAGACCATTTGACTGCCGAATCTGTCAATAACAAGTTTAGTGGAAATAAACTACTACAAATGAATGGGTACTTAAGCGCAGTAAAACTTACTTGACGTCCTCCATAGACGATCACTTCGCTTTCTGAGACGCTGTTTGATAATAAATAATAGCGCGTGAAAAATGAGTGATATTTCGGTCGTGACTTTCGTAGTGTTGCAATATTTGCACGCACCGATATACGTCGTGTAGTGACCGACCAGTTGGTGTACTGGGGGTGCACGGCGTTGACCAGCGATAATCTGACGATACAACCAAGTGAGCAATTACTCTTACACTCACTGTTTGCCGCACTCACCAGCGCAACCGCCTATATGCAGAAGAAATACGTCTATCGTTAAAATCGGAGATACCCCCATGCTACCACCAGTGATCAGTAATAAATCCGACGAAAGCAAGGTAGCAGTGTGTCCACATCGTGGCGAAGGTGCATTCCCCGTCACATTTAGGTCAACCCAGGCACTGCGCGCCTTCTTGGACGTATGCGCATCTATTTCTTCAACACAGAGCAGATAAAGATCACCGAAGGCCTCAAACGGGATCCCTTCTGACTGTCCGCCAAAGAAGATAATTCGTCGAACATTCACAAATTCCTCTTCTTCCTCCGCATTTGACTTTACTAAGAGTTCCCGAGCACACAATGCGTTCGGCATGCAAGTCATCGAGTGATTTCGTCGAGGACATGGCCCTTTGCCCACTGCTCGGATCTTCTCCCATTTATCCATCGTAATCTGTTGTGGAGACTGCAAAAATGGCAAGGAATCTGGTCGCTTGGGCTTCGTGTCAGCATCAACACTTTTCTTGCCGACTTCACCCAGCGTTACATCGGAAATTGTGGCTTGCAATACACTGAACCAGTAGTGGCCTCCACTCCGAAGCAAGAAAGTGGCGCTCATGTCGGTCTCGTACTCCTGATTGTCGGATTTTAATGCCCGTAGTGATGACGATGTCCCTTCACTTCTATACGCCTCCCATCTCAGCTCCTTGAGGCTAAAGGCTGCATATAATTCTCTCCAAGTGGTTGGAACTGCTGCTTGCATGCGGTAGGACGCCACTGTCGGATATAGATACGTGGTGAAGCACTCACGCTTACATCGCGCCTCAATGAGAACCTGTAGCGTCTTCAGCAGCGAGTGACACGTAGTAGAGAGCAGTACCAATGATTCCACGTCTAACGCGCGCTCCAACACCTCCAGAATCTCCTCCGAGAGCTCGACAAGCCACGACGAAGTCATAACGCTTGAGCAGCTATTTTGCGTAAAAATTGTGTAAAGAATTTGTTGATAAGCATGCGACAATTTGTTTTTTTTGGTGCTCTTAGTTAGAATGCCTTCTTGGGTGTTTTTTCGGGAGACTCTGACGATCTGACTCCTACATCCTCGTTTCCTCGACAGGTTATGAAGTGCTTTTTAGCAGCAACCTCGGCTAGCAGGAGGGTTCGAGTTGCCGAAGCCGCCGGGCCCAGGTGAGCCCGTCATGCCCACCTTGATGCCATGTGCCTGCAACATAATTCGTAACACGTTAGATACTTTTGTTAAGTTCTTACAACTTAGACAAAAATCGTGCTCTCACCTCGTTGGTGACGTCACAAACGCCCGACTGGATGTTCGAATAGATCTTCGATGCCGTCTTGACGAAGGCCTACATGCAATGACACATCAATCAGCCTCAAACTCGTTTCTGTTCTGCAAGCAACTGGCACTTACGTCTTCCACATTGGCAGCAGTCTTGGCTGACGTCTCGAGGAAGATGAGGCCATTCTCTTTAGCAAATTGTTCTCCTTCCTTGAAACTCACAGCGCGACGGTGCTCCAAGTCGCTCTTGTTGCCGATCAGCATGATAGCCATGTTCGAATTGGAGTTCTGCCGGGCCTCCTCTAGCCATCTCGTCAGATGGTTAAACGTCTCTCGGCGGGTGATGTCATACACCAGCAGCGCGCCGGCAGCTCCACGATAGTACGAGCGCGTAATGGAGCGGAACGACTCTTGTCCGGCCTAATAAACCAGCATTAAAACCAAGCAACTATCGCAAGAGTAGCAGAAAACCTGTACCGTATCCCAGATCTGAAGCTTAATCTGCTTGTTCTCGATGTTGATCATGCGTGCGCCGAACTCGACGCCGATCGTGAGGTCATGAACGGGCTGGAAGCGCTTGTCCGTGAACTGTAGCAACAGACACGACTTACCGACGCCTGATACACGTCGCCAAAAGGTTAGTGAGTGGATCTCTACGAGCAATCCAGATCCATTGGAGCTATAGCGGCGTACCAGTGTCGCCGATGATGATGTACTTGAACAGGTACGCGTATGACATGATTCAGTAGCTGGATTAAGGGCCATTATATAAAATAAAAAACAAATTTGTAAGGAAAAATGATATGGTAAACGTGAAGCTCTTCTTCTGCAGCTTGTACGCGTCAGTGGAGCGTGCACTCGAAGGGAGAAGGAAGGCTATTGAGTGCTGCATGCACGTACCTAGACGGTGTTCTGTGGGAAGATGTGTAGGTGGCGCTGGGAGGTGGTGAAGGGACGACGGTGTAGCTCTCGGCTTTCTTGTATTTTTGGCTTTGCGAAAAGAAAGGGAAGAAAAGAACCCACAAATGGAAAAATGACTTGGATTTTTAAGATCCGCAGTACCGTGTGGACTCTTATACAGAATACCCCCTATGAGTGGTGTTGAAGTGCGCGACTTGCGGACTTGTTGGCGATTTTCGACTGTGAGTTACCACTAGTAATACCAGTGGTATGCTTTATGAGGATCGATTCGACCGCTGTCGATTCATGCTTAATCTGCGAGGCATTCTCGTCGGAGCTAGCGATAACTAAAGAAACTTTGCCATGGAACGCAAGGTTTGTGGCGTAGATTTAAGGACTATCGACGCTTTTTTTTTCAGCACATTGGCGGGAGCTGATACCAAGGTATGTCTCAGTGCGACTGAGTACTACAGTAATACTTAGTGACTCACTAATAGTGAGTATGGAGAGCATTGGTGCTAGGCTAGCACTACAACATGCAACAAGTTCACAAACAAATCCGCATGATTTGTGTCTGCCACATCGAATCTTTTTCCATGCATTTTTCTGGCTAAACGCCGCGCAATTGTTAGCATCGAGGCGTGTGTTGTTGCCATGGAGAACTACAACATCTACGACGAGATCGGACTTGGCACGAACTCGTTTGTGTACAAGGCGCGGCGAAAGCGCAGTATTGAGTACGTGGCCGTCAAGTCTACAGCCAAAAGCCGCATGGACAAGGTAACATTGACAAAAGGCAACAACTAAAACCCAAACGGCAAAAAGCACTAACCCTCTGAATGTAGATCCTAAACGAGGTGCCGTTCCTGCACAAGCTCGAGAGTCCCTATGTACTCAAGTTCTTCGACTGGTACGAGTCCTCCAACCACATCTGGCTCATCCTTGAGTACTGTATGGGCGGCGATTTGCTCAACCTCATCACACAGGACAAACACCTCCCCGAGTCTGCAGTGCAGGTGCAACACGCACAGCTAAAGCTGGCTGGCTGCTTGCGATAACTAACTGGGTGGGATAACATATTGCAGTCGTTTGGGCTCGAACTTGTCGCCGGACTGCATTATTTGCACTCCAACAGCATTTTATACTGCGACCTGAAGCCTGCAAACATCCTCATCGACGAATTTGGGTCGCTCAAGGTGCGCGATTGTGATGGTGATGCCAATAAAGGCAGAATCTAATTTATGTACTGTGTATAGCTGTCGGATTTTGGTCTGGCACGTCGCATTCCTGGGAGCGACGCAACACCCGCACGGCCAGTAAGAAATATTTAGTTTTCGCGTGACTAAACCACTGATTGACGTCAAGTGACTGTACGTAGCTGGCTCCAGGATCGCCACATTATATGGCGCCTGAATTGTTCCAGCAGCCTGCAGTGCATAGCTTTGCGTCGGACTTTTGGGCATTGGTACGATCGACCGTCGTTGTTTAGTATTTAGAAATGAGTGAATTGACCATTGTTGAGACGCTAGGGCTGTGTACTGTACGAACTGAGAACTGGCCACCAGCCATTTACACATACTAACTTCTCAGAGCTAGCACGAATGGTACGAGCAGAAATATTAGTTTTGCTGCTTGTCGTACACTTAAGCTTAACTTCTGTGCACTCGCGATAGATTCAATCGGAAGTCGTGGAGCTCCCAGTCCTTGGATGTGTAATGTCGCCTGCATTTTGTGACCTAGTAAAGCGGTTGCTAGTTAAAGATCCTTATCGGCGGATCACCTGGTGCGTGTTACCTACCGAGGTTTATTCGCTTTTTTCTGACGCGATGTTACAACTAGGGATGAGCTGGTGGACCATCCGTTTTGGGGCAGTCTGCCTCGCATCGACAAAGTGGCAATGCCTCCACAGGAGATATTCGACAGGAATGCGCCAGTGTCGCTGAGGTACGTCCCTTATTCGAGGTGTAACTGTACAAACTGGTCGTCACTTTTGAAGCTTGTTTTGTACAGTGAACAGGCTGCCAGCAATGAAGCTCCAAAAGATCCTGAAGACAATTCTGGAGACATTAAGTCCAACTTCAACAATGACGAACACCAAGAAAATGGGGATAACGATGATAATAATGTGGCTCATAAGGATCAGCAGCCACTTGGAAATGGACTCGAAGCAGCAAGAGCAGAAAATAGCTGTGGTGACGAAGGTAACTTTTCGGATTCTGGAGATTCAGAGACGGACGAGGCAATTAACGGAGCTACCACGGACCACGGCGAGCTACGACCTGTCAGCGCGCCGAATTCTCGAAAACTCACTCTACCAGACAGCAACGAAGATTTGAACGATGACCAAAATGGTATTTTGAACGAAGTCAGTCAACTGGTTGCCATCCGACAGCACTGGAGAGCTGCTCGTGCGCCTCATTCTGCACCTCCTGCTATCCGGAATGTCCCAAACAAGCGAATGTCAATAAACAACCTGTTCGATCGAAGTGGCGTACCAGGTAGTGGACTTCGCAAGGTTTCCAAGCTTGTGTTTACAGCTGCAGACTGCCGTGTGAAGTCTATCATAGGGAACAAAGACATAAAGATCGAAGACTTACCGCACGTTCGTGAAGATCTTCTCCGCTTCGCCCTTACAACGCCGGACGATCTGCTATCGTGCCCAGCAGAGGGTTTGGAGGGCCAGCTGAAAGAAATCTACATCAGTCTGAAGTCTTCTCACGCCGACGATGAGGCGAGACTTAGTGTCATGGCGTATTTATTCTCTCTAAGCTGCCACGCCCGACTGGCTCACGTGATCGTGAACAGCTCTATTCTCAAGCTTCTGATTCGAATGCTGTCCCATGAAGCCCGGCTGTCGACTCCGAACAAGACATTCATATCGATGTCGTGTCTTGTGCTGGGCGTTCTTTTCCGCTTTGCAACGTTTATTGCGCCGTCGTCGCCCGATCAATTACAGCTACTTGTCAAGTCGCTTCTGGAAGTCATAGCCGCTCCTGATGGTCTTGACGATAAGAAACACACCGACGCGAAAGGGTTACAGCCTCGCCCGCTAGCACTCGCGTGTCTTGGAGAATTACTTTTCTACATATCAACTCAGCACGAGTGGGAATTACCCATGGAAGGCGTGGAAACCGTACTGGGGTGCATTGGGGATGCTGACTTGACACTCCGCTTTTACGCGGTGCGGACGCTGGGTAACATGCTGATACAGTGCACAGATTCTCTGCTATCTCGGCTGATAAGCGAGAAAATTGTGCTGACTTTAATGCGTGGGCTACTGCAGTACGCGAACCCAATGTCAAGCGACGAAAATGGAGATAAACAAACAATTATCTCGCTGCAAACAGCGACAACCGAAGCGCTTGCCCACGTTTTGAGGCACCTTCGTGTTCCGTCTTCGGCTGCAAGCCTCTCGTCAAGATTACAGCGATCGATCATGCTGTTTTTCGCCAAACCGGATATCCTCAATGCGGTGTGGCGAGGCGTGGAGCGGGTGCAAGCTTCTGCTGAACTAGCGATCGCTTCGTTGAACATTATTAACGCTTTCTTGGATATGAAGCTCGGCACGGAAAGAGAAGCGGAAGCTGCTGCGATCAGATCCAGTCGAACGTTGCTCCTGGAACGTGTGATAGCGTTTCCAATCATTTGTAAAGTTCTGGAGATCGATAGGAGTACTGGAGGGGAAGATGCTGATGGCGATAACGTCGCTACGTTGCGAGCGAAAGGCTTGATAATGATCCACTTGGGTGTGCAGTTGAATCGGAGCTTTTTGCTCGCGTTTGTCCAGTATAACTCGCTAGATATCGTGGAGAAAGTGATTGGTCCGATCGCAGAGCAGCTCGGTGAGGACGAAGCCGGTCCTGGCTCGGTTTCGCCGGAAAAGAAGCTCTCGGCGTTTGAGCTGTATCTCGCGCAGTGTGCCTTGAACGTGTGCAAGCTGTCGATTCGAATGGCTCTGAAACTTGGAGCTATTTGCTTCTCCTCGTACGAGAATGGCGACGAGGAAGTAGCAAGTAGCAACAATGAAGAGCATCGATCCCCTAGGATATCTCCAATCCCGTTCCAGCTTTTTGACGGACTGCTGCAGAACCCAAACTGTCGACAGCAGCTGTTAAACTATTTCGTGGCAAACGACAGCAAGCAGTTTACGTTCTTCCTGCGGCTGATGACCAAGTTACTGACGTCGTTTCATGACGAGGCTTTGGTCGTACCAGGAGACACTGAGAAGACGACGACTATAGCGCGATATGTGTCTGATATTTTGCTGGCATTGTTTGGGTTTGCAGGCAAGGAGAGCAATGACATCGTCTTGGTGGAGAAGCAAATGCTGTTCACTCATTTGCTGCCTGCAATAGTGAAGCATGTTAGTGGAGAATCGGGGGATGTCGCGGTGAATTGCCTTCGCATTCTTCACGCTGTGTTGCTGGATTTCGATTATGACGATGACAGTGGCGACTACGAGTTTTACGATCCTTTCGTTCGATCGATACTTCTTCCTTACTTGAACACATTGTTCAGGAGTCCGATGGCTTTGATCGAAAACACTTGGAGCTTGTCGAGTGAACTTCTGTTTGGGTTACTGTCCAGCGACTCGTCTCTTCTTGCGGAGGCAGAAGATTTGAAGCTGGTTCCCACTATTACGAGCTTGTTGCAAGTACCAGTCGAGTTCCAGTCTCTGCCTTCGCATGCTACGCAACTCGTTCAACTGCTTGTGGATTCTCCTGATGTACACTCGGAGTTACTGTACCAGTCAGGCATTGCGAGGAGTGTTGCTGCTGGCTTGACATTCTCTTGGAAACGCAAAGTGGTGGATGGAAATCTGCTGGACCTGTTTCTAATTCTGCTGAACTTGCTCCATCAGCAATTCGAAGCGATGCGGCTACCAGGATTAACGTCAACTCCAACGGGTTTTGATGAGTTGGTGAATTGTGGACCGTTGCTGCTTCAGTTCTGCGCTTGGAGCAGCGTTGGTCAAAAGATAAACGGAGAGTCCGAATACGTACCACCAGAGAACGATCCTGATGAAAAGAGTCGAACGAGTATTGAACTCGTGGATTTAGCCTCACAGTGCCTCGTCTTCCTGTCTCAGGTGAGTGTTGAAGTGCCGATATTGCGAACGTACCTGGCAGTCTAACACCTTACGTTGGCTTGCACAGATTTTCGGCGATCGGCTAAATAGCGTCTTGTTTTTAGATAACAAGAGCGTTACGTCCGACACTAACGAGTCTGCATTCAGGTACGTGTCAAAGAAATTCCTCACTATAACTTGATTGTGGTATCAGCTTCTGACGCGCTCATGTCCATGACACAGCTCGCTCTCCAAGTGCCTGCGAAGCAACCTGGATGCGATTGCTCTGCTACGCGTGCTACTTACACTGAAAAATTGTCTGCGTTGCGAAACCAAAACTCACCAAGTGAGTCACTGGCTTGTTGGAAACGGTAGTGTTCTCAGTACAGTGGAGGCCTTGGCATCACAGAGTGCACAGTTCGATGACACTCAAAGTGAAGATGAGAAGCAGCCAGCAATAGGAGACCAGATTTCCAAGACAGCAACAGCTATCATGCGACTGTGTCATGCTTCATACTCACGATGATATTTAGGTGGGGAAGAGAGCTACTCGAACTGGAATAAGGTAGTTCGTATTACGGAATTCTTCTAAGATGGGACCTCATTATGCAACCAAAATGCTGCGATGTCTACGGTTTGGAAGCTGGCTACGCGTAGTGTTGCTTTGATTCTTCCCACTCATGGTTGGGATAAATCTGAAGGTCCAAGCGCTCGGCAACCTCGTTGAGTTTCGAGCTGTCGCCCTCAAACAGGCCCTTGAACACGACGTTCACAATGTGCTCATAGCGCTCCTGAAGCAGTTTAATCTCGCGAGGGGTATCAGGCACAACGCGCTCCACCAAAACGGCCAAGACCAAACACACCTGACACGCCACCACGAAGCTAAAGGCCCGAACTGTTCCCGTCTGATCTTCAAATAAGTCGGACGTCCACAGAATGAGCGCAGAGTTTGTACCGAGAGCAATGTACGTCATGAAGCGGAGAATGTAAAACCACACGCCAATATCTTTAGCCGGGTGTGGGAACGGGCGACGATGCACGAAGCAGAGTTTCACGGCATCAACATGAACTTCAAGCACGTTGTTGGCCAGTGCAAGCAGAGGCGTCAACGGGAACGCCACGACGAACAAGTTGATAAAGCCGTACTGGATGACCATCTCGTTGTAGTCCTCGAACGCCTCGTTGCTCTCGTACGGCACAAGCTTCGCCTGCTCTTCGATGTAGTTGTGGCCAGTCTTCTCCTCCGTGTTCGCCGCTTTGCGCTCAGCAAAGAGCTGGTAGCGGTATTTCAAGTACGGCACAGCCACTTCCGTCGTGTTGCCCACCACAATGCGGATAATAAACAGAGTGAGCAGCTGGTCGCGCAGTTCCTGCATGCAGTCGTCTTCGTACAGACACGAGCCCTCGGCAGCACGCTTGACGAACGCGATATAAAAGAACGACGCGAACGAGTTGCAGAACTGGAAGAGGAAAACCTTGATGACCAGGTAGTTCTCGTACTCGGCGTCCGTGCGGTGGTTTTCGAACTCATTCAGCTTACGTGCCACATTGCGGTAGACTGTGTTGAGCACTAGAATCTGGATGGCGTTAATCACAGTCACACCGAACGTCAACGGCGTCTGGTACTTGGCGCTGATGTTGTTGTGCTCCAAGTTGTCGCTGTCATTGATCCAGTGTTTCAAGACGAAGAGACCAAAGAGAGCCACGATGACGATGCCAACCATAAGCGTCACGACTAAGACGGACACGATGAAGGCGCGTCGCCGCTTCGCCTTGCTTTCGAACGTTACTTCCTCGGCATCAGTAACCGGGTGGTAGCTTTTGGTACCGCGGAATTGAGGGCGATAGCGGAATGACTCTTGTAACCCACTCAGACCCCAGAGCGAATCCAGCAGACCATTTTTACGCTTCCACAGCTCCGAAAACAAAGACGACCATAGCACCACAAACACAGCGAAGGCGATGAGAATGTATCCTTGCTGGTTGGTGCCCGTGACCGCTTGACGCGCTTCGATGTACACGAACGTGATGATCCCCGCGACCGCCGGGAAGACGAGCATCTTGGTGTAGAACTCGAGCCAAGCGAAATACAGCGCAATCTTCTCTCCGAAATAATAGCGGATCTTGTGCAAAGGTTGGTACAACATGGTCCAGTGCAGAGCCCACGAGTGACGCAGATCATGCAGCGCCTTGGCGTCGTGGAGAGCAAACATTTGGCCCTGCAAATACCCGGCCGCTTCCAGTGCGTCGGCGTTAATATGACGTTCGACGATGCCCTCCGCGAGACGTATGCGATCCTTTTGCGAGAATAACGTCTCCTCTTTCTTCTGTTCCCACTTGATGGGATAACGTCGGTAGAAAGGCTGAAACTTCTCCTCATGACGATACTCTGCGAACGGAGCAAAGTACGTCAGCGGATCGTAAGGTAGAGCGAAGATCGACGTCACGAAGCGGTCCCAATGACTTCCCTGGACGCGACGATAAGTGTCATCTTCGACAAATAAACCGTCCGCCTCTTCAGTATGTCCCCAGATATCGAGAGCCTTGCGTAGCTCCGGATGGAACTCTTCTCCACGCGAGACTAGCAACGGATCCATCTCCGGGTACTCGGCGTCTTCGTTAACACAGCCACGTGTATGTCTTAGGTGGTCAATGGAGTTCTGCCATTCTTTATCCCCCATCTCACGTTGCAAAGTCTTGAGCTTCTTCTCGTGCAGTGTCTTGTCAAAAGGTTTGTTACTGACCTGCAGTCTGTAGTTGGTACGATCGGCCTCGACTCTCAGGTCGTCGTTGTCTGCCTTGATAGTCATAATGATCTCATCGGCGTCGCAGCTTAGAAACATACGCGTGGTGAGGCCGCATGCGAGCTGCACGCGGCGGGCGATGGCGGTGGCCACGAGCTCGCAGAACTGCGCCTCAGTCGTGGCCTCAGTGGTGCCGATATACTGTTCATATTCGCTCTTGAGCAGCTGCTGCTGCGTTTCAAGACGACGTTGTTCACTCTCCTCGCTGTGGTCGTTGCTCGAATCCATGACCACGTCGCAGCCGCGTTCGTCCAGGAAGCAGCGTGGTGTGCGCAACACGCGCTGGAAAGGGTCCACCACGATCTTGTCAGCGCGCTGACTGCGATCCGGGTCCTTGCCCATCATGAGGTGTACAAAGCTGTTTAAAGTGAAGTCGTCGGGCTTCTTGAGCTCGCCGCCCTCGCGCCTCGGGAAGACCATGACCAAGTCGTGGTCGTACAGCGTTTTGTCACTGCTGGTGGAGTGTAGCACAAACGACTGCGCACTCTGCATGGAGCTGAACTCCATATCCACGGCGGAGTGCGCAGTCGCAGGCGATGTGAAGGCATCATACGCGTCGGCTAAGGACGGCATGGCGAGAGTGACGGTCTTACGCACCACCCTGCAAATCCGAAAGTGGACGTTGCGGTGCCGGTTTTTCGATTCTACAACTGCGACTGCGAAAAAGGTGCATGCGCTCATGCCGTTGGCAACAACGGGTGACTCATGTAGTGAAATGGCTGATAGATGCCAATGCATGCCGACCCACGGCCGCGTGGGAGAAGGATGGAATTCGTCGACAGACGTGATGGAAGGGGTCCGCATCGAATTGGTCAAGGTGAACGATTAACTCAAGGATGAGCACAGTACAACGATCTGACTACGATGTGACACAGGGCTCACGCCCAACTTCGCCGGTCCGGGGCCGCCTCGGAGGCACGTTGTCGCTGCTCCGTAATTGTCGGCAGAATTCCGACTGGTAGTAGCAGCAACTTCGAGGCGTAGGCGACATCTCTCACGCAAAACGTTATAGAGTTTGTTTTTAAATAAAAATCCAAGAGCAATAGTATTCTGGTATTATATTTAAAACAAATGTATTAGAATTAAAAACATGTACCAAAGGTAATCTAATACTTCAGCTTTCTGAATTACAGTAATACAGTACATTAAATAGCGAAAATGCAGCCTATTATCCGGCATATGTTTTCTTCCATTCTATTTACTTATTGTATCCCTTATTACCGGTTCCTGACATATAATAGTTCTGACCTCAACACTTGTGTTCAGTATTAAAGCACTTCATGAGCCGTTAGGGGGAGCACAACGATATAGACGCCACGTACGAGGAGTGCGGGTACCATGATGGCGGCGTCCCCGGGATTCACAGGCGGGCCAACAGGTCGCTCCGAAAGCCCCACAAGCTTCCCGCCCTCTCAGGAGGCGAATACCAGCTCAAACGCTGCTGCAGACGATGAGTTCGGCTCCTTCGCAGCGGCAGAGCGAATTTCGGACCCATTTGGCGACGTGTACGGGGCCGAGGCGGACTTTGGGGATTTTGTGGGGCAAGAACAGAGTGACGGTCCCTCTGCGCCTGCTGAGAGCTCCTCGCTAATGTCGTTCTCGCCGCTGATGGCCCCGGCGTCGACCACAGCGCCGCCAACGCTGTTGCCATCTATCAGCGGCGAAGTCGACCCGTTTGCGGATATTACAGGAGGCCTAGGAGCCGTAACAGATTCATCAGAGGTCGCAAGTCTTAAGATGGAGACTGTAGAGAACTGTATGAGCCAAACGACAGCAACAACAACCGGTGCTGCAGCCCCGACTTCTACAACGTCGGCAACGTCAGCGATCTTAGACTTGGTATGGGGCAATTCGACACAGGACACCGAGATCAACCCACTATCGATGTCGTCAACGTCAGTAGGCAGCGGATCGGGCAATATTAGCAGGACAGCGTCGTCTCCGAGTGGGTTTACGCTGCCCCCTCCACCTTCGACGAAGTTTGCGACGTTCCCATCAACTTCTGCAGCTGCTCCTCCGGAAGCTTCAGTAGGAGACTTGCTGTCGTTCTCTCCGGTCCAGACGTCGACTCCGAGCGACCCTTTCTTTGGAATTAACGGCGAGACAAGTGAGAATAGTGTGGCGTTCGGCAATGATGAGCTCTTCACGTTGACAGCGATCCCACCGCTCTCGACGACGTCTTCTTCAGCCCCGACGTCGCTGCGTGGGTCATTCGCTTCAATGCACGAGGAGATGAAGCCGCCAGTGCAGTCTCCTTGCACTCCTGGATCGGTGGAGGGTACAGCGTCGCCGCGTGATCCATTTACTGAGCGCACAACGCGATCTTTCGGCTCGTTGAGCTCTTCGTTCGTGAGTGTTGGGGCAATCGAGGACTCTGCTAAGAAACACGCATCGTTCAGTGCAGTTACGTCGGCTACACAAGCAACAAGTGTGGCTCCGTCCCCTTCGTCCGCTCCACCTTCGTTGCGCAGCTCTTTTACGATGACTGAAGGGCTCGTGGGATTTGCGTCTGCTACTGAAGAGGCTGAGGAAGTGGACCCGTTCGCGGAGGCAGGACTAGCAGCTCCAGAGGAGGTGCCGCTGGCAGAGGCTCTTGCAGCATGGAATACGACTGGTGAACCGACAGTGCCAACGCAGAAGGAAGAGAACAGTCAAGAAGACAAAGAAGAGATGGACGCTGGAAACAAGGACGAAGAAGATCAGAGTGGCTTACGCGATGGTACTGGTTCTACAGTTGGACCAGGTGGTATTTCGACCACCGTTAACCAACAAGCAGAGGAGGGATTGCAGGATGACTGGCTACAGACTGGCGCCACTTCAGATCACAGTAACGAGAAAGGAGTCGACAATGTGTCGTCACAGCAGCAGGACGCGGTTGATGCGGCTATTGAGTTTGAGAGGTCAACTATCACGACGTTTATGGAGTCGGAAGAATTGGCTGCCGCTACAGACGACGTGGCTACCCTGATAACTGGTGAAAAGGATGATGAAGCCCGTGCTGAGGACTCACCAGTCAATTTGTTCGACTGCGAGAGCGACGATGGCGCCACTCCAGTGTCTAGTGACGAGGTCGAGTGGCCAGCTGTGCAGCAGTCAACGACAGAAGAGAAAGCAGATTCTCTCGAGACGGGTCCCTCGCACCTGGTTGCGTTCGTCTCACCAACAACAGACGTGGATTTTGAAGGCGCAGTCTTCGGATCAGGCAGTGGCGTCTCAGATGAGTCGTCGTCTCACCACGATTCTTCGCCGTCTACGTCGCCTCCAGAGTTTCCTACTTGTTCTGACAATTTCAACGAGAATGTAGTGCCTGAAACACTCAAGGAAGAAACCCAAGATACGTTGGCTGATGAAGACGAAGGGGATGACTTTGGTGGCTTCAAAGCAGCTGCGCCTACGACAAACGTTGCGATCATTCCTGACGCGTCTCCATGGGGCACGTTCCCATCGCCAACTCCAGTTCAGAACATGGTGCTTGAGGAAGACGAGGACGATTCTTTTGGAGACTTTGCTGGCAACTCCACTCCTGCGGGTGCTGTTCCAGACGACTTTGCGGACTTTGCACAGAGCTCAGAGGCTCAAGATGACGATGCGTTTGGTGACTTTGGTGACTTTACGCAGAGCTCTGACGACAAAACGTTTGGTGAGGACGATGACGGTTTTGGCGATTTCGCTCCCGCTGTGGCCCCGTCTCCTGTGGAAGCAACTCCCTTGGTCTTGTCTGTTCCTTCGTTCTCCAAGACGGACTTGTCGTCGTTCTTCCAGGAGGCATTCGCAACAGAACCTGTACCGACAAGCGCTGTGGAGGAGCCCGATAGTCCACCCGGTGTGAATGATGTGGATGCTGCGCTAGATTCGTCTACTGAATTTGTCGAGGGCGCATTTCGTAATATGTGGGACGCGTACATCTCCATCGTGTCGGCCACGGGTCACCAGTCTTCGTCCTCGTCTGCCGTTACTCCAGAGCCGACTGATAGTGGGGAGCGTGTGTGTTTGGGCAGGAAGACAACGCGTGCGTCCAAATATTTAAAGTATGTGCTGTCTGAGAAGATCCAGGAAGCTTCTCGACAGAACGGCATCTTCTCTCATGGCTCTGAAAAACATCAAATGTACATCGGGTGTGCTGCCTCTGGTGACGCTGATCGCATGCGTGATGCTCTGAAGGAGTTGCAAGACGCACTGTTCCACAGCTCAGTGAACGACGCCATGATGCGGATAGCCAAGCAGGCGGCGCTGTCTGCCAAAGCCAAGATTGCCGAGCAAGCTGCTCAGCAACAGGCAAGCTCGCGTGGTGGGTCCTTATTTTCCACGACGCGTCACCTGCTTTCCCGTGGAGGTGCGACAGGAGCGCATGGACCAAGCAGCAATGACAGTAAAAGTGACCACGCAGGTGCTGATACTCCTACCGGTGCGTCGGTCCAGAAACTCGCTCGATTCTCGTTTACTAGCAGCAATGATGACACTGCAACTCGTGGTATTGCAGAGGAGAGAGGGTCGGAAGGAAGCGATCACACAGGACACAGCAGCGGGAGCGACTCGGAAGCAGCAGGAGACAGTCGGACTCGTAGCCAAACGCTGTCAAATAGCAGCAACGGCGGACTGATGAAGAAGTTTCTTTCGTTCGGAAGCTCAAGGCACCGGCCGCGATTTGTTAACCTCCGACGAAAGGGCCAATCTGGTGAGGAAGTGCGGAAGATGGAGCTGAATCTGGACTCCATCAGCGGAGGTCTGGACGAAGTCAAGTGGAAGTGTGCCGTGTTCCTGTACGATGTGGAAGAGGTGGCGCATGTGGCGCCGTCGCAGATTAGTATCTTGTCGTACCCAAGCAAGCAGCCACTGACGGGCAAGACCGACCGCAGTGCGTTGACGAAGCTGGTGAAAGCGGACACTATTTGGACAGTAGATATTGGCGCCAACCACAGCGACATGTTGAACGAGTGGTGAGGCCACAACGAATGAACCAACCCGAGCTTTAAAAGTGACAAAAAATGCACAAAAGGGAAGTCAATGTTACCACTTCACACACTTGTTGAAAGTTGTGCTCTCCAAATGGCTTTAATCGAGGCAGCATCAAATGCCATGGCGTCCAATGCAGCACTTTGACCGCTAAAATTAATTGCGTATCATCCCAGGTGGGTATGTACATTTTCGGCTCGTGCGTGTACTTAGTTGTGGGCATAAAGGCCCATCCGGCTGTCATTGAACGACAGCGAACTATTTTTGATCCATAACTTGAGACCATGCTCGCCTTCCCGGATAAATGAGGGCCACGCACGGTCTTCGTTCATTCCTCAAAACCGGCCAAGAACAAGTGACCCGCATCAGTATTTTCATGATGAATGAGGATGTCGGTGGTGCAGACAGTTCCGACCATCCGGTGAATGAACACTCAATCCAAGTTGAAATCTCGCCGAGGAACAAACCTGCATCGATTTTCCACAGGTTCGGCGCTGTGTCGGACGCGTATGAAAACACCATGTTCGAGAACGACTTGGTCGTCATTTTCCCGCTACGTGGAGGCGGCGAGGTCAAGAGACCCGAGGCGTTTTCCATGCAAGCGTTTGTCACTTTGCTGCTGGGAAGCGACTCACAGCACAGCCATCACCCTTTCCAGCGTGTGCTCCGAACCCCACGATGTTTCCTGGATGAGCACGGAAATGACCTGGTGGAAGCCAACAAAAGTGACGCCGCAGAGTTCAACAGGTTCGAGGTTGAGCAACAAACACTTGAAGCTGAGTACGAACAGTTTGTAGGCTCCACCGAGGCTACAACCGAACGTCGTTTCTGTGAACTGGTGGCCACGGCCATCTCACGCCGCGTGCAGCTCGCTTGTGGTCTCACGACGCGGATGTTCCTCAGTTGTGACGGAGACGAAATCATCATGTCGGTGAAGTCGGAGAATGACGATCTGCGTGTAGAGGCTGATCGCACCAACTACCGACTGCAACTAAGCAACAAGCCGTTCGACGCGATGCTCCACCGAGACAAAATCTCGGATTTGAAGCGAGAGATTGACGCTGATGCTTGGCAAAAATCCCTGGATCTACTTCGAATCAAACGCGGTATTTCCAATGACACGTCCGACGTGCCAGAGCTGGATCCGCTTCTTATCTCGCGCGGCGATGAGTTCCATCCGTTAACCCGTAAAGCTCTTCGTCGTTGGGGCCACAGAGAAGAAGCTGACGGTATGTTCTCGGACGAAGACAACCACAGTCAGCCGGCGTGGAATCGCTTCTGGACGTCGCTCTTCTCGATACACCACGACCCCACGACGTACTTTGCTCCATTCGCCGATTATCGTCACGAGCCCGAGTTTCAGCCGTATTTCCGTCGCTATCCGATAAATTGGGGCGGCAAGAAAGAGCAAACGCTGTTTACTCAGAAAGATCGCATTCGTCTCGCGTCGGGTATCGTGGATCGACATCTTAACTTGGATGCGCTTCAGGATGCCGGGTATCTGAAGAACCAAATGTTTGCACTCCACGACGAAGCTGCGCTGGATGAGTTACGAGCGACGTGGGCTCTGAACGTCAAGATGCTGTACCAACCTCTTCATAAAATCCGCTTTTACTTCGGAGAGAAGATCGCGCTCTACTTCGCGTGGCTCGAGTTTTACACAAAGATGCTGCTCTTTCCATCCATCGCGGGCATCGTCACGATCATCTACGAAGAAGAGCGAGACGAAGAGGGGAACGACAATAACCGAGGCTACTTCTTGGTCGCCTTCGCTATCTTCGTGGTCATTTGGTCGTCAATGTTCTCCGAGTTCTGGAAGCGAAAGAATGGTCTCCTTGGGTCACTATGGGGCTGTCGAGGGTACAACGAAGCCTTTCACTACCGCCCTCAATTCCAGGGAATCAAGAGCCACAACCCAGTCACCGACACGGAGGAACTGACGTACGAGAGCCGAGCAAGGCGACACCGTTGGTTCGTTGTGTCCATCACTGTCGTAGCGTTCATGGTCGGGATTGTCATCGTGGCGCTGGTGGGGCTGTTCGTGTTGAAACACTTCATCAACGACGGCGACAACCTCCGGAACATCGACGTCAAGTTCCGAACTCCACTCACACTGGCTGTGACTATCGGGAACGCTGTCCAGATCTTGATTCTCAACATGGTCTACAGACTCGTCGCTCGGAAGCTCAACGATCTGGAGAACCACCGCACGGATGCAGAGTACGAAAACTACCTGGCGATCAAGGTGTTCCTCTTCCAGTTTTGCAACTCGTTCGCTTCGTTCTTCTACATCGCGTTCATCAAGCGAGAGGTGGAAGCTTCCTGTCTGTACGGCGATGACTGCATGAAAGAGCTGCGTGATCAGCTGTTGGTTCTGTTCCTGGTTCGCATCGTGGTGGGCAATACAACAGAAGTAGCGATCCCGTACCTCAAGTATCGCTACCAGCTCTATGCTGAAGCCAGGGAGCAAGAAGACGACAAGAAGAAAGCTGGACACAACTTGATCGAAGCTCAAGCGAAGCTCGCGCCGTATGAAAGCAACGAAGCGTTTGAAGACTACAACGAACTGGCCATCCAGTTCGGCTTCCACAACTTGTTCGTCGTGGCCTTCCCACTGACGCCTCTGCTAGCGCTGGTGAATAACATTGTGGAAGTGCATGTGGACGCATCCAAGCTCTGCTTCGGCTGTCGTCGACCGTTTCCGGAGCCTGCCAAGAGCATCGGCGTCTGGTTTTACATCTTCCGGTCCATGACGTACATCACCGTAGGAACGAACGCGGCGCTTATCTTGTGGACGTCAGACTTGTTCGAGAACTACAGCGGAACTGTGAAAGCTTTCAGCTTCGTCGTCGTCTGTCAGGTCGGTTTGGCGATCTCGCTATTCATCGAGCGCACGGTGCCAGATATGCCAAACCACCTCGGTCTGCTGCTGGAACGGTATGATCACATTGTAAACGTCGTGTTCAAGAATCTCTCCGAGGGTGATGTTTCGCACCTCAACGAGGTGTCGGAGAAGTTGGATTTGATGATCTACCCCAATGATCAGTGGGAAGACAAGACTGGAGACGTCAAAGCCACAGTGCTTGACATGCGCGAGCAGGAGGACGAAGTGCGCGCGGCTGGATTCCCTCATCATGAACTCGAGACAGTGAATGAATCCACGCGAAACATCGACGACAACGAATCCGCCGTGTAGATTCATACCATGCATAGATATTGCATATTTGATCATCACTTGACTGCTTTCGAGCAATGGTGAGACGATTCCACTCACCACCGACATTCCCTACTTGCATTAGCGCTCGTTGATTTCAGTATGTAGACCGAGAGCGATAATTCTGAGCGTGTAGTGTTGCCTCAAGACAAAAGTCGGTGATCGAATGCGAGAACGGTGTCTTGCACCAGTTGATCAGTATAAACTCCGAGTCATCAACCCTGGGCGTTGAGCTCGAAGCCACGGCCGCCAAAGCTCCGCAAAAAGAACGGAGTACTCGACAATCTACTCCTGCAACAATTCCCTCTCCCCACCCTTCCGAAAATGAACAGCAATCCGGAAGTCGATTAAGCTCATCACTCACACGTTTGTCCAGCAAATATGCGTTCCGTAAAGTACGATGTTGAGCCTCAATTCTCTCAATTTCGTCGCGTGAGAACCGTTTCTCCAGACGCACTCGCTGTAGCTGCATAGCGACTACGAAGTCTTGATGTCTCACTTTGCACAGTTTATTCGGAAGGAAAGCTGGCACTTGGTAGATAGATGAACTGTTACCTTCAGGGAGAACACTGTTACTTTCCGAGATGATCTGGCTCAGTTTTGACAGCACAGTGAGGACAAACGTGCTCGTGACGTTCACCAAAGCCTGGTAAGTGTCAGGCTGCAGCGAATCCACTGCGTTGCTCGCGAAGTTTCCTTGCGATTTGAGAAATGTAGCCGTCGCCACCGGGTTCAGCAAGAACGAGCCGATCACGATATCCTCGCACGAAATCGATAGGAATTCGGACGAGATGAACGGACCCACCGCCCTAGTCATCATGGAGAGATGATTCATCAGATCGACGACAAGTTGGCGATCATACGTACTGCCTCTCAGTTGTAGCAGGACGCCATTGACCCGATTTGCTACGTTGGTAACCACACGTGCAATCACCCACCACGCTGGCGGTGGGACGCCGACGTATTGAAATTCCTGAATAAACTCAGACACCCTGGTCTGATTTGCCACAAGCCACTGCAGAACTTTTACAGCGGATTCCCATGACCCTTCTACCATTTTCAGGCAGTTTAGTGCGTCCGAGTTTCGTTTCTTCACGCTTCGTACACGGCTGACCAGTGCAGTCAAGGTATTCGTAAAATCTACTGTGAAAATGATCCTGCAAGCCTCACGAAGCAGTTGATTGAGTTTGTTCGCAAGGCAGTAGTCACCATAGATGGGGAAGTCACACTCTGCAGCCAATTTGTTTAAAATTCCCTGCGTACAGCCACGCGCTGTGCTTCCAGTTTCGTTTGACAGGCTGACTCCAATCAGCTTCGTCCTCCAAAGCGGCGCTATGATGTTCAGATATTTCTCTACTAAATCCACACTCCTGTCTGTCATATCGTCATCCAGCACTACAATTCCGATTAAATGCACGCTGTGAATCTCCCCATCGTGCTCGAATCGAACGCGTACATCAATAAATGGAGACCCAGCACAATTACAGACTTCCAGCGCCACAGCAAAGGCCCATACGTCTCCACTCTTGAACAGATCCTTCAGTCTCTCTAAATTCATTGCACACATAACTCGACAAAGGTTCATCACTCGTCTCTCCGAACACTGTCCGCCCTCCATGGCCCAGATATCGTCCATCATTTCTTGATACAATGACGCAGCTTGCTTGAACGACACGCCACTCGCCACAATCTTGACACAAGTGTTCATTTCCAGCTCAGAATCCACCGTGACGGCATATCTCGCCTCGTTCTTGTCCACATTCTCTGCGTCCGTGTCTACATAATCAATCTCAAACGCGTCAAAGCCGTAAAACTCGACGTCAGCGCCCTCCACTCCCCGTAATAAATCATCTACAATGTATTTATCCACCAGGAATGTCCTGGATCGCTTCATCGTCTCCACTGTCGCTGTATTGCGCTCCAACACTTGCTGGGCACTGATCTCCGTTGTCGTCTCCACTGTACCGACTTTTGGCTGTGTATTGATGACGACATCGTCTGGGAAGAAGCGGCACTTCTCCTCATCGGTCAAGTCTTTGTACTCTTCATAACGCAGCGCGTGCTGTTGCTCCAGATGCCGCCGCATGTTGTCGGGACGCCAGGGTGGCGAGAAACTATGAACTTTAGTCTTACGCTTCCGGCGCTTGGCGCCCTCCGTCTCGTCGCGCTTAAAGGAGCGGCACATGAGACACACGGCTTTTGTTGGCGCTCCAGTCTCTGGCTCGCACTCGGCTATGGCCACCGCAAACTGGAGCGCCCAACCAGGTCGGAACGTGCGCGACATCTTGCCTTCAAGGCAATGCCTTGTAAGATTGGATCGATTGTGTGTAGTTGGTGTGTCGTTTGTGTAACGATGAACGGCAACAGTGACGGCGAAGCATAGATCTCCACTGAACATGGGTCTTGCTTGCATCACGGTTTCTCTAAGTAAAGCAGTTGTATTAGAAACGGATACAAGCACACGAGGAGGAAGAGCGACCTCCTTCTCCTCGTCTCTCCACCACACGGCGCAATCAGGAAGGCAGGAGAACCTATGTCTAAGCTTAACGGGAGTACGTATTGCCCTGGCCACGCTTGCCCGTGTTCTGCCACTTCGCCAGCTTCGGTACCGATATCCGGTCGGCTTCACCCGCACGTCCCATCTTGGCGGCCTTGCGCTGCGTGAGCCGAGTCGCGCGCTTGACAGTGGCCATCGCTGCCTCGTCGCCGAAACCAGACTGGTCGCGCGGGGTGACCAGCGATTGTGAGCGGTTCTTCGACTTGGAGCGCAGTGCCGACTTGGCACGAGCACGCACGCGCAGGTCGGAGCTCTCGGTGGCGTCCTCCATGTCCACGTCCATGTCCTCACGTTCGCGCTTGCGGCCACGGCTTTCGTCGCCCGCCTTCCTCTTCGCCACTACGGCCTCCGCGTGCTTCATGTGACTGGTATCCACTCCAAGAGCCTCCAGCTCTTTCTTGGTCTCAGTAAGCGTACGAAGCTTCGCGCGCACCTTACGAGATACCGTGGAGTGGTTCTTGTTCTTGTTCTGACGGTGCTCAGCCACGATAATGGCCTTCTTGTCTCGGATACGAGCCAGCTTGTCCTTCTGTTCGTCGTCGAGATCGCTCATATCCTCGTCCTCGTCCATAGGAACGCTGTTCTCCATAGCTTCGTCCTCCTCCTGTTCCAAAGCCTCCAGACGCTTGAGAATCTCTGGGTCCACGAAGTCAGCGATGTTCTTGCCGTTCCAGATCTCCGGGATGGCGTCCTGAGTCCAGTCGTCGTTGCGTAGCATATTCGAATAGTGCTCTTTGAAGTTGTACGAGTAGACACCAGCACCACCGTTGGCGTTCATCTTGTCCTTAAGCAGCACACGCGGCGCCACACTGTTCGGGTTGTCACGAGCAGCAATGACACTGGCCGGAATGGAGAGTTCACGCTTGACGTCATCACGAGCCTTAGGCATCGCGACACTAAGACGGTTAAGCACGTCAGCCACCTTATTGCCCTTGACCTTGGAGTTCACACGGTGAGCGAGGAGCTCGTCACAAGCGTAGTTCTTGACTTCCATGACGTTCTCCTCCGAGTGGTTCGACATGGTGAAGAACTTGGCCTTAGTCTCCTCCACAGCTGTGTTGATCATGTTCTGGTGGTGCTCAGAAAGAGCCTCGAAGCGCATCTGATCGATCTTGTTGCACACGAGCACCAGAGGCTTGTTGGCGAACAGCGGGCGGATGTTCTCGAACAGACTCAGCTGCTGCTCGATGGTAAAGCCACATTGCTCCGAGATATCCATGAAGAACAGAATGGACGCCTGCAAGTGAGCCAGCGCAGTGACAGCCTGCATTTCAATAGTGTTACGGTCCTCAAGCGCGTGGTCGAGGATACCGGGGGTATCAATCACCTGCCAACGCAGATACTTGTAGTCCAAGTGACCCACGTACAGAGCCTTGGTTGTGAAAGCGTAGGGCTGCACGTCCACGTCGGCGCGCGTCACCTTATTCATGAAGCTCGACTTACCCACATTGGGGAAACCTGTGACCAGCAATGTGCGGGTGTTGGGGTCGATCGAGGGAAGACGCGACAAGTGCTTGCGCACCTCCTCCAAGTACTCGAGCGAAGCCTTCTGCTTCTTTAGCAGTGTACACATACGACCAAGAGCGGCACGCTTAAGCTGCTTGCAACGGTACAGCGAGTCACCGTACTTAATCATGCGCACATAGTCCTTCGCAATGTTGTCAATGAGTGCACGCGCCGTGTTGACCTGACCGAGCGCGAGTTTGTAGTGATCGCGATCGTACAGGATATTGATGAGGTCGGCGTAGAACGGGTGCAGGTCATCGAGGCGTGGGAAGTCGTCAATGATCTGGCTGAGCTTTTCCTGGCAAGTTTGCTGCGTGAATTTGACCTTGCGCATGTAGAAAGCGCGGATGCGCGAAATGGCGTACGTCGGGTGGATCACCGTCGGCGTCTTGCGCTGCGTACGCGTGAGCACAATGTCGATGAAGTCATTGGCCGTCGGCACCGTCTGGATCTTCTTAAAGTTGTACACCACCATCCTGACGTCCACTAAGCAGCAACAACACACTTCTTCACGAGCTTCGGGTCAATCAACGACTGGCAGCAGCCTTTCACACATCAGCGTTTTTGGTTGGCGCAGGACAAGTGTACCCAGTGTGTGGTACATAAGAAATTTGGTGTTCTTAGACACGATATTTTCGTAATGACTACATTTACGTACGCTACACAGCCCCTAATATCAGGGACACTGAATTCTATTTCGTAGTTTTCCAAACCCATACAAACTTTAAGCTAAGCCTCGCCCGCCGTCCGGTCGCAGCACCTCCGCATTACACGCAAGCAGGCCCCGAAGGAAGGAGGTGAGCTGTGATCAGTCCGACAGCAACGCAACGTCTGACCATGTGGACCGTACTCTTCGGCGAAAATGAGGACGATGC
The DNA here is from genome assembly GCF_000142945.1 of Phytophthora infestans T30-4. Taxonomy (NCBI): domain Eukaryota; phylum Oomycota; class Peronosporomycetes; order Peronosporales; family Peronosporaceae; genus Phytophthora; species Phytophthora infestans. The sequence continues at coordinate 1,778,702 of NW_003303740.1, read as the reverse complement.
GGGCTCCGCACAGCCCACGCGCGACCCCGTCAAGACGCCCGTATCCCCGCAGCACTCGACGCCACCTGTGACGCCGTCGCCCCTGGAGCCTCTAGCTCCGTCTACGCCGCCGCCACAGCCTCCGCCGCAGTCTCAACCTCAGCCTCAACCCCGACGCGCTAACCCCGTGCCTGAGGGTAAGGGTGGGGAGGGCGATGACACGCCCATGTCCATGTTACTTAAGCGGCTTAATAACCTCATGGTTAAGGTGGGCGAGCACGAGTTTGAGAAGAGGACACTGGTTGATCAGGTACGCAAAATTTGAGTCGTGGGATATGTACTAGGCGACGTATTAATCGTGATCTTTGTGCGTAGATGGAGAAGGAGCGGAAGCTACTGACAGCCAAGATCTCGGACCTGGAGAAGCAGATGGAGGACGTCAAGGACCAGAACGTGCAGCTACAATACAAAATCGAGTACAACTCGGAGCCGATGCTCATGGAGCGTGTACAGGACGTCACGGACATGCGGTACGTGCAAGTTTACAGCGAATTTGAGAGGGCTCAAAGCTTTTTATTGACTTTTACTGTGTTCTGGTAGCGATGCGCTGGCTGCTGTGAAGAAGCAGCTAGAAGCGGAACTGCAGGAGAAGGAGACGGAGTTAAGGGAGATGAAGAAAGTATTGGCAGCCAAAGACAAGGAGCTGAGCGCTCTCCGCGAGGAGTACGAAAAGCAGATTGAGGACGTGACGGCAGAGCGAGAAGCAGCGAAGCAAGAGGCTGCTGACGCCGTGCGAGTGGCGAGTGAGGCTGCTAGTGAGAAGTGTGAAGAGCAGTTGAAGGAGAAGGACGATGCGTTGACGGCGGTCCAGGAGGAGAAACAGACGCTTGAGACGTCTCTGGTCGAGAAGGAAAAGGCTCTGCTGGAAGCTGAAGCTGCGACTGCTGAGGTGCAGAGAAGTCTGGAGCAAGTGCAGCGTCAAGGGGAGACGGACACGACGGCTGTGGAGCAATTACGCCAGCAGTTGGAGCAGACCGCCCAGGAACACGAGCGGAAGCTACAGCGACTGAAGGATGAAGGTCAACAGCAGCTGGAGGCTCTTAAGAAACACGCTCAGGAGCAGGAGAACATTGCATCGGAGAAGACACAGGAGTTGGAGGACTACAAGCACGACTGCGTGGAGCTGTGGAAGATTAATGAGGAATTGAAGCAGCAGATCGCACTTACGTCGGCCGAGACGATGATTAAGCACGCAGAACTGCGAGAAAATGCGCTGTCAGGTCAGACAGTACTCGAGGACAAGGTGGCTGAGTTGGAAAACCAGCTTGAGGAACTGCAGGAGCAGCTGAACCGGAAGAGTCAGGAGGTTGCGGAGCTCGAGGCCGAGGCCGAAAGTCGTACAATGGCGGATGGTGAGGCCTCAGGTGAAGATGACGACAAGTTTGTGGTGGTCGGAGGCGACGGTGGCGCTATCAGTATCCTAACGGAGCAAGTGGCCACTGCGCAACGCGAACTGACCGAGGCAATGGAGCTGAACTTGCACCTGAACAACCGTAACGCTTGGCTGGAGGAACAGTACCAGATGCTGTCCTCTGTGCAGTCTGAAGGGGACGACGAACAGGACGAGACTGGAGTTGCTAAGCCCTCGTCGGAAGAGCGTATTGCCGCGCTGGAACAAGAGCTCCAAGAAGCTACTCGTGCTGCGAACGAGCAGGCGGAGCATGTGTCGAATCTGGAGCAGAACTACAGCGCTCTCTCGACTGAGTTCGATCGTCTTCACTCCGCCCACAACGAGTTGATGGACGTGAAGCAGACGGATGATGTCACGCTGAACAGTCTGAGACAAGAGCTCGAGTCGCTTCGTGTTGCTCAGTTGGATGCGACAGATAAAGACCAAGCGCTGTTTTTCAAGGAGCAGGAGCTGGTGGAGCTGCGCTCGACTAACTCGACGCTGGTTGGCGATGTCGAACGCTTGCGTAGCGTGGAAAGCCAGTTGCAGCAGACGCATGACGCGCTAAGTAAGGCGCAAAATGACCTTGCTGAAGCTCAAGCTGTCAACGCCAACTTGGAACAGGAGCTCAACGAGTTGAGGAGTATCTCTGTTGCTGCCTCGAAGAATGATGAACACCTGGCTGCAATTCAGAATGAGCTGAACCAGGTTCGATCGGAAAAGGACGCCATTACGACACAGCTGACCCAGTCGCAGGCTTCTATCCACGATCTTCAGCTGAAGATCCAGGGGCTGGAAGGTATCGTGGACGGCCAGATAAATGACAAGAAGTCGCTGGAGCAGCAGCTTCAGAACCTGCAGGAGATGGCTCAGGAGAACATGGAAGGCTCGTACGAACTCCAAGCCAATCTGGAGTCCACGATGGAGGAGCTCGAGAAGGTCCAAGCCCAGTTGCGTGCTGAACAAGAGAAGTGTGTGGGTCTGCAGCAGTCAGTGGAGGAGGTGAAGCAGTCTTCGATCTCCCGTGAGAAGCTGGAGCGTGCACAGAGTGAAATTGCACGCTTGGAGCAGCAAGTTCGCCACTTCCACGGTCTGGAACAGTCTCTGAACCAGCAGTTGCAGGAGTCGGTGCGCGCTAAGGAGGCGATAGCTGTGGAACTGCAGACTGCTCGCTCCGAGCGCGTCGCAGCGGAGGAAGAACACCAGCGACTCAAGACGTCGTATGAGCAGGCAGCAGCGCAGCTTTCTTCTTCTCAGGCTTCGACGAGCGAGCTGCAACGCTCGAATGATGATCTTTCGCACTCGCTGGAGCAGACTCGTTCGAAGGCGAAGCAAGCGGAGCAGCAGATGAACGCGATGCGTGCGAAGCACAGTGAGATGCAGAAACAGGTGGAGACGCTGACAAAGAAGAACCTGTCGCTGGTGTCGGAGGTTCAAGGCATGCGTGATGAAGCCGACAAGCAGCAGCAGATGACTCGTGGTCAGCTCGAGCAGCTCAAGGCTGCGCACGCCGACGTCCAGCGTCAGCTAGCAGAAGCCGCACAGGCTCTCCAGGGTAAGGAAGCCGAGGCTGCTGCGGCAGCACAGCGCAGCCAAGCGAACGTGGCGCAGCTGGAGGATCTTGTCAATCGCTACAAGGCAGACAAGCAATCATCGGACCAGCAGTTAGCACAGCTGAATGCTAAGTGTGAGCGTCTTCGCCAGGTCCAGAACGAAGCCACGACGACGATGGAACGTTCTCAGCACGAGCTGGAGCAGATCCGTGTGCAGCTAAATGCCACCCAGCAGGAGAAGCATTCGCTCGAAACCGAGCTTGGTCAGCTGCGTGGCTTAAACGACGAGAAGGCTCAACTTCTTCAAGAAGCGGACGAACAGAAGCGTGTGAATCAGCGACTGGAGGAAACCAACCGCGAGCTGGAAGGCCTGTTGCAGAAGTCCAAGGCGTATTGCGAGGAGTTGTCGCGTGACAGCGAGGATAAGGTGGGTCGCGTGCAGGAGTTCGCTCGACACGTCGAACAGGAAGCACGCGACGAAATTGACCGCATCGCGCACGAGAACGGTGTCTTGCGGGACGAGCTGGAGCAGCTCGCTCAGGCCCGCTTCGAGGAGACGAGCGCACACGATGAACTTCGTGTGAAGCTGGCCGAGCTGCAAGCCGAAAACAACGTCTTGTCGGCGCGAGCGCATCGCCTGACGCAGCAGCTGTCGCAGTACACGGAACTCCCGGAAGATGACGAGCTGGCAGCGACAGGGCAGGGCCAGACGCCCGATCTGTGGGAGCTGTTGTCGTCAGGAATGGAGCAGCTCAAGGCTGACTTGGAGCTTGCCAGCAAGTACGCCGCCAGTATTGATGCCAGTAGCGTAGACGGCGGCATTGGAGACGAATCATTCACGGTCGCAAACTAGTGTACACTTGGGAGCTGAGGGAGCCACGCGTGAATGACTGGTTTTTGGCGATAAATCGGTGCAGACGTCGGTGGCTAGAACGAGGACTGCGGGTATTCCGTCTGCAAACCTTCGACCGCCGGCGTCTAGTTTACATATAAAATATACTTCCGTGTCCGGTTACTAATCGACTGTGGAGGTGGCGAGTACGTGGATGTCTGGTCGCTGTTGAGGTTCTTATCAGGCCATTTTTACTCGTGAGCTTAAGACCAAAGTTATCTCGGTGTCATCTCCAATTCAATCTTCACCAAGCGGCATCAACCCCAGGGCAGTATGGCAGACATAGCGCTGGAGATCCCGAAAAGCCGACTAATTGAAGCCAAACAGGTGCGCACAATGAAAGTTTACAGGCCGAACAGTGGTTGTTCGCTGATAACTCGTCGTCTTGGTACCTTTTAGAGACGACAAGAAGCGTCCAAGGATGCCTTGATGCTCAAGAACCGCATCGCTCTGCTCAAGGCCGAGGAAGAAAAGGCGTGGAAGAAGATCGAGCAGACGCGTCGTCGGGCTGCTGAACTGTTAAAACTCCGCGAAGACAACGGTCGAGAGCATGCCATGCTGAAAGAACTGGCCATGGAGGTGGAGCGTGAGACTCAAGCTTCTATCCAGGCCAAACGTGAGCTTGTGTTAAGTATCGATAGCATCCCCAAGAAGAAGGAGATCAGCATGCAACTTACCGAAGCTAACAGACGAGAAGCTCTTCAGCTCAAAGAAGACAAGCAGCGTTGGAAAGAGATCATGGACCGACAGAAGCGAGACGAAATGATGGATGCTCTCCGTCGCAAAGAAGAGGTCGCCAGTCAGAAAGAAGCCCTGCGTGTCAAGAAGATCATGCACAAGCAGGATATCGACAAGCACAATCGCGAACGGACCTTGGAGAAAGTTCGTGCAGAGGAAGAACAAACGCAGCGGCATGAGGAAGAGGTACAGGACATGGAGCGTCAAGAGCTCGAACTCATCCAGCGACTTCGCAACACTCAGCACTTGCAGAAGCAGGCATTCGAAGAGCTGGAAGCTGCCCTCACTGGAGGAAATGTCAAGCATTCTTAGGATTAAAGTCCTTACTGCTTCATATCGTCCTCACTCCATGTAAGACGCGATCGCATGTCGTTCGCGTCAATTAAAAGAGCTTGCTTGCTTGACCGACCTTCTTCAACGCTTGCATTGTCACAGCTTTCTTCTTGAGTAGCAGGTTCCTCGGGCAGGTGATGAATGGCCACCAGTATTTCGTTCATAAGCTCCCCTATCTGCGACTGGTTCCCAGCATCCATCAAGCCTCGGCTCAACTGGAAAGCTGCTTCACCATCAAAGAACTGGAGCGTAAGCAGGTGCAGCAATGATCGGATCATTGATTCGAGGTTACGCTCGCTGTTAGCCGGGCTTCTCTTTGCTGTGGATATCGATGCTGCTAGAGCGATTTGACACTGTGATAGCAGCACCGAAGTCCACAGAACCAGTGTATCGAGTTGCTCTTCTGCAAGCTCGCCACACTGTGGCAGCTCATTCGGTGAAGCAAAGCCGCACGGTTGCAGTAGCGTCATCACATTCACTTGTAAATTGCCAACACAGTGTTGGGTTCCTTCCAAGGATGTGTTCGGTAGGCTGACCTCCTTCGACGTCTCGCCTTTTGTCAGAAGCTGCAAGACCTCCCGCATGTGCTCAAGAGCGCCAATAAAGCTTGTACTCATCACGTCGATCACAAAGCGCAGCATCTTCTGAGCCACTTGCAGTAACGATGGCATTGTGTTACCTTTAGATGCTGCAACAGCCTGTTCGATGTCACTAAAGCAGTTTGCTTCGACCAACAAATCTTGCGCTTCTTGGATACGAACTTCTCCGTCAGCATCGAACCAGTAGCCACATCTCCGACACGTATCCAGTACTTGGAACCAGAATTTGTCGGCACGACTCGCCATCCACCTCTTCCCGTTTCCAGGGGCACTTGCACTGACCATACTGTCGTAAAAGTGAGAGGTATCATCGTCGCCCTCACCCGCTGTGGTCAAGAACTCGAAAAACTCGCGGACGCAGGTCGGCGCGCATGACAGCAGCAGGCTATCGATTTGGTTATTCACGACGTCATCCTTGATTTTGTCAAGCTTGCAACGACTCAACTGGTGCTCATTAATTGCCTTCACAATGCTGAGAAGGCACCCCGTCAAGCGATGAGAAGCAGAGCTGGATCCAACCAGTGGAGATTGAAGCAACTGTCCCGCAGTTTCGGCAACATCAAAACGAGATTTCGTGACAGCATTTCCAGCAATTGACAGGAAGAAACTCGCAGGGAAAGCAAGCTCTTCAGTATCGCTCTTGTGATCCTGTTCAGCTGGCTCCGCTGGGCGCTGCACGGAGACCATGAGCACGTCCAGTGCAGCTTTCACACACTCTATATCAGCTGTGTTCACAAGTGTGTTAACTGCTCGGGCTTTAGCCTTTACTGAACCAATCTGCAGAAGTGCTAGGGCTGCTTCTCCATTGCGACCACGCTTAATGAGGAAGTCACTGTACTTCCACAAAGCGTTGTGGAGTAGTGCGTCATTAGGCCCCAATCGCGATCGAATGAGCGCAAGAGCTTCCCTGAAAGCCTCACCACTCACTAGACAAGCAACAGCAGATCGAACTTTCCCGATACTGAGAAAATGAAGTGCTGCAAAGGTAAGAAAGTGGTAGCATTGGTTAGACATATAATTAGTAGCACCAGTCGTGAGTTTAGATAAACGAACCCGCTTCCTTCTTGTCGCCCTGGACATCGAGCTGGTGCGCGTATAAATTCGTCATCTCTCGCCACACATCCATACCCGCCATTGGAGCGTATGAGAGCCACGTTGGTGTTAATGATCCTTCCTTTGCAACGACCCGTAGCGCTTCAATGATATTACCTTGTATCAACAGGGTGTTGGCAAGACTTTCCCACTCTCGTTCGTCTTGGAAACGCTTGGATTCGGAAGTGAAGAAATCTCTTAAAGACGTGTGGTCGATATGGGCAAGAAGGCTGTCAACTGGCATGTTGGCATCCACTGTGTCTGTGTTCTCCACAATAGAATCGTCTTGTTTCACTCCAGCAATCTTGCTGCAAGCCGAGGCAACTTCCATGGAGGTCAGGTTCGTCTCGCGATGGAAAATCAGCATATTCTGCTTCTTCTTCTTCTGTTTGTTGCTCGTCTCATTGGATTTATCTGTCTGTGGATCATGCAACCTGTCCGTGTTGACCACTTGTCCATTTTCAGTCTGACCTGGCGTATAGTCTGTAGGTGACAAAGCTGCAATGGGTTCAACTTGCTGGGGTTGCTTCACCTTGCCGTGCTTCTTTAGTTTGGATGCTGCTTCTTTCTTCTGTTTTCTGTAATCCCAGAGACGCAGTGTTTGGTCCTCACCTCCCGTAATGAGTGTGTTATGCGACACCCAGTCAAGAGATAAAACCCGACCAATATGTTGGTTAAAGTGAGCTTCCCTTTGCATAGATGTTGTATTCCAAACCTGGACAGTGCCGTCCGCCGAGGCTGAGGCGAGAAGATACTTCCCTATGTCGATACTCCACCTCAAGCATGTGATCTTGTTTGAGTGGCTAACCATGACATGGCTTTGTTGTGTAGCATCAGATGTGCTATGTAAAGCTGATTCCTTTGAGGTTGCTTCCCCACAGTTGTAAACGAATACTCTCCCGTCTTGGCCGCCAGACGCCAGCAAATTAGCAGGTAGATCATTGCTCCACGCTACGCACGTTACGGACTCCAAGTGTTCGTGGAAACGGCGCACGATTGTGTTGCAATCACCTGTGCTTCCACATGTTTCCATCAATTCGACGGCACCGTTAGAACGACCGATTGCGACCATCTCACATTGCTCGTCCCACTTAAATGCGACGCAATTGTCTGTAATTTCAAGAGATTTCTGGTCCACTGCGTCGGCATTTGATTCAAAGAGATGGCCACTAGCGTCGCAGCTCCACAGCGACACCTGCACATCAGCCCATGCATCCTTCTTACTAGTTTGGTCTTCCTGAGCAATTAGCGCTTCTTCCAGACTCTGGCCACCTGCCTGAGCAGCTTCTAGTTGCTTGATACTCTCGAGAAAGGCGTTTTCTCCATCCTCCACGTCACCATTTGACTTCGGCTTTGTGATTACCCACTGTAGTTGCCGGACCTCACTGCTGTGGGTTGTACGGAAATGGTTATACTTCTTGGTTTGGATGTCATAAATTCCAATGCGACCGTCTTCCATGCCGTACGCCAATACCGAGTGCTGCAACGGATGCCATCGCACAAAGGTGACTTTGCTCTGCAGTCCCTTCCACAGGAGATCACACTGGTAGTCACTTGCCCCAGACTCAACCTCAGTATTCAAGTCCCATAGCCGAATTGTCTGGTCCCCAACTCCAGCAGCTACCAAACCCGTCGCTGCGTTGTACGAAACACTATAAGCATGGCCACCCAAACCGGTCAGCGTCTCAATACATGTTGCAGCTGCCAACTTCTTCGAAGGACCATTCTCCTTCCAAAGCCGCAGTTCTCGGTCCAGAGATACCGTTAGCATAGACACGACATCACTCTCGGCCGCACAGGTTAGAGGCACCATTGCAATGGTAAAAATCATGCGACTGTGACCGCCTTTAACGACAACAGGCTTGCATGCAGCACGTCGATTCTTCCCATTCTTTTCCAAAATCTCCGCCTTGACTGCATCCCATTCCCAACGAAACAAACTGCCATCAAACGACCCTGACCAAAGACAGTGCTTTCCGGAGATCGAGTCATCGAGGCTCCATGCCACAGGTAGCCATAGCTGCTTCGTTTGAGTAAATGACATTCCCTGTTTCCCCGTTGGAAGTCGCAGCACCTGCTCCAGCGCTGGTTCTTCACCTGATGTAATCTTCCAGACCTTAATCGTTTTATCCCTGGATGAAGAAGCCAACCACACTCCCCCATCTGACATATCTGATTCGGCACCATCGAAATCGTCCTGATCAACAGTGATAGAGCTGTTCGTTGGCTTCCACGCAACACATTGGACTTCTTGGTCATGACCATCAAGACGGTGGCGTACAGATCCTCGAGCAGCATCCACGAGACACAAGACTCCACTCCTGTATCCTACAGCTACCAGCGCTTTGTCATGCGGCGAAATAGCCATTGAATGGATCCCGTCACCTGAGACTGGCATGAACACAGTCACTTTTCCTCTACAGTCCTCGAGACAAAGCACAATAACGTGAGAGCCAATCGCCATACACAAGAACAAACAACCATCACGTACGCGTCACGTTCCCACGCACTGATTCGTCCTTGTCGATCGCCTGCAATGACAAAATTCGCGTCCAGCGTAGCAGACACCGTCACTGCCATCACCTCCGCCTTGTGCTTCTTGTGCTGCTCAATCATCGTCAACGACGCCACATCCCTACAGCACGTACGTCACCACCAATGCTCTCAAGTGTCTTATCACTAGCAGCACCCACCAGATCTGAACGCTGCCTTCCTCTCCGCCGCATACGAGCCGCAGCTCCCCCGTTGTGTCCATCAGAAACTGCACCGCAGTGACACGACGATCGCGCTTGCCACGCACCAATTGTGCGAAAAACGAGACCTTCACGCCAGCATCCCTATCGCTTGTCACCTGCCATTGACAGCTCTGCTTAGACGGCTCGGCATCACCTCATTCCACCACTAAATCCTAGCAAACCTGGTAGATAAACACGCTGTTCTTGGCTCCAAAGGCGAACAGTAGCCCAAATTCGTCGCTTCGTCCCCAGTCGCAGATCTACGAGCAACATAATCTCAGTTCTACACTTGACAAACAAATATATCCATTCTTCTAACACCAAAATCTCAGCAACAACACACCTTAGAGCAGTACCAATTGGCTGACGGAGGGAGCAGACGCAGGTGATCCTTCCCATGCCGTGAAGTCGTCGATTCGCGCGCTGCATCCCCCGCAACGCCGGCAGCCTCCGCGCGAGCAGCCACGACCATCACTCCCTAATTTGAACTGGCAGCGCGGGTAAATAGCTTTCCCTCATTATCCGCCAATCAACGTCGACGTAGCCAAGTCTTGTAGCTGCTCGCATCATGAGAAACGGCGGTCTCGCTGCTTAACAGTAAGGCCGCCCGCTGCACGATCGGGACACGACGACGCGGGACGCGCCACTCAAGAGAAGGACAGTTGAAGCTGCGCCAGTCGGAGAAACTACGTGGAAAAAAACGTCGCAGTTGAGCAGCTTCAGGTCTCTTCCTGTCCGTCACATTTGGAAGTTTCGCGACCAGCACAAGCGAATCTGATCGTCACGATGAGTCCCGCCATTTGTGCGGCGGGCGGCATGAGCGCAGCTCTAGGCTCTTCGCCTTCTTCAGGATGGAACTTGGGCGTACAGCGTCGAGACCGCAAACTATGGACTGCCACGGCCGAGAGACTGGAGGCCGACGTGGCTGTGCTGCAGCTCACGCTCGTGGAGCTGGATGAGATGCTCAAGCAGCTCATGGGCGTTGCATTGCCCAACCCGCGCATCCGAGGCGATGAGATTGCCGCGCTGATCACGGCGTTGGCTCAGATTCTGCCTTTAAGCTCGGGTCTGCTGTGCTCGGAGTTCACACGTTTCGTGCAGAAGTGCTGCAGCAGGGAGAGAGTGCTGTTCTCCGGCAACCAGTTGCGTGTGGTCATGACGTTCTTTCTAAAGTTCATCAAGACGTGTCCGAGCTGGTACACGGCCAACTCGATCCGTGCGCTGGGCCAAGTGCTGCACGATAACGCCGACCGGGCCAGCAACGAGTTTGAGCTGCTGTTTGCGGTATTAATGAAGCACTTGGACCCGTCGGGCGTGGACATTGAAGCGCGCTACGCTGCCACGAGCTGCGTGTCGAACATTTGCACGCAGGCAGGGAAGACACCCGAGGTGTACCACTACTTTTCGTCGTTATTGCGGATGGTGGTGGAGAACTTTCGGCAGCAAGCGCTCAGTCTGACGAAAGGTCAGAAGGACCGCATCCTGGTGAAAGCCTGTACTTCCAGCATGAAGTGCATCTTTACTATAATCAACTCGAACTTCGACCGCCTCCATGATCGCATTGCCGCGACGCTGCCCAGTCTGCTCAGTTCCATGCGCCAAGTTGTGGGCTATGGACTAGTACTCAAGTGCGACCAGAATGACGTCGTGTTCTCGTTTCAAGAAGAGCTGCACCCTACCGACAGCGATACGTCAGTCTGCGGCTCGGATAGTAGCACTGGGGGACGTCAAGTCGGAGAGTAAGTGGTGTGATTTGGTGCTGTGGAGGTATATTTCCATCCCTAATGCTGTTTTTGTGCTTTGTCTGTAGCGGTTTACTGGCACGTCTGCGTATTACTGTGCTGTATACGCTGGAAGCAATTGCTCAGCACTTTCCGAAAGCCATTACGTCTTCGATGGGGCTATATCTGCCAGAGCAGACTACGCCTTACATGACCCTGTTCAACAATACCCCATCAGTACTCACGCTGCTCATCGCAGACCCAAGCGAGAAGGCTCGGATGACCGCAGCAAAGTTCCTGGACGCGTTCTGGGAGAAGATTCCTTTGAAAATGTACTTCCGACGCCCATCCAATGCTGGTGCGACGGCCGCGGTGTCCACGTCGGCGATGTCGTTTGCATCGATGCCTAAACGCATCTCTTTGATGCTGTACCAGATGCACGTCACCCTGGTGTATTGTATCCAGCATGAAAAAGAGTCGTCACCACTGGCACAGATCCTGAAGGTGAGCGAAGAGATCAACTGCGTCGTGTGCGTGAGGTTGTTGCTAATGACGGATTGTCCAATGCGTTGTAGAGTACGGCGTCAGTGATCCAGCACTTCCCGTATGGAAATGTGGCTGCAGTCCTTGAACAGATGGAGCTTAAGCCAAGCCTGGGGGATGTCTTGAAGGCTCTTGCGTCAAGTTTGTACATCGCAGCAGCGTCAACAGGTACGGCTCGGTTTCTAAACAACAGATGGCTGCCTTGGTCTAACTTTATTGCTGATGTTGCAGACCACGGTGTGCGGATGGCCAGTTTGTCGTGTATGTCAGCGCTACTTAGTGTCCAGGAGACGCTTCCTTCCATTTTGGACTGGATGATTCACACCAGTGACACTGATGAAGTGATCCGGGTGGCACATGTGTCTATTGCATGTGGTACGTGGCTCCTGCGCCGTCGGTCGTTCGTGGAGGAGCTCTTGCTGATGGCGTCCCGACCCGACGATTCTTCACGCACATTGCTGCGCTTGGAGGCGATGTCACTGTTGTCCAAGGTTGCCAAGAACTACTCGCCAGCATTAAGTGCGAACTGGCAAAGGCTTGCGGACTTTATGTTGGCAGCTTTCCAAGATATGGACCCAAACGTTCGCCTTCAAGCGGTGAAGATATTGGAAAACTACATCAAAGGAGAGAATGGAAGCTCCGAGGGTGTAGTGCTGGGTAGTCCAACCGCTCAACCAACGTGTCGCGTGGACTGCTTGGAGTTTATGGCGACTCATTTAGTGCGAGCGTTCTACGACACGTCGCACCATGTCCGTGCCAGTGTCTGTGCCTGTTTCACACTTTTATCTGCTCAAGATTGGGCCTGGCTAGGTGAAAAGAAGCCGTCTCGACGCCTTCCAGTGCTGGCAGCTAAGAGTGGTGGCTACAATGGGAGCGGCCCGAACGCGTCGTGTCTGGACTCGTACACTCGCATCTTCCTACAGACCCCGAAAGACAGTTCCCCGGTCGTTCGCGCTGCTGGTTTCCGATTGTTGGGGTCGCTGTGTCTTGCGCCAACGTTTAAGACTCGTGCGTTTGCGAGTAGTGTGGTGACTCTGGCGTTGGATGCTCTGGGAGATTCTACCTTGAACGTGCGTGTCCGAGCTGCCTGGGCGTTAGGCAACGTCTGCACTACACCTGGTCCCGAGTCGATTGGTGAGACTGATGCTCCCCCACTACCGCCGCCGGCACCGCCGTCCTCGTTCGTTGCTAAGAAAGAGACGGCAATGTCGTATCCGCCGCTACCTCCACAAGTTCTGTATGAACTACTGCCAGCTTATCAGTTACGATTGGTGATCGAGAAGATGCTGGTGTACATTAACGACAATGACAAGGTGGCATCCAGCGTTGCGCGGACGTTGGGACTTGTGTGTCGTTGGATTAGCTTTCCGCCATTCTGGCGCTCTCTCAGCACACCGAAGGACCGAGCATGGCTGGATGATCTTCTGGGGCAAGCGATGGTTGTGCTTGCTGGAAAGATCAATGCCGGCTCGCCAAAGGTCCGATGGAATGCCTGCCACGCCATTGCCAAAGTGCTGCTGTGCCCCAATCTGCCACTTGCGTCGGTGACGTGGGCGCCGTCTGTCTTCCAGGCATTGCTGACTGCAGTCGCGCAACAGGAGAACTTCAAGGTGCGCATCAGTGCTGCCACGGCGCTGCGAGTATCGCAAACGCGTAGTGCGTTTGGCTCTTTCTTTCAATCGGCGCTTCGAGCCACAGTGGATGCGTTGGAGACGGCGTCGGATCTGAAGGACGTGACCGAGTTTCGCTACAAGGAGCAGCTGGAAACTCAGTTGTCCTTCACGTTGGTGCATCTCATCCATGTTGCTACCGAGGAAGACGATCCGATAATATTGGAGGCGTTGAAGGCCAAGCCTCGTGGATTCTTGTACGACTGGCTGCTGCATAACCTCCATCGCATGGTCGCGGCGATCGAGCGAGAGAGCGAATGTGTCGCTGGTGCCAGTACGGTCGGTGATGCTACGGAGGACAGCCGTGCAGGAGGAACTGGCGACGCGCACGACGTGAATCCCATCAAGAAAGAGGAACTGCTATCGGCCGTGCGCTCGTTGCTGCGCATTTTGGAGCGCCTTAACACGGACAAGGCGTACGCGACCAGCTGCGTTTCGCTCCTGTACGACACGAAGATCGGACTGGAGCACGATGTACTATATTCCAACGAGGATATCCCTTTTGAGCTTTGAAAGGACTACGCAGACATCGTCATCAGTAGCACTAAGTACCACACAAAGCGGACGAGAAGGGCGTGCAGCCCTGCGAACGGATTACCTCATCCAACTCACCAAACTTTGAATGGCAAGCAAGTTATTATTCGGTCAACTGATTGTGCCGTCGTGTACCTTGCTTGTCGTCGATGAAGTAAGCTTTGTAACTAGCGCCGAAAACGAGCACGTCTGTTCCTCTTACGACCGCCACGATGACGGCGTTTACGCGGTTGGCCTTCTGGTTGCTGGCTTTGGCGCTGCTTCCTTTCCTGTACTTCCTCATCTGTGAGCGGCAAGTAGTACAGCACTGGTTTTGTTTCGGTCTTCTGGAAGAACTCGTCGATCGTCACCTCTTCCGTACAGCACAAACGCGTTAGCTATTGTACATGCCCTACAGGTTATAGAGTCGGGTCCTTACTTTGGCGTTGAGTAGCGTGAGTGTCATTGCTTTCCTTAGTCTTTGGTCGGTTGGGCACGTTCTCCTCGCCATGTTGCGAAACCTTAAGCCACCGAAACTTAACGTTAAACAGAACTTTTGCTAGAAATCACCAGTGCTCCTACCTCCATAGCCGAATGATCTGCAAACTTGACACGGAGCGAACGTCCATTCTCTGGAGGCCATACCTTGCCGTTGAGAGCCGCACTTGTTTTCTTGGCCTGAGCACAACCGGAACCCGTTTAGAAATGCTGTAAGAAGTAGCTAGAGAAAAGAACAACGCACGATCTCAGACGTGGGGTACGTCACGAAACAATGTGTCTTGATCGCATCCATCCAGAATCCATCCTCTACATAATTGCCGAGCTCTTGCACAAGTGCCTGCCAAGTAAAAAAAATATATCACTCAGACTATCCACAACATTCAGTTTTTTATCCGATACGACAAACCTTGACAGCATTTAGCGTAAACGGCCGGATAAAGTTATCGATACGAAGCGTAGTCCTGTGTTCCTCTTCCCTGTTATCCATGGACGCTAGGTTAGCATATTTACAAATCATCGACAGGACACCGTTCCCCGTACGTTGCTTCGGCATCTTCATCCAAAGCCTTCTCAGCATCAACAACCGACGCCGGTTTATCGCCATCTTCATCTTCAGGCTGTAGGCTGCCGGTATCCGCTTTTTCAGTCAACTTGGCCTTCTTAACGTCTGGCGAGTCCTTATTATCGTCTTTGTCGACTGCATCCGCGCGTCTTTTCAGCGTTTCTGGCTTGTCCCCGCCATTATCCCTAGCATTTTGTTTCGGAGCTGGCTCGTCCTTTTTGTCCGATTTCTCCTCTTTGTCTTCGTCGATAGGATCCTTCTTGTTGCTAGACTCCTCCTTGCCACTTAGCTCTGGGGTTTTGTCTTTCTGCTCCGTCTCGTTTTCCTCCTGTGCACAGCAAACAGCACCATGAGATGCCAGCACCGGGCTACGAGGATCAAATGCGCCAAGCAGCTGTCCAATACCTGCTGCAGATGCTTCTTCAGCCGCTGGAGCAGCACTGCCTTGAGTCCGCCGGTATCCAGGCCACGCTTCTTTAGCTCTCGCTGTAAGTCTTTTACCTGTAAGAGATTGCGATTGAGATAGCACTACAATAAAAGCGGCGATGCAGACGTAGAGCCAACCTTCAGGCGAGACAGCGCGTCGGCGTCCAGTGTCATGCTGCGATCTAGCTGGCACTATGTCAAAAATGTGAATTTAGGGTGAAGGACACAATGGGGTGGACCACAGTGATCAGTGGAATTTAAGCAAGAAGATATTTTTCTTTCGACGAATGGCCAATTGACCATCCCAATTTATTGCAGCAAGTTGCATTGCGGGTGTCCGCAACACAGCTGCTCTGAAGATGTCCCGCTTGTCAGCACGAGAGAGAGTGGCTCTTGATTGAGACGTGCTGTGTGCCTTGTAGTTACCGTCAGCGTGACGTAGCTCCAGCAGCACGTATACTTAAAGGAAGAGCAAGATAGACGAGGTGGAAGGCAGGGAGTTGCCTGGCAGAATGCCGCGGCGGGAACAAGCAAGGTGAGGAGCTTGAGTACTCGCTAGTACGATTGGAAGTGAAAGCATAGCTGCGCCGCAGCCCGCTCCTCAACCTTGGGACCCATGCTTTATTTAGTGAGCAGTTGCTAACCACTCTTGTTGTCTTATATAGCTGCAGGTGCTGGTGCTGAGGACTAGGGCGGTTGCAACCGCCATGAGAGGCTGCGCCTCTCACCATCGCAGGAGGAATATGGAGTACAATCGCGTACGCGACCGTGTGGCCGCTGCTACACGTCGGTGCCAGCACTGCTCGCTGGCAGTCTGGCACTGGTACACGCTGGTACGTCACATTGATGTACGTCGAATTATCGAAAGACGATAAATTGCACCATATAATCGAGAGTTGCTGAGTGATGCGGTAATGAACTTGACAAATATTGTCAGCAGAACTATGAGCGCGTGCAGTCTTCTCGCTACGTCGATAGACCTAAGACTTGCCGTCGGCGCCGTGCTCGCTGGCGAAAGCTACTCAATAATCACGAACATCAAAATGCAAAAGAATATCACGATCACTTTCGCTTTGATCAAGGCGTATTCTTTTGACTAGTGAAGTGTCGCCGCAATGACAACCCGTCGTCAAGCTTTACTCTTCGCAGTGCCAGTCTGCGGCAGCACGCGCCTAGACCTATCAGCGATAAGAGAGCAGCAGTGCACTGTTGGATTGGGACTTGGTGCACGCGGCATAAGCCTCTAGTGTACGCTGGCAAGCGTCCACAACTGCATGTCAAGGAGAGGTCTAGGGAGTGAAGTCGTTAATAAAAAAATTCTTGAAGGAACCTCAATTTCTACTTGCTAGACTTTCTCATTAATCAACGTTCCTCTTCGGCCCCGTGTTCCCCAACAAAGCTAGCTTTGTGCACTTCGGAGCTCAAGTTCTTGATCACATATCCCAGACACCGCCATCTGGTACCCTTTCTCTCTTCGGTGCGCGTGCCGACTGAAGAAGAGCCTGTCGTCCTATCGGTCCAAGGTCGTACCGGACTACGTCAACTAACCTCTTAAGCTCGGATTCTTAAGTTGCCCTAATAAGCTTGGCTGAGGTGCTTAAGTTCTAGATTTCAACTTTGTCAAGAACACGCTACACGGCTGACTCAGATGGAGACGTGGAGATGCCAGACTCTCAGTCTATTTTCGAAGGTTTGCATCCACCAGAACTGACTAGCTGGGGGCACGCCGCTCTGGTTGAATGGCATCGTGGAGTGGCTTATTGTCGAAGTGCGAGCTACGTAAAGCTCATGGTATCGCTACTTAAGCACTCACATAGCCAAAATGTCCATAGGTTGCACATCGCCCGTTATCCAAGGCGGGATGAGCTCGACCTCAGTACTGCATTCTTCTTCCCGCTTCTCTCGTACGAAATCCATCTTAGGCTGTCTTAAAGAATAAATCGAGTACCAGATATACTGGGCTTTTAGACCTTGAAAAAATAACAATAAGTATTAGGACCTAAGAAGCAGAAAAAACTGAAGCCCACCTCACCAATCCAATAGAACGGCGCAATAAGATTTTTTTCCTAAACGGTCAGAATAGCATGGTGGCGATACAACAGATTTTGTTGCACTTCCTCCTCAACAGTAGGAAGCATACCGGTACTATATTGCGTCTTTTCGCATTTGCAATGTATTAGAAACGATTCCATCAAAGATTCTTTTAATAATAATACATTATCCATAAAGGCCTTTTGGAATTCCCCATAGCTGGTGATAAACCTTCAGATTTGATCTATTTTAGTCGCGTGACTATATAAAAAGCCTTTGTAATCATCAACTAGTCAAAGGGGTTTGCACTCTAGTGACTGGATACCCAATTTCTGATCAGCTCTTTTTAAAGGAGAATATGGGCATGGTAGACCCCCCCGATACGTGGAGTGGTTACCCGCTGGGTTTTTCCTATGAGGGCTTATTTCCCTAATCGTGCTGTTGGAAGTCACAGTAGGTAGATACCGATGCTTTGAGGAACTCGATGCGTCCATCAGCTCGACTTCATTTGACCTTATATGGGCGTTGTTCCTCTAGCTGTGTCATTAAAGTATTTATTTCACCTGTCACTTCTTTTACATATTTAAGTACAACGATCATCCATGATATGTCATCCACAGCAGCCAGGGTATATCCGTATCCCGTGCTTCCATACACTCCACATGCATTTTTTTCCCATTATATTCATAAAAAGAGCATTCATTGGTTCGGTTGGGTGAGACCCCACCATAGCCTTATAAGACATCCTATTTGAATTAGCCACAACACATGTTCGATAGAACAAGGAATGCATTCTGCAGGTCGTTGAAAGGTACATACGATACATTTCCCAATGCTCTACTTGCAATGAGCTTTACAAAGCTCTCTTTTCGAATATGCCGTAGACGCAGGTGTCATTATTCAAGTAGCCTTTCCAGGCCGCGGCTTTTCTCTTCGCGTGAGTCTAGTACTGTACAAAACGTAGACCTCCGCTGCGAAGATCAAATTAATGTCAGCTAAAGTACAAGAATTCACGTGTTCTCGACTGCATGTGCGAGAACCCTTGCTTTGCCAAATATATGGCACTTAATCTTTTCCACCCATCTGTATTTTGGGAAGTATGCTCTTTGAGCCCTTCTAAGCTAGTTTTACGAGAAATTTATCCATTGACTATTATTCAAGGTAGAGGAAGAACCACTGATAACTCCGCTCACACTTTTGTTTCTTCCCGAAGCCGGCCATGACCGTGTTGCGGGTTGGCGATCGGGTAAAAGGCATAGCACAGAAACTGGAGAAAAAGCTAGAAGCAGTCAAATGCGTTTACAGCAAAGGGCGTCAGCATTCGTACTGTTTTTTGTTGGTCAGTGGGGAAATCACTGAGGTGGAAGCACGTGCGATTAGCCCTCATTAGACTTCGTATGTGGTCTCAAGTACAGTTCAGGAGGAGACTGGAGCAGCGACTAGTGATGTGAACATTCGGCTTCCTCTGGACAATCTGACCATTACGACATTCGTTTCATGACAGTGGTGGCTAAGGACTAGACTAGCACGGCACGAGATAGCTCAATAAACACAGCAAAGAGGCCGTTGACCGCAGCGATAAGGGGGGGGTAAGCTCCAATAATGGTTTAAGATATCTGTGCTCGGCCGCCTCACTCTTTCCTCTTGATGGGCCTATTGCAGGCGTAGTTGTAGCTGTGTCCGCGCTAGCCACCGAGGGTTTGAAAGAAGCCAAAGGCTCTGAGTCGAACCAAACCGTAGAGTACAAAACGAAATGCTAGCAAGAAGTGCTTGAAGCACCGGTGACAGCTCAAAAGATCGTTTTCAAGAAGAGCTATGTGAAGAGGCGTATCTGAAACTGCTAACTAATGGGAAGAGCCATGTGACTAGTAGGAATAGTCATTTTTATAGATCACTGTCAACCCAAAGGACATGGCTAAAACTGGTGGATTGGTTGGATTATGTACGACAAATCGACATCGGAGAAAAGACCCCTTTTGCGTTTTTAAAATGCATACCGGTACCGTTATTGAGGGCGTGTATTTAAAAAGATAATACCTGGTCTACGCCATTTCCCGGCCAAGTTGCCAACCATCGTGCAAATAGCCCGTTCTTGTGTGATCTAATTTAAGGGTGTGTGGAGTCACATCATTTTTTCAACTGAAATAGTCTCTCTCACAGGGTCTGATATTAACGGAATTCTAACGCTGGGAAATTGTAAAGAGGTTGGCGGAAGTGACAAAAAAACGGGATTTATAACGGATGTCCGTTACAGAACTGGGAGGTATCTAAACACACATGAAAAACACCTAGAAAAAAGGAATCGAGTACCCAAATAGTGGGAGACGAAGAGAAAGAAATGTTTGTGCCAAACCCAACACGAAAGAGGAAGCCTGATATGCAGCTTAGAGACAATGTGCGTAAGGTTCATCGAATGGCAAGAAAAACAGAGCTCTCATTTAAAAAGTTGCTAAAGGCAGCACTATCAGGTCCATTTGTTTAGCAGTGGGAGGATGCACTCCGAATTAAGTACAATGCCCTCCTTGAAAATTGGACGTAAGAATGTTGTGATTGCCTCAGGGTAGGCGTGCTTTTAGGGTGTCATTGGCTAAATGATGTTAAGCGCAAGCGCAATGCTGATAACACCATTGAGAGATATAAGGTTTTCCTTGTAGTGCAAGGCAATACTAGAAAGTATGGGATTGATTACGAGAAAACATTCTCTCCAGTTGCCCGAAACAAATCATTGCGACTGCTACTTGAAATCGCCATAATTAAGGGCTACCATCTTCACTATATCGATGTTCGACGGCATTTTTAACGGAGCGTTTTTTGCGAAAGTTTAAATGCACCAACCATTGGATTTAGGAAAGTCACGCCAAAAGAGTGTGCAGGTTTACAGAGCGTATGTATGGATTGGCACAGACCCCAATTATGGTATCGTGTTCTGCATGCGTTTCTAGAATCGGTAGAATTTTCATGATCCAAAAAGGAATCTGTTTCTTTTGAGAAACGTGAGCGTTAGCGGAGTTTCACATACTGTAATAATTGATGTGTATGTGAATGACCTTACCCTGTCAGGATCACATATGCCCTCTCTTAATGAAACGAAAGGTAAATGATCAGCCCGCTTTCAAATAAAGGGTTTGAGTGATCTTCACTACGCTCTAAAAATAGAGCTCAATAGAGACTATGAGCGCAAGCAATTCGAAAAAGAAATACATTGGCGATCTGCTACCCCAGTTTGGCAAGATGGATTCTTGAGCGGATCAAACACCACATGCTAAACGTGTGGTATAGAAAAAGATACAAAGTTGACACCTGAACAAATATCAACACTGCCATACGATTATAGGATTAGCTCGGCTCACCGCTGTATCTGGTTAGATGTACAAAGCTGGATACTGTTAATGCAGTACCCGAGCTAAGTAAGTGCGGGTCGCGTTATAATAAGAAACACTAAAGAGCAGCTTAGATAGTACTAAAAATCTTGAAAGGAACATCGAATTACGGCTTTGTGTATGACGGTAACTGCGATGAAGTCATTTACGAGCTGTATACAGATGCGAGCTTCGTGAACGCTAATGGAGATAGGAAACCTGTAGCCGGATATGTTACAGACAGGGCTCGGAAAAATTATTATAATATAATAACTGTGCAATTGTATTGACGGAATAATGGATTATTGGCAGATTGATCTTTCCGTAAAATATGCAATTGTGCCCGTAATAATTATATTGAATTTTTACCCAACGTAAAAAGCAACAGAGAGTAAAGTAGTGGTTGTCAAGCATGCAATCAAAACGAATGGTTTGTGTGAGTTTGCCGGAGGCATCAGGCTGAGCTTTCGTGCCTCTCATTTCTCATTTCGCCAGTGCCATGTCAACTTCTCGCGCCATCTCCAGCTTTTTCTTCACGGACTGCGGCAACGGGCAGCTTTCCTGCAAGCAGTGCGGCAAGGCTCGCAAGCAGACGCCGGGGACTGGCTACACAAATCTCATCAACCACCTCGCAACGAGCCACCCCGGCTACAAGAAGACTTACGACGAGAGCCAGCGATCGTTCGGCCAGTCCCTCGAAGCACACGGCTCATTGACCCGCGCACTATGGAGATCTTCAAGTGGATGGAGTGGGTTCTCGTCCGGAACATGCCCTTGAGTGAGGTGGACGACGCCATGACGCGTGCGCTGGCTGCAATCAAGCCAGTGTCTTTGAAGACGCTGGTCAAGTACATGCGTCACGTGGCGGGCAAGGTGGGAACGCGTATTGCGGCAGACATGGGCAACCTGTTTGGCCTCATGTTTGACGGCTGGACTTCAGGGACCTACCATTTCATCGCTATCTACGGTGTCTTCACGAAGGACGGGGCGCTACACGAAGTTTTGCTCGGGCTGTCTTCTGCCGAGCACGGCCAGACCGCTGATGCTCACATCGACATGATTGATGCGGTGCTGGATGTCTACAAGAAGGATCGCAGTATGGCCCTGTTCATGATTGCTGACAACTGCCCTACAAACCAAGCCGTCGCTACGCGCATGGGAGTACCGCTCGTAGGATGCGCAAGTCATCGCTTCAACCTCGCTGTCGGCCGGTACCTTGAAGACTACAAGCCGCTGATCGACCAAGTCCAAATGCTGTGTATTCAGCTGCGGCACGCCAACAATGCAGCGGACCTGGCTCGGTTTACGAAGTACAAGCCGCTGAAGGCAAACGCTACGCGCTGGTCATCCACGTACCAGATGCTGGCTCGCTATGTGGAGATCCGGGACGCTATCAAAATGGTGACAGCTGTGGAGGACCTCCTACCCCGACCAAGCACCCATCGGCAGATTGTCCAGCTTGTCACTAAGCTTGAGGCGCTAGACAGCGTCTGTGTCAAGCTACAGGCCGAAGAAGGTAACCTTGCCGATGTGCGACTCCTTTTCGACGCTGTCATTTCCAAGAACCCAGGGACGGCACACCACCTTAGTGCATCGGCTCGAATCGTCCACTCGCCGGCCTTTGAGAATGCGGTTGTCAAGCTGCTGTCGGATCGACCGTTAAGCGCCGATGAAGAAGAAGCTGTGGCTCGTTTTGCTGGCCCTGCTGACCGTGAACCAGCAGCACCGAACACGAAGAAGAAAACAAATTTCGCGACGGAAACGCTTCGTCAAGCGAAGAGACCTCGCCGAACCGCTGGAACCAAGTACATTGACGTGCTACAAAAGGTTCCTCCAACCAGCAATCGCTGTGAGCGCCTCTTCTCGCAGTGCAAGTTGGTGCTCAACCCTCTACGCTCCAGCCTGTTGCCAGCTAACTTCGAGATGTTGGTGTTCTTACGCGCTAACCGTGAGCTCTGGGACCTCACTTCTCTGTTGGGGTTCCATGAGTCGGCCGATGAAGACGCAGAGTAGATGAAAGTCACTCAAGAAGGGTAACCTCTTATTAGTGATAATATGTCTTATCATTAAACATAGCAGGTATAAAACTTTCAGATACAAAACCCATATCCGCTGGTGGACTGCCTGCCGTCGCCGGCGCATTTTTTGTTTGGTAGAGTACCCTAAGCCCGGACAAAAGTCCCGGTGGTAGCCACCAGCTTCTCTTACAGGTGTGGGACTTGAACCCTGTGCAGTGGATTGGTAGGGTCATCCCAAACCACTGCACCGCTCTGACCCTACCAATTCCTGACAATAATTGCAGTACTTATTATTGTTTTTATCGATACGGAATAACGGATTATTTTTTTTTCTAAATCCAATACAATATTTTATTTAATTTTCCGAGCTCTGGTTACAGAGCTTGCTGATGCATGTGCTACTCGGAAGAGCTCACAGCAAGATACCGTAAGATTGCACACGCTGAGCTCATTGCTTGCAATGAAGGCGTAAAGAAGTGAATGGTTAAAGTTCTTGCTAAAATAAGTAGGCTTTTAACAGGAAAAGCTAATATCGTGCTGGCGCGATAACCAAGCGGCAGTAAGTACTACAACAGATCCCGCTAACCATTCCTCAACAAAGCAATTGAAGCAAGGAGTCTTTTCAAAAAATACTGCAGCGCAAAATATATGGTAGCTGATGCTTTGACCAAATCACCTCCACAATTACAGCTCGAAAAGCTACATGAACTAATGGGAGTCAAAAATCTTGGATTCAGTAAATAATTTAAGCAAAAACTTTAAATTTCCAATAATAATAGGTTCGCCGTAATTTATGTGCTCGCTATTTTGAAAAATAATTTGGTTCGTTGAATTTAGTAATTGCCAATCGTTCGGATAAATCGTCAGTGCTGAAGGAGCATTACGGTATACTATAAGTAATCAGAATGAAATGATCCTTGGCCGTCTCAGGGGCAAAAGCAAATTTTGAAGTTTAGGTGCCAAGACAAAATTTGAAGTGCCCAAGATGAAATTACAGGCTGATGTGCCCAAAAGAGTATTTGAAATTGAAGTACATATGGAAATCAACTAGACTAGTAGTTAAAGACATGGGAGCACACAGACTTAGCATTATCATATTGGGGATCGAATACGAGTCGTGCGAGTCTTCTGACTCTGGAGATGATGGAGAAGATAGCTTGCAGGCGTTGTTGGGGTTGGAGACGCCTCCAGAGTTAAATGTGCCCATCCCCAAGTAATAGAAGACTTTAGCAGGAAAAGAGAAGGTATGACCGTTGATTCTTCGCGCCGTTCCCGACCAAATAAACTGTGTTTTGACTGCCAGAAGCTCTAAGCTTGGGTACACGGACAAATGGGAAATACTTGTACCTAAGCTTCCCAATGGAGCTTATTTCTACAATTTTGGAGAGCACTAATAGGGTTTTAGATGAGCGTCGACGACGTCAGCTTACACAAACAGAAATCTTTCGTTGGATAGGCATCCGCTTAGCCATGGCGCTTGACCCTTATCGAGGTGCACTAAAGATATACTGGCAAACAGCAGTGGGAGAGGGAAACGTGGATACTCCACAGAAATTCGGAGCCCACTTTAATAAAGGAAGTCCGGTCAAAACAATTAGTGGAGTGCATAGATTGTGTGGCGGTACGATTGACACTCGTGATCCGTGGTTTTTAGTGAGGGGGTTTGTAAATGAATTTAATGATCGTAGCAATGATTGAGCTTTTCTACTCCAGTTTTAGTGCTGTCGACGTCCACAGCCACTATAGACTGAGCTCACTACGATTAAAGTCAAGTTGGCATAGCAAGACATGGTGCATCGCTTGCTTGCATCACTTCTGGGTACGTACCTGGTCTATCATTTTTACGAGCAGAATTAAAGCCTTACTGGTGCGATTGACGACTTCAGGTCGTTTTCTTCAAAGCTGTTATATCAGCTAATATTTATGACTACTTCGACAACGAGAAAGGTCGTCTTTACGACAATAACAACGAGAATGATAGTGAAAACGAAGCCAGCCCTGTTCGTCACCTTCGTGCTCTCCAACTATGTCCGCAATACCAGGCACGAGGTGCTACGAGAGTTCAGCGACGTCGCAAAATTTGTCACCAGCGCTCTGCATACTATTGTGTTTCCTCAATAAAGCCGAACCTGCCACCGATTTTCTGCGTCTTACTAATAATTTCAGCTGTACTTCCAGAAATACAGTAGGGTAGGTGAAAACGATAAAGAGGTCACTGTCATATTGTGTACATCACTTAACGTAGCCGTACGTTTGGTTGAAAAGCATTAAGCTGTATTTTCCCTGCTAAAACACTTTTCGACGTTTACCATTCCCGTATATGTATATACATGAATGCACAGTGAATTACCCTCGATCAGGGGTTAAACCGTGACCAGCTCCTGCATTCACAGTCCATATATTGTTGGCTACGTCAACCCGTTTCAGCTACTATAAATAGGAGTTGCGCTTTTGTCTTACCTTATCCTTAACATTCATCACGTACTTCGTGCATGGGATTCTTGTTCTTCATTGACGTCGTCAAAGTAACGAATCTTGTTAGCATCGTGCTCCGTCTCGATGCTTTGTTTAAGCAGCGTCTTCCCGCTCGTCATGGTAGCCACCATAATTGGAGGTGACGATTGTGTCTTTTGCTCTGTCCGTTTGACCGTCTTGACTCCCACTGGCCTCTTTCCATCTAGTTATTGTTGCTTGGTGGGCTTCATTTTATCTATCCCATACAACCCCCACCAGGACGAGTTTCGTCACGATCGATAGATATTGTGAGACAGGCGGTTATTGTAGTGGTCTGGCTGACCATTGTAACAGCACGTTGAGTCGCAGTCCTCCACATCTCGCGCGACAGGTGATGAAGCAGGTTTGTCTGCAGAGCTTTTCCAAGGGTTTCTAGCAGGATTATTGTCATGATTCCGAGCAGATTTCTTTTCAGAATTTAAAGCAGATTCCTTTTCAGGATTCGAGATAGTATCGGAACCATCGGAGCGTAAACGGCGTAGGTACCCATCCAGAAACTTCATCTCATTCGATAATTCTCTCGTCGGCAAGTCCATCATCTCTTACGCGATTCAATTGAGCAAGTGTCTCGAAATACATTTTTTCATAGAATCAAGCATTGCGTTCGTCTTATACTCGGCGGTAGGCCGGATCCTTTTCGAGAAATTGAAAAGATTCATCCGAGGTAGGTTTGCACCAGGCCCTGACACCTTAATCAACCAGCCATCGTGGATGCTCATCACAGGAATAGAATGAACCAAACCTGTGCAGCGGCGGAAGCAAATCACGTGACGACAAGGAAGTTTGAGGGTCGCCGAGAAATCACAATCGCAGATCCAATCACCCTTGCTGAACGAGTATCTTTTCAGCTCCCGCTCAGCCACCAGCGTGTTACTCGCTCGCTCCCTTGAACGTGTATACACGAGCCGCCTCATCGGATATTGAGAAATTGAATTCTGGATGTAAAGTGGATGCGACCCATGGGGTGCAGACGCGGAGAGCCAGATTCAGCTCCTCATCGTATCCGTAATGCGTCCTTTCCCCCTCAAAAGACACACGGGCCAAACTCTCGTTTTCCATCCGACGTTGACTCCTCATGAGTGACTCCAAACACTCTCTCATAGTATAACTAGAGTCTAAATCGAGTTTGATTTTGCCGAAATTCGACTCTATGCGATTATTCGTGATGTTCCGGAAGTAAGGAGGGGCTTGTCGTCTATCATGAGTCCACATGTCCTTGGTTTCGTTCCAATTTTCGCAGAAATATTCCCATAATGACACGTTGCCGGGCGCACGGAAATTTCTCCAACAGCGCAAAGTTTTCTTGTAGTAATCCTCTGATGTAGCATCCACCAAATTCGCAAAGAGATGACCCATCGATTCGTACTCGCTTGGCGAATAGCGACCAAATAGCGCCTCCCAAACCACTCCACGAAAACAATTGAGCATGTGAAAATGACATAAAAGAACAGTCGCGCCTCGCGAATGACAGAAATCTCCGTCATGACCATATCAACCATCATGACGCGGAGGGCTTCCCAGCCGACACTGGCAGTCTTGAAATGCACGATAACCTTCTGCATGTGCCAATCTGAATTGGTTTCTACCAGAGAATGATGCACGAGCTGCCCGTGGTCGAAGGCGTCCATAACCATCAAACTGCGAAGCTGATAGTCGTACTTGGATCGCACACAAGAAAAAAAACTCAGTTAAACTTAAGAAAACTGGTAATAAACCTAGTTTAAACCCGTTTCATGACCTGTAAGAAAACCTGGTAATTCACATTACTAAATCCTGGTATCTAACGTATTGGTCTCTTGGATTTAAATCTGGTCAATAATTTGAACCCGACCCACTTGTTTGTCTTATGCGTACAATCTATCTGCAGTAGCTCGGAAAACTTATCGAAAACAGATCGCATGTGTCCGATAGACAAGAAAATAGCGCCCGTTTCCTCAGAAGAGGTATCGTCAGCGCTAATTACATTGTCCTTGTCCTGCTCGCCGAACTCCAGTAAAAACTCCGCAAAAGCTAGATCATCGTCAGCCTCACCGCGTAGTTCAATCCGAATCTTGACCAGTAGATTTGTTACGTCTCGCTGCGTCACCTTGTAGTTAGAATGGCCACGAATGTACTCGTAAATTCGTTAACTCTTGCTATCGGCGCGTACCATCAGCCGTAAATCCTCCACCAAAGATTTGCAAAGTGGCACCCCGTCTGTGTGCGTAGTTTTTGTAGACTTCCTCAGTAAGCTCGTGATTGTGCGTGTAGATTGTATTCTTCACCTCCACAACCCATTTTCCTTTGTAGTATACGCTTTCCACCGTGAATTGAAAGGGATATCCAGTACCGCGAAGCTTGCACTAGTTTTTTTTTCGCGCCACGCCGTCGGGCCCTGGAACCGTGTGTGCAAATGTATCGACGTCGCCAGCGGGGAAGGGCGTCTTGTAACGGGGTAAGAGATACCGTCACTAGCTTACACTATAGTGTGGAGGAAGCTCGCAATAGTAAAACCAAGTCTTAGGTTTGTGTCAAATTCAACTCTGATTTATTTAGGACCAGGGCGGCTACCTCTGGCCTCGTGTGAACCTATCAAACACATATCTATACCTGATTGGTCAATTAGTGAGTCTGGCTCCTCACTATCAACCAATCAGATGATGACACCTTGTCACACGCTACCCGTGTGTCACTTTACCTACTTATGTAATAACTAAAGAAAGATCTTCCTACTTATGTAATTGGAGTTGGGCTCATTACACTTCTGGTAAATAGTGGACGCTCCTGCCATTTTTGGCACACTTGGACTCGCGCAGCAGTTTGTTTCTTTTGGAGACCCTATTCACCTCCTGAACAACGAGATGTGCGCTTTCATCGTTGCAGTACTCAGCGCGGTAAGTCTCCCTTGCATCCCAGTTCGCGTGGAGCCGACGCAGCCTTTTCCCTTCAAACGAACCCTGGGGCGCTGACAGGCTGTCCAAAGAAGCGTCTCTTTCTTCCCTAGCTAACTGCGTGCGATCCTCTTCCTGCTCTTCTTCAACTCAACTCACCTCCCCACTTTCGAGCGCTGACACAACTTCGCCTGCTCCGTCGGAGTCACCATCGTCCTTGCCGCCACATTTACGCTTCATGTTTCTGAGCGCTCGAAAGAACTTTGTTACCGGTGTCATATTGTCGCACAGGATCAGAAATCTTAAATACAGGTTCAACTCCCACAAATAATTACCACGGGAGACGCCACGGCGGCCATCAATTATCATTTCAGGCAATGATATCATTTCATAGAAAATGAAGTGGTCCACACAACAAGCCTGTTGGCCTAGAATAGCTGCATTCAACAACTACAATTGGAAATTGCATGCTTCGCTTCGAGGAAACAAGCACGACAAGACTAGGATCACTATTGGCTTAGTTGTCAATATGGAAGGCACCTGCCAGCTCGAGCCGTTGTTCATTGGGCATGCTAAAAAGCCCCGTGCTTTCAAGAAAAATACCCCTCTTGAGCTAGGTTTCACGCACTACAACTCGAACAAAAGCCGTGGATGACAACCGTGATTTTCCGTTATTGGTTGGAACGAATTAACGCTCAGATACTACGCAACGACAAAAAAATCATCCTTTTGATTGATAATGCTTCGTCACACGTGAATGTGGAGCTCTCTCATGTCGAAATTTATTCCTTCCACCCAATGCTACGGCCATACTTCAGCCTTTGGACGGAGGCATAATTGGATGCTTCAAAGCCCACTACAGACGTTTACAGCTTATACATGCTGTAGCTGCGGCTGACAGAAACGAGAAGGACTAGTTCAAAGTAGACGTGTTGACTGCGATGCGATGGGTAAAACTAGCCTGGAATGAAGTGTCGTGCGATAAAATTGTCAGCTGTTAGAGGAAGTGTGGATATTCTTGTGATTAGGAGCTCGGCGCTCAATGGAAGCCTCCCTGGCTGATATTGTCCAGGCCGTTGGGATTTTGCAGCTTTCAAGCTGCTCATCCGTTGATGATATCCTGAATCCGGCAGGTGAAAATGGAGTGCATTTTGCCTACAGTGACTCTGAAGTTGTAGACATAGTGATTGGCGTGGATGGTGATGATAGCATCGAGGATGACGACGAAGAAGAGCAGCATGAAATCCCTGATGACGCTGAATTCGCTGCTGCGATGGATGTCGTTCTCCGCAAGTTGATGGCTGAGAACGATTCCACAGAAGCGCTATGCATCACTAGAAGCTATTTGAACAGGAGCTTGTTCGAGTACAACAAGAACAAGCTTGTGCGCAAGAAGCAGCAACTCATTACCTCGCACTCTAAGCCAATTTGAAATTATCATCGAGGTAGCCGATCTCTATTAAATATCAGCTAAGACAGATAATATTAAGGCCAATACAAATTCCAATATAAGCAAAACGGGAGATCGTGAAACGGCAATTTTTGATCATTTATCACGCCATATTGGATGATAGAGCATCAATTATGGGAGTTGCACCTGTACTGATTTGGTTAGGGTAAGGGGAATTCTTGGTTATCTTCGTAATTTGCTTTTTTGTTTACAACCTGGTTAATTACCAATTGTTCTCCTGGTCTTTAACCTGGTCATTAGTCGCACGGCTATGCAAAAAAAAACCCTGGGCAGTTTTTTATTGAAAACAATCCACTTTTTTTAAATCTTTTATGAAAAAAAGGGAATATTTAAAAAGTGCTTTTTAATTTGTGAATTTTGTTTCAAAAATTGGATATGTCAAAGTTTGTGGAGCTACCTAGACACGATGTCCGTAGTGGAGCTGCTGGGCGCGCTGGATGCGATTGCGCTGGAGAATCTGCGGGATAAGCTACTGGCTGCCTCTGTAGACGCCCACACCTTACCGACCGAGCTGAGGGACGTAGCTAGACTAGCAGAAGCCCTGCCCATCGTCGATTATCCGCTGTTGCGCGATGTAACCCGCGTCGTCAAAGCTCTAAGTCGCGCGGTTATCAATTATGTCGCAGCGGTTGCTGCGGATAAGGATAATGTGACAGCGTGCATGGTATTAGACGATCATCTGCTGCCAATTTTGCGTGTCCTGGGCGCATTTGTGAATCGTATGAGACTCCAAAAGCTGCTGGAGGACAGAGAGCTGCATCGGTGGCTGCCATTCGTCCTGACAGCCTGCATCTTCGTGAACGGGGCAGAGCTTCCAGGTGCTGATCTAATGCAGAGTGTCGTAGCAGCTGAGGAGACTTTAAACGCGGCTGTGGAGCTCACAAAAGCTAAAGATCGAGAGAGTTTGGTGGCAAAATACGTCGCGGAGATCGTGGCGCTGTGCTCGCAAGACGTGGACAAAGAACAGTGGGTGGCGGTGTCATCCGTGAACAAGAGAATCATGTTGCAAGTGGTGGAACAAGTGCCGTTCCCGCATCTAGGTGGGGATCTACTTGGCCGTCTGCTAGCGCTCACGTTTCCGCTGGTGGACGACCTGACTGACGCCACGCAGCTTGTGGGTGCACGGATGTTGCGT
Organism: Phytophthora infestans T30-4; assembly: GCF_000142945.1. Taxonomy (NCBI): domain Eukaryota; phylum Oomycota; class Peronosporomycetes; order Peronosporales; family Peronosporaceae; genus Phytophthora; species Phytophthora infestans. The sequence continues at coordinate 1,747,997 of NW_003303740.1, read as the reverse complement.
CATATCGTGAAGAACGTCACGCCAACGGAGCTGCGCTGGTACTCGGATGTTCTACTGGAGGTGTTGCGTACAGCCATTGTAACGCGCAAGCCAGATACGCTAAACGTGCTGCTTGAGTGTCTCATGGAGTCGCTGGACCGAGTGTCTCCTCCTGGTGAGCTCAAACACTACGACCGATTTATACCGCGTTTGCTCAGCGACACAAGTTTGTGTAGTGATGTTGCAGTTCGAGTAATCTTCGTCCGACATCTGCGCGTTCTTGTGGTCCGACAAGGCGCCCCGCATAGTCTGAACATCATTCGCTACTTGCAACCACTGCTGAAGGTGTTGGTCGCGGGGTTCGAGAGCGTCAATGTTGCGCTACTGTTGGCGACGTTGGAGGCTCTACAGGCTACTGTGCTGGCTGCGTGGCCCCGTATTGCATCGCACACTGAAGAGATTATGGTTGGGGTTCTACGTGCTGTGGCTTTCTGCGAGTTGTTCGATGAAGGTGCAGAATTCACGCCATCGTCAGAAAACAAGAAGCAGATCCTCGCACTTTGCGAAGACGTCTTGGACCTCTTGCATCAAGTCAATGCAGACAACTCTGCTGTCAGTGAGATGCTAGCTACGGTGGCTGGCCAAAGTCCCAAACTGTCGCCATTCTGCAATCTTATGCGAGAGAAATGGACGTCTCGGTAGGCAGCTACAATAACACTACTGTACAGACAAAAAGCATCATAGTTAGACTCTTAAAAGTTTTCAGTTAAACCTGAATTCATTCGTGGAAATACCGACCAATCGCCACGCGAGTGCCAACCCACTTCAACTTGCCAGTACAAGCCTCAAACCAACACAGTATGCCGACAAGATCACTCCATTTCTTGCACAATTGTTTTCCTTTATATTAAGTCGAATTCGATGAAGAGAGTACACGCACGAATAACATCGCCAGCTAGCTACGAGTCTGACATCAGACACACTACTGTGACCTTCTGGCAGTCGGCCACTTACACGTTCGGGCCGTACACCGACAGGTCGTTGCCCGGTAGGATGAACTGCTTGAAGTTCTCCTTAAACGACTTGGCCAGCTTGAGTGCCGTCTCGTCGAATGCAGCCTTGTCCGTCCACGAGTCCTTCGGGTTCAGGATCTCCGACGGCACGCCCTCCACGGTCGTGGGGATCTCGAAGCCGAACAGCGGGTCCTTGACGAACGTCGCGTTGTTGATGCTGCCGTCCAGCACCGCGTCCACGCACTTGCGCGTGAACGGGAGCTTCATGCGCTTGCCCACGCCGTACACACCGCCAGTCCAGCCCGTGTTGATCAGGTACACGTGCGTGTTGTGCTCCTGCAGCTTCTTCTTCAGCAGGTCGGCGTACAAGGTCGGGTGCAGCGTCATGAACGCAGCGCCGAAGCACGTCGAGAACGTCGCCTGAGGCTCCGTGATGCCGCGCTCCGTGCCTGCCACCTTGGCCGTGTAGCCCGACAGAAAGTGGTACTGAGCCTGACCAGCAGACAGCTTCGACACGGGCGGCAGCACACCGTACGCGTCGCACGTGAGGAAGATCACGGCGTTCGGGTGGTTGCCGCGAGAGTTGGGCTGGTGGTGCGGGATGTGGTAGATCGGGTACGACACACGGCCGTTCTCCGTCTTGCTCGAGTTGAAGTAGTCCGGCTCGTTGTTGGCGTCGATCCACACGTTCTCCAGCATGGCGTTCGGGCGGATGGCGTTGAAGATGTCCGGCTCGTTCTCCTTGCTCAGGTCGATGGTCTTGGCGTAGCAGCCGCCCTCGAAGTTGAACACGCCCTCGTCGTCCCAGCCGTGCTCGTCGTCGCCGATCAGCTCGCGCTTCGGGTCGGCAGACAGCGTCGTCTTGCCCGTGCCCGACAGTCCGAAGAAGATGGCCGTGTCGCCCTCCTTGCCGATGTTGGACGAAGCGTGCATAGCCATCACGCCATTCAGAGGCAGGAAGTAGTTCATCATACTGAAGATGCCCTTCTTCATCTCGCCACCGTAGAACGTACCACCGATGATGGCCATGTGCTTCTCGATGTTGAAGATCACAAACACCTCCGAGTGGAGTCCGTGGGCCTCCCAGTCCTCGTCCACGATGTTGCACGCGTTGATGACAGTGAAGTCGGCCTGGAAGTTCTCCGCCACGCTAGCGAACTCTGGGCGGATGAACATGTTGGTCACGAAGTGGTGCTGCCACGCCAGCTCCGTGATGATACGCACGTTTAGGCGGGACTTCTCGTTCACACCGCAGTGGCCGTCGAACACATACATGCGGTCCACGGAGCTGAAGTGCTTGGAGGCCTTGGCGTACAGCGCGTCGAACACCTCGGGCGTCGTGGGCTGGTTGATCGAACCCCACCACACATTGTCCTGGGATGGCTCCTGCTTGACAATGAACTTGTCCTTGGGCGAGCGGCCAGTGAACTTGCCAGTGTCCACGGCGAACGTGCCGTTGGCCACGAACGTGCCCTCATTGTACTGCTTCTCGTGGTCCGCGAGCTGTTCATACGTCAGGTTGTGGAACACCTTGCAGCCGTTCTCGATGCCAAGCTCACCCAGATTCAGAGCGGCGGGTGCTGCGCCATCCTGTCGGTAGGTTGGAGCTACTTGTCTTGTAGTTGGATAAAGTTTGAGCTGAACGTGCTCAGACCGAGGCCAATTGGAAAGTGAGCGTCGTGCTGGAAAACGTGTCAGAGTCGACGTCCGTCCGAGACGTCCGTGGTTGTGCACTACGAGCGCGGGAGCAGAGCAGTGCATGCTACGTCCCAACACCTCTGCGACCCGATGTGAAGCACGGCGACGTTGCATTTGGATCGGAGCCCTACCAAAGTCGAGCGACAAAGAGGCGGACATGACACGCCCTTGTCGACGTTGTTTGTTTCCTGTGCCATGCCACGTCTCTGGTGGCACTTAGTACCTACGAAGTGGAAGTTTTTAATAAGCTCATATAAGTTGCCAGTTTAGGTATTGCAATAGACAGGTTCAAGCCAATCACGTGTTTGAAGCGGGCGCTTTCTGTACGTTCCGGCGGTCGAGTCGTCCCACGATACAGTCGCTGCTTGGACTCAAAGGGAGAGCAGGAACACTGCCAGTGGCGCGGTTCCATTGGCAGGACACGCCGCTCATAGGATTGCTGGGAGCTCATTTGTCGGCGTAGGCTCCGTCACTGGTGGTTGATAGTGTGAAGTCCTTCAACTGGTTTGATCGGTTTCACGAACCCTTTTGGTTTGGTATTTGGTTATCACCCATCTGTGAAACCCCACAGATGCGGAACGGCTGGAGGAAACCACCGACGTGGAGAAGGTTTCTGCTGCAAAGCGACAAGGCTCGTGGAATAAAATATATTTAGTTTAGTTTGTCTCTAGGCACCACTTTGTGACTGAAAATGTTCTCGTTGGTTCGATTTTGACCGGCGCATCGTATATCTGTGGAAGTCCAATGGGTAAACTGCCTTCGCTTCGAGAGTGTCCCATATCACCGTGCTCCTCTCGGATGCCTCGTGGCCGGAAGCGAAGGCCCCCCGGAGAACTGCCTCCGCCTTCGCCGCCCACAGGAAGGCCCCGACGCTGCTGGAGCGGCTTCAGAAGCTCTTTGCGTGCCATTAGCAGCTCCGAGCGATCTTTGACCCGCCGAAATTCAAGCGAGTTGGACGGGTCAACGGGCAGCTCGGCTGTAGGCAACTGTACAATGCAGCCAGATACGCCCAGCGACGAGGTGAGCTTGACGAAGCGCTCCTTGGCACGCAACCGGTTAAACTCAGCGGCAAACCCGGGACCACTTGCAATTTCGTCTACGATCTGCTCGGTAGACTTGTGCCGGAAGCTCGCGTCATACAGCCACATCTGGCCCGCATTACGTTGCACGAAATCTGCCACCATTATCTTACGCTGCTGCATTTGGGACGCCTTCATATCGTCGGTGTTATTGCTTGTGTTGTCATGCAGACGCAAATGTAGCTTCATTTCGTCGGCGTCTACGATACCATCTCCGTCGATATCGATGGCGCCGTAGGCATTAGAGAACACCTCGGGGCTGCTCGCGCTGGCAGTCAAACAACGATCTATCGGATCAACCTGGTTGGTAACGAGAGCAGAAGACACGAGATTCTTCTTCTTCTTGGGCTCCAGTTCCGGCAGTGGGTGTTTTGTGAACGACAGACTCCGCATCTTCCGGGTCGTTTCAATCCATGTCTGTCGCTCTGTAGGTTCATCGGACAAAGTGTCGGCAGTGACTTCACCATGGATACACGTGCGCATTTGATGCGACGAGCGGACCGTGCGATTGCGTTCTGTGCTCTCGAGGAACGGCATGAACTTCTTAAAGTTTTTATGCGCAGCGATGAACTCGGCTGCCTGGTCATCATTCATTCCTGTGAAGATGGAGCCGTAGCGCCACAGTCGATCATGGTTGCGTTCTACGAACTCCTTTGCGATGAGTAACCGGCCGGCGCTCTGATGCATTGCCAGCACCTCGGCTTCGGTCGGCTCAGGACCATCGTTCTGTCCTTGTTTTCGCCGTTCGAACAGCATTGCATCCAGGAACTTAGCAAGGCGCATTTCACGGACATCCACGAATCCATCGCCGTCAATATCGTAGCCGGCTTTTAGAGGCACCTTCTCTGCCTTAATGCTGGATTCTCTCCTTGCCACCGCCTTTGCTCGGAGTTTGGCGACCGGTTTGTTGACTACATCAGATACGTCTGCGCTTAAGTATTTCCATCGCGCTTCCATGTTGGAGTTCCCGGCATGTGGTTTGCGGATGCGTTTGCCTTTCACACGCCCGTCGTAGCCACTCATCCCGGCAAAGAGAGACATCGAAGCACAGGAAGCGGGAAGATGCCGCCTACATTTTTTTATTTAAATATATGCATCCAAAAATAGATGGCCCTGAGTGACGGACCGTCACTGACGGTAGCTGACATTAGCTCGATTGTTGAAGTTATCAGATGTCGTTTCTCTGCTCCATTCGGGACGAGCCGCTCGTGACGATTCCCTGTCACTACGCTTTCTTGCGTGTCCAGCGCAATTACACGTGAAACGCATTTTAAAGACCTCAGCCCCCTTAAGGCTCACGGCGGAGATACAAGGGAGCGCACTACAGAGTTAATACCCGAGTACAGGTAGGGTATTATGTCTGCTTAACTGTGCGAGATCGAACTCCTTATGAAAACCATCGTCCATTACGATCTGTTAACTCATAAAACGGTAAGCGTCCTCACGTCTACTTAATTTGAAAACTTAACCGCGAATAGTCAACACTTCATCCTCGTAAGTACTAAGTGCCACCAGAGACGTGGCATGGCACAGGAAACAAACAACGTCGACAAGGGCGTGTCATGTCCGCCTCTTTGTCGCTCGACTGTGGTAGGGCTCCGATCCAAATGCAACGTCGCCGTGCTTCACATCGGGTCGCAGAGGTGTTGGGACGTAGCGTGCACTGCTCTGCTCCCGCGCTCGCAGTGCACAACCACGGACGTCTCGGACGGACGTCGACTCTGACACGTTTTCCAGCACGACGCTCACTTTCCAATTGGCCTCGGTCTGAGCACGTTCAGCTCAAACTTTATCCAACTACAAGACAAGTAGCTCCAACCTACCGACAAGATGGCGCAGCACAGACCCACGACCGCCGCTCTGAATCTGGGTGAGCTCGGCATCGAGAACGGCTGCAAGGTGTTCCACAACCTGACGTATGAACAGCTCGCGGACCACGAGAAGCAGTACAATGAGGGCACGTTCGTGGCCAACGGCACGTTCGCCGTGGACACTGGCAAGTTCACTGGCCGCTCGCCCAAGGACAAGTTCATTGTCAAGCAGGAGCCGTCCCAGGACAATGTGTGGTGGGGTTCGATCAACCAGCCCACGACGCCCGAGGTGTTCGACGCGCTGTACGCCAAGGCCTCCAAGCACTTCAGCTCCGTGGACCGCATGTATGTGTTCGACGGCCACTGCGGTGTGAACGAGAAGTCCCGCCTAAACGTGCGTATCATCACGGAGCTGGCGTGGCAGCACCACTTCGTGACCAACATGTTCATCCGCCCAGAGTTCGCTAGCGTGGCGGAGAACTTCCAGGCCGACTTCACTGTCATCAACGCGTGCAACATCGTGGACGAGGACTGGGAGGCCCACGGACTCCACTCGGAGGTGTTTGTGATCTTCAACATCGAGAAGCACATGGCCATCATCGGTGGTACGTTCTACGGTGGCGAGATGAAGAAGGGCATCTTCAGTATGATGAACTACTTCCTGCCTCTGAATGGCGTGATGGCTATGCACGCTTCGTCCAACATCGGCAAGGAGGGCGACACGGCCATCTTCTTCGGACTGTCGGGCACGGGCAAGACGACGCTGTCTGCCGACCCGAAGCGCGAGCTGATCGGCGACGACGAGCACGGCTGGGACGACGAGGGCGTGTTCAACTTCGAGGGCGGCTGCTACGCCAAGACCATTGACCTGAGCAAGGAGAACGAGCCGGACATCTTCAACGCCATCCGCCCGAACGCCATGCTGGAGAACGTGTGGATCGACGCCAACAACGAGCCGGACTACTTCAACTCGAGCAAGACGGAGAACGGCCGTGTGTCGTACCCGATCTACCACATCTCGCACCACCAGCCCAACTCTCGCGGCAACCACCCGAACGCCGTGATCTTCCTCACGTGCGACGCGTACGGTGTGCTGCCGCCCGTGTCGAAGCTGTCTGCTGGTCAGGCTCAGTACCACTTTCTGTCGGGCTACACGGCCAAGGTGGCAGGCACGGAGCGCGGCATCACGGAGCCTCAGGCGACGTTCTCGACGTGCTTCGGCGCTGCGTTCATGACGCTGCACCCGACCTTGTACGCCGACCTGCTGAAGAAGAAGCTGCAGGAGCACAACACGCACGTGTACCTGATCAACACGGGCTGGACTGGCGGTGTGTACGGCGTGGGCAAGCGCATGAAGCTCCCGTTCACGCGCAAGTGCGTGGACGCGGTGCTGGACGGCAGCATCAACAACGCGACGTTCGTCAAGGACCCGCTGTTCGGCTTCGAGATCCCCACGACCGTGGAGGGCGTGCCGTCGGAGATCCTGAACCCGAAGGACTCGTGGACGGACAAGGCTGCATTCGACGAGACGGCACTCAAGCTGGCCAAGTCGTTTAAGGAGAACTTCAAGCAATTCATCCTACCGGGCAACGACCTGTCGGTGTACGGCCCGAACGTGTAAGTGGCCGACTGCCAGAAGGTCACAGTAGTGTGTCTGATGTCAGACTCGTAGCTAGCTGGCGATGTTATTCGTGCGTGTACTCTCTTCATCGAATTCGACTTAATATAAAGGAAAACAATTGTGCAAGAAATGGAGTGATCTTGCGAGCGGTGACAGGTCTGGTTGCCCATTGTGCTAGCATGTCTATGACAACCGACTGCCTTATCAAGAATCTACGTTGTCTCGCTTGATGTGATTTGCTGCAGCGAATCGTAGCTAGGCCCGCTCAAGAACCTCAGCTCGCTGATCTCGCTGGTCTGCACGCTGATCGATTCTTCACTTGGTGACTCGCGAAAGTCCACGGACTCGCCATCGACTTCAAGAGACCAGCTTGAAACCTCGAAAGAACTACCCGACGCATCCACAGACTGCACCTGCCCACACTTCCACTCGCTCAGCACAGGTTGCCACGTTTCGAGGCACAGTGTGAGCGTTTTGAAGGCAATTACATCCTTCGGCTCAAAGCGCGATGATGTGGCAGGTCTAGTCGGGTACGAAGCCAACGCTTTGGAGAGGTCCTGGTTACGAAACAATCACCGTTAGTACCTTCACTCCTCCACCTTAGACAAAGTTTGCGTACCGGGGGCGACGAGCTGTTTTTGCTTGAGTTCTGTAAATTCTTGTCGAACACAGTCGCCAGGATTTTGTACGGCCGTTTCCACCTTTCTTCATATTTTCCTTTTCCCCTTCGCTTGTTTGCATCATTCGAGTCTGTGGCTTCTCCATCTCTTTCAGTTTTTCCATTGAATGGACGATCGTGGCTATCGCGAGGGGCTTTAAGTCGTGGGTTATCCGACGATGAAGGGCCGTATTTCGCCAGTTCCGGCGCTGGAGATCGTCGATGAAACGAGCTGTCTTCCCTAGTGTCAGGTACAGTTTCATTGTGTTGTACAGCAACTCGGTCTCCAGTTACCTCGTCAAAGAGGACATGGGCTTTGGATCGAGCAAAGCCTCTAGGACCAGCAGTGCTGCCACCATTTTGTCGTTCTGAGGATGAAATTGGAGCTGAAGCAGTTGCGCCAAGTGAAGCAGTGCTGTTCCCAGACAGTGGTGTGGAGCCGTTACCGTCCGCGTTATTTGCTTGGTTGTCATTTCTCTGCCGTCTTCCATTCCGCTGCCTCAGCCGGCGACGTCTCCGTCGTGGTTCCTTTTGCGTCGAATTCGATACATTAGCCGCGCTTGCTTTGCCATTGAATGCTTTTGCGGAAGCCACTGCTTTCAGCTTCCCCTTCTGCTGCTTTGCGGTGACGAGCTGAGCCACGCGCTTCGTATTGGGTTGTGCTGTAGCTTCATCCTCTGAGTCGCTGCTACTGGAACTGGAGCTGGAGCTACTACTGCTATCGTCGTCGCTGCTCGAACTAGAGCTCGAGCTGGAGCTATCAGCTTTGCTGCTCTTAGCAAGTGTCTTCACTGCAACCATTTCGCGACCTTCAGTACTTGCACGTTGTCGGTCTTTCACCTCCTTCTCCGTTTTGCTCTTCTTCTTCGGCTGATCTTGCTGCTTCTGTTTCTTCTTTACGAGCAGCTTCCGCTTTCTCTTTCTTATAACTTCCGCCTCGCTCTCCGAGCCGCTGCAATTGTTCTTCTCTTCCTCTAGCGGAGGGCAGTGGATGGCAATTGTATCGTTATCTCGAACGATGCGGATGCTCTGAGTAGCCAGAAGTGGCAGCTCCTCGATTCGCAGCTCCAGTCCTTTAGGACATCTTTTGCGCAGCTCAAACTCCCGCAACAGCACGTGCACCAGGTCGCACACAAGCTTTACATCAACTGGGAGCAGATACCAGCACGATGAGAAGCCACGACGCCGCTGAACGTAGCGCCCCACCTCGTCCGCAAACACGAGCCTCACCCGGACCTCCATAATTGATGGAGTAGCTTTTCAATAATCTTTACACCCTCGCATTGGTCATAATGAATTTCAGCCAATACGATCACGTAAAAGAAAAGAATCAGATCATTTTCGATCTTGATCATGGAGCGTATCAACCGATTGCATGCTCAGATTAGCGCGGCTCCAGCGCCAGTAGCTACGTCTACCGACGTGTTCATATCGAACAGAGACCTGGCGTGCCCTCAAAACGCTTATGAAGCGGTGCTCTCACCTGCCGCACTCGAATTTGTGGCTGAACTGGCGGCTGCATTCCAACAAGATGTTGGGCAGGTGAATTTTATATTTATTGTTGCTCTTCAGTACTATCATCAGTTGCTAACAAAATAGTATGTAGCTGCTCGCAAGACGTAAATCTCGACGTCTGGCTACGGAGCAGAATGAAGAGATGCCTCATTTCCTGGAAGAGACCCGCGCGATCCGAGAAGATGGAACGTGGCGGATCGATCCGCAACCGGCCGCGCTGAGGGATCGACGCGTCGATATCGGAGACGTGTCTCCTGCCAATCAAGACTTCCTGCTGCGTGCTATGAACTCTGGAGCGCAGGTACGAGGCTTAGACGGAGGGGTATTTAACTATACTGATTGTTTTGTTGGTACCATGCAGGGTGTGCAAGTGGACTTCGATGACGGACACTGTCCGACATGGAGCAACACAATTCAAGGCCACTTTAATCTTCTACAAGCAGCTCGCGGCCTGCTGGAGGTCTCTGGAGAGACAACTGTCGCCAACCCAGCGCTTCTAATTGTCCGTCCACGGGCTTGGAATATGGACGAGCCGGTGCGTCTCCATGAGTATATGACTCGGTGCTGTGGCCTTTGCTCACGAGCTTAGTATCTGCAGCACATGGTAGTGAACGGGCGTGTTGTGCCTGGCGCGCTCTTTGATTTTGGAATGCACCTGTTCCACAAGTAAGTGACGTCTTCACTATTCCCAGGCCACGCAACTACATGTACACCTCTAATAACTAACTTTCGCCAATGATGCAGCGGTAAACATCTTTTAGGTAGTGGAAGAGGGCCGTTCTTATATCTCCCCAAGGTGAGACTACCCTGGCATTGTCATGTAGCCAACGCAATCTACATCTAAATATTGTTCATGTGCTACAGCTGGAAGGATACAAGGAAGCCGCGTTGTGGCGAAGAATCTTCGAGTTTACGGAGAAGAAACTCGAGTTTGCCCACGTAATCTCTTCTGCTGCTGCTTTAACTATGTCAGACTGGGGTTCTAATGGTACAGTGTCGATGTCGGTATACATAACAGGGAAGCATCAAGGCGACGGTGTTGATCGAGAACATTTTTGCTGCATTCGAGATGGATGAGATTCTGTTTGAGCTTCGTCATCACTCGTCAGGCCTAAACTGCGGCATGTGGGACTACACGGCGTCTATTGTGGTCAATTTCCGCCATCGGCCCGAGTTCTTGCTGCCAGACCGTCAGCAGTATGTATCAATGAAATCTGACTTTCTCAGGTATGGACGATGCGCTTTGTGACTCCTTCGGTGGACAAAATATCTGAGACTTTTTATTTTATTCAGATACTACATGGATCTGCTGATTTCCACTTGCAAGCGTCGAAATGCACCGGCAACTACCGGCATGGTTCCGTTTGTTCTTTCAGAATTGCCATCGGGATTATCACAAGCCGAAGCGATTGATAAAACTCGATCTGGGAAATCGATGGAGGCTCTGGCTGGATCTGACGGCGCGTTGGTATACGACTTGGCGCTTGTTACACCCGTAGCAGAGGTATTTACGACACCACGCGAACGCACGGGCAAGACGAGATCGTCATCTGTTGCTTTTGACGAAAAAATGTTCACTGAAAAGCTGCTCACTCTCCCCAGAGGGCACGTCACGTTACGGTCCGTGGAGATGAACGTTCGTGTAGCACTTCTCTACGTGCTGCACTGGCTGCACGGACAAGGCACTGTCGTGGTTAATGGGTGTGTTGAAGACTCAGCCACGGCTGAAATTTCTCGTGCGCAGTTATGGCAATGGGTGTATCATCGCGTCCCTATCACGGGAACTTCACAGCAAGTGAACGCCTCGTGAGTAGTGTGCTCTTTGATATTTCTCCTTTCACCCCATTCTGACATTTGTGTGTGTGTTCCATGATGCAGTCTGATTGATAAGATGCTACTGAAACTTTGTCACGAAGAAAACCACAGCAAGCGACATGCACCTCAGTACATTGAGGCAGCTCGACAGCTCGTTCTCCTGCTGTCGACGATGCGATCTCCTCCGGCGTTTAGCACGACATTCCTCCAAGAGCAGGAGACAGTCACAAAAACGCTCGAATCTTGCTCAAATACGTAGTGAAGTGGAGTACTAATGGGAACTGTATTGACATGATTGATAACGGCATTCAGAAGCTCTATGCAAAGCTCTCCATGGATGCGGGGGCATTGTCGACCACTTCGTAGCCATCGCCCTTGAGTGGGATCACACCTGATGCCTTTGCGTTTTCCTCCTTGGAGGTTTTCACAAAGCTCTTGACTACTAATTCACGATCCAGAATTTGATTCAGCTCGTCGTCGGTGATACCTCCGCTCTCGACGCCCTGACGGATCTCCACGTCGTCTCGTAGCAAATCCTCCAATTCCGTATTTGTCAGCTTAGCACTCTCAGCTGGGGTCGTTCGCTCTTTAAATCCGCCACGTTGAATGACAACGCGCTCGAGTTTGCGCTTCTCGAAAGCTCGCTGAGTCATGCGGTCTTCGAAAGAGTTCTCAGTCACAAGACGATACACGATGATCTCGTTCTTCTGACCGATTCGGTGGCAACGATCCATGGCCTGGTTGTCCTGCTGAGGGTTCCAGTCCGAGTCGTAGAAAATGACGGTGTCAGCTGCGATCAGATTGATACCGAGACCGCCAGCACGTGTCGACAGCATGAACACGAAGACGTTGTCGTCGTCGTTAGCAGACCCTGATCCAGCCGACACCTTGTTGAACTTCTCCATCTGGTCAACACGATCCATCAGTTTGGTGCTGCCGTCCAGTCTGCAGTAGCTGTACTCGCGCATGCGAAAGTAGTCCTCCAGAATGTCCATCATCCGTGTCATCTGGCTGAAAATAAGCACTTTATGGCCCTTGCGCTTGAGCTGCCTGAGCATCCGATCCAGAATACTCAGCTTTCCCGACGTTTCTATCATCCTCTCATCCGTGACAACGTCTCCACCGGCTGTCAAAGGCTCGTCGAAAAGATACGGGTGGAGACAGCATTTGCGCAGCTGCATCATCTTGTTTCTCAACGTCGTCGTATTGAACGCCTTCTGCGCTTGAAACTTGCCGTACTTTTCTTCCATAGCCTTCGCAAGTGTGCCATCGCGAATCATCTGGTAGTACTCCCGTTGCATCGGAGTCATCGAGCAGTAGACAAAAATTTCCGTCTTCGAGACCATCTCCTCCACCACGTCCACTTTCAAGCGACGAAGCAGGAAAGGGCGGAGGATTTCATGCAGCTTGCCGATCACCTCGACTTTCTTCTCTCCCTGTAGCACATCTTGCGCTGCCACCGACTCACCCGTAGCAGCAGCAGTGGCAACAGCGTCCGGAGTAAACGAGAACCAGCTCTCGAAGAGCTCAAGGTCGTCAAATACGTCAGGGAGGATAAAGTTGAGCAGCGACCACAGCTCCGTCAGGTTGTTCTGTAATGGGGTTCCTGTAAGCAGCAGTCGGTTCTCTGACCGTCCGCGCTTGAGTTCACGCACGAGTTTGCAGTCCATGTTCTTCAGTCGGTGACCTTCATCGATGACCATGTATTTCCACACGAATCCGGAGCTGAAAAACGCTCTAGCGTCTGAGATCATCACCTCGTACGATGAAATGACGACTGGAAAGTTGACGTCGCTCTTCTTCTTGCGGTTGAGAGCATTCTTGCGCATCTCCTTTCGCTCCTGCTTGGTGCCGTGGTAAATGACAACTGGCATGCTAGGAGCCCACTTGCGGAACTCATTCGCCCAGTTCATCAGCGTCGAGAGTGGGGCCACAATAAGGTGCGGACCACGCACGCCGAGCGCCTTTAGATGAGCTAGAAGACCAATCACTTGGATCGTTTTACCCAGACCCATTTCGTCTGCTAGAATGCCGTTCAGACCGTTCTCAAACAAGTTGCAGAGCCATCGGATGCCTTCTAGCTGGTAGTCGCGGAGCGTACCGCCCGTAAGCAGCTTGGGTTGCTCGAATTCCACCTTCTGAGGCTGCTGACGCGTGTCTAAGGACGCGTCGCCTTGTACTTTGCGCAACTTGTCAACACCCTTTTTGGTCTTCTTGTTGACCTCCTGCGACGTCTTCTTACCGCGCTTACGCTTGCCCTTTGTGGGCTGTTCCTCCTCTTCTTCCTCTTCAGCTTTCACAACGTCGCTGACAGTAGCGGCACTGTCCATGTTGGAGAAAAGAAAGCTCGAGTAGAGACTGGCTTTTTCTAGAAGAGAGTCGAGTTTGGCAATCTTCTCGCCCGTCACCTCCACGGGCTCCGCCTTGACGGCTTCCTTGGCGGCACGGACCTCGCGCTCCTTACGCTCCTCCTCCTCAATCTTCTCCAAGGCCACAAGGTCTGGCATGGACTGCTGTGCCACAGCGTCATCTGGAAACGAACTGGCGACCATCACTCTCGTTTGCACTTCAGCGTCAGCCGTTGTTATTGATAGTTGACGTCAAAATGCGGAATGGCCGCGAGTTGTTGGCCATTGGCCATCCGCTGGCATTTTGCAAAAAACGCGCGAATGTTTGTCATTGGGTAAAATTGCGTTTCATGAGCGATTATGTAGACAAGTTTCTGCGTCGTTTCACATGTCATTTTTTTATCGGAGACCAACACTTGCCAGTGCAAAGATCTCACGATGATGGCAACATGTGGACGTGTAGTGCAACTCGCGCTGCTTGTGTTGGTCGGCCACTCGCTAATCGCTGTGGAAACTGCAAATTTCACGAATTTGAGACCTTTGACAAGTCGAAGACACGACCAAGTAGAAGTGAGCAAACGAATAGCTCTTGGAGACTGGAGCCCGGCAAACGAAGACTTGACTATAATCATCGACATTTTACCTGACTTCTGGGTGTGTTTGCCTATTTTTACAATTGTACAGAATCCAAAATTCTGATGGATATGTTGCCGTTGGCAGGAACCCCGTTTTGAGGTGTTGTATGGGGTGGATCCAAGGGTGCCCACCAACGGAGCAGAACCTCCAGAGCAGCTCGTCAAAGTGACGGACCGCAAGCACAAGTTCCCGGTGTTCGCCACAATGTGCTCGCTTACCTTCCTCGCTACAATTGTCACATTACTTATTGTTTGCACGAGCTAGCAAAATAGGACAAACATTTTAACATATCGGACTGTAACTCAAAAGACTTCACATGTCACTCTTGATTGTAGTACTCAAAGCCCTCTGCACCCTCGTAAGCGAGACAGAGCACGATACTGTCGGGCTTGTAGTACTGCTTCTAACGCGAAATCTACGAGTGAGAGACCGAAAGGGCTCCTTCGCCAATTGATCAACAAAAACTCGGCTTCGGAAGCATTTTTCAGCGCACGCGGGTCTATCGCTGCGCATGCAATCGCCCCGCAGAACTCGCGAAGAAGCCTGCAATCATTTCCTCCAAATCGGGCATCTTTCCAGGCCTCAGCAAATGAACAGGTTGCTGGTATCGCGTTGATTACTTGGCTCACGTGTTCATCAAGCTGATACGATGTGCGTAGCATTCGATGCTGGTCTTCAATCTGCTCGATCTGGTCAGCCGAATAATGTTGCAATAAACGCACTCGTTGTGCTTGCAAATGAGTCGCAAATAACTGGTTTCGCGTCTTACACAACGCTTGTGGGAGGAACGGAGGCATTGCAGTGTTTAAACTCGCTGTGCTGTTGCTGTTCTCGTCGCATTCCAGCATGATCTGATGTGTTCTAGCTATGACAGACACCGCGAAATTTGCTGTAGATTCCACCGCAGCTTGGCAACAAGCTGGGAAGTTCACCTCTAACTCGTTAACTGCGTTCATCACAAAACTGCCTTGCTCCTTCAAGAACGAAATCGCGGCTTCTCGACTCATTGAGAAATCCCCAAACTCAATATTATGGCCATTACTCTGCTGTGACACCGCCAAAGGTCCAAGAGTACCGGTCACCACGGCGAGATCCGTCACAAGCTTAGCAACGTATTCCCGCCGAGCTGATCCCAATGCAGCGGAAGGTCCACGCAACATCGTGAGTGCAACGTTCACACGCTCCATAATGCCATTGACAGCAATGACAGTGACCCACCACTCCTTCCCAGCAGCCTTGGGAGGTTGCGTATCCTGCACGCAATTGAACAGACGTGCGCGGTGCACAGTAAACCATTTGAGTACACTTGCAACGGATCGCCACTGCCCGTCTTCGAATTTAGGGCACATTTCTCCATTCATTTCACGGATCAGTGCTCGCTGACGACGGAAATGTCCAACTAGTGACGTTAATCCAGCCATGAACCTCTGGTTGCACAACCCGTTGAAAGACTCCTGGATTGCCAGCTCAAGTTGCGATAGGAGACCCCACTCACAATAAAAGGAAGCCACGCAACTCTGCGCCAGACGGTTCACTATAACTCGAGAGCACGAAGGCATTTTTGCGAACGAGTCGGAGGTTGTGACCCCAATTAGTTGCGCTTTCCATGCAGGCGCCACAATGTCTAAACACTTGACGACAAGTTCACTTTGATGCCGGATGATTTGTGGCGAATCCTCTCGAATGGGTATGGAAACCAAATGGAAATCAAGCAACTGAGCGTCGCGCTCAAATCGTACCCGAACGTCCAAATACGGCGACGCGGCGTCATTTCCCTGTTCAAGCGCGATAGTAAACGCCCACACGCGACGAAGCGTATCTTTAAGAGTCTGGAAGTTGACAGCACACGCCACGCGGCACAAACACGCCAGCTGCTGCTCTGTGAACGAAGATCCACTCAAACTCGCATCCATTCCGGTTTCCTCGGCCGTCTTCTGGAGAAGCGGGACAACTTGGCTGAGCGATAAGCCCATGGCCACGTACTTCAAGCACATGTTAAACTTTAGCAGAGATTCCACTCGCGCAACATAGCGTGATTCGTTCACGTCAATGTCTGCATTGTTCAGCGCCGCACTGGCTTCCTCAAGCAGCGTGAACGTCAGCGGCACGTTCCACGCATTGCGATATTCGTCGTTGGTCGTCTGAAACAGGACGCCAGCAATGAGCTCTTCCACGATATCTTTGTCGACCAGGAAAGCTCTATACTGAGCAGCTAGAGCATACGCTTCGGCACTAGGCGTAGGTTCACTGACCATGGGAGGCACCACCAGAGATGGCACCGCATCATCTCCTCCAGACATCGCCATTACCTCGCGAGCAGAAAAATAGACGCGTTTCTCGCCATCAGTAAGTTTCTGGTACTCTTCCCAGCGCAATGGATGCTGCTGCTCCATATGGCGCTTCATATTGTCAGGGCGCCAGGGTGCCGAAAAGCTGCGGACGCGGCTTGTCTTCTTGCGCTTGGAACCCACAGCCTCCTCACGCTCGAAGGCCTGACACATGAGGCACACAGCCTTCGTAGGTATCTGTGTCAGCTGATCGCGCTCCGTCACGGCCACGGCGTACTTGAGCTCCCATTTGGGGCCGAACTTGCGCTGCGAGCCGGCGGGAATTGGCGCCGCCATTACAGCCGTGACGTGCTTTCGAATGGAACAATCGTTATGTTGCGTGTAGATTTGACGAGCAACTTTAGCAGACCGTTTCTTTGCATCACCCGGTTATGTGCGTGGACCTCCACAGACAAATTTGCTATCTGGCACTGGGGCCATCAAGGTCCTGCTTCCCCAAGCGCTAAGCTACGATGGAGTTGAGGCGTAAGCGGGTGGAGCAAAAGGGTCGCTTTACCATCACTGAGATTATCCCTGGGTCGCCGTACTCGCCGCGCATGTCGTCTCCTACGTTCGAGGACGACGAGGTGTCGGTCGCGGACTTCCCTACGTCAGCAAGTGCACCCGTGTCTGCCGGCAGCAGCGGCGAAGTGGCTATCCAGCCGCAGTCTGCACCTCTCCAGCATTTTAAATTGGTGGAGAGGAACGGCAATGTCGTTGGCATCGAGAAGATTGCGGCTATGGAACGCACTCCAACGATGGAGTTGCCCCCCGAGACCCACACGCTGCCGCCTGAGACGGTCTTGGTGCCACCCGTACCGAACCTGTCTACTGGTATCTCACCGGAGGTATGAATCTTTAGCATTGTTTTAAGCTTACTTTACTGAAAAGAAGGTTGTAAAACTGACGTGGTACAATCGTAGACGGAAGCTTCTGCGGGGCATTCCGTGAGCGAGGTGTCGACCGCTGCGACTGCCAGTGTGAGGGCGGCTCCCGGTTCGCCATCGCGAAAGTGCTCGTCTCCCAAGAAAACGGTGCAGCGCACCCGCCGGTGCGTCGTCGTCACTCTCTTTAGTGTAGTCGCTTCGCGTCAAAGCGGAACGCTCGCACCAGAATTTTTGACTTACTGGCTATGTGTGCTTGTGATTTTTTCAAAGGATCAAACGCAGAGGGCGCTTCACCATTATCGAACTTGCATCGGACTCACCGACCTCCAGGAAGAACGCCGACGACGTATGAAGCCATTGAAACTACTACTGCTTTGTGTGTCGAGCTAAGACGTATGTGTGACTTCTCTGAGCAGCTGTACGATCATCGCTTCGTAACCACGACGTCGGTCGGAGGAGCTTCGGTTGAGATTTCCCCCAGACTGGACAACCAGCTGAGTCGCAGCTCCGACAACTTCGAGCGTCGTAACAAACCGAAGCGAGTGACACGCTCCATGCCTCGTCTTCGTCAAAACTCGTCCATGCGTCGTCACCGTCGACGAAGTGAGAGCCCGACCCGTGAGCTAGTTGAGTCTATGGAAATGGGAGCCCCCAGCGGAAACCAAAAACTGCAGCCAGAAGCAGCCACCTACTCACACTCGACACCTCTGTCAGTGACCGAGACATTGGACCCACTGGCCAACGGCGTCCTGAACTCTGCCATCGCCTCTGCTGGTGCCACAATTATGACGACCAATACCAATGCAGGATCAGTGACTAGCGTGGCGATCCCGGACTGCGATACAACTGTTACGGTCACTCCGACTTCAGTTCGACCCACCACACCGTCATCGCAGCTCATGAAGGTCTCTAAGACCAACGGAAGTGTGATCAACCTGCCACAAACGTCAGTTACCATCTCGACCGCCCAATTCCTACAGCAACAGCAGACGATAGCCTCGCTTATCCGACAACAGCACGATCTAAAGCAGATCATCAATGTGCTTCAGGAACAGCAACAGCAGCTTATGACCATTCCTACGCAGATCAGCGAACTCAAGCGTCAAAGAGCCAACATGTACGTACCACCTGCTGCATGTATTTTGCTCTCGATCGCATGACTGATGCCCGATTTTGTTTTATCTCGATAGCAATAATGGTGAGACGAGAGACGAAGAGATGGTAAGCTCCACATTATTTGCTTAACCCTCCAGAATGTGTTAATTAATTTCCACTTGATTACGCGTACAGCGAGAACTGCACAAGAAGGTCGACAGGTTGACGCAAGCCAACGAATCTCTTCACTCGTTGATTAACGCAGCTGAGCGTGAGGCGCGTCACCGAACGCTGGAAATCGAGTGCTTGTCGGAAGAGAACGACGAGTTGAGGCACCGCTGTGGACAGTTTGAGACGCGCTACATGGACGAACGTAAGCAAAGCTTCGTGTTGGAGGAGGAGGTCCAGCGGCTGCGCATGCTGTCTCTGACGCTGCAAGAGCAGCAACTTTGCCAGCAACAACAGCAGAGTTAAAACGCTCGGCAACTTAGCCTAGCGCAGCGGTGTAAAAAGTGTCCCAAATTTTAAGAGACTAAATACAAATGTCAAGAAGACTTTTTTGCTTTCAAATGCCTCGTCGCACCGAGGACAAAATCGTAGGAGCTCATTTTGTGGAATTGCAGAGAAGGATGAGTGCACAAAGGCAAGGAAAAGGTACTGGAAATGCTGACAGCGCCAGCAACGGCATTGAAAGCGCATTCACGACCATGGTGCAGCGGTGGCTTGTCAAAGGGTCAAACGGGGAGTGGCAACTACCTAGACAGCGGCAACCAGCACAACCTACACCACTCGTTATGCACATCAACAACGGCCGTGTTCGAGATGAACAAGTCGATGAAGTGAAAGTGCACCACGTTCACAACAAATTCCTAAAAGATTTCTTGGCGCGATCCAGAACAATCAAAACGACAGGTACCGATTTGAGCGTTACACAAGCTGCAACAGGTTCAGTCGACGTTGATGAACGCCCTTTTGCAAACAGCAAGAAGCAATATGGAAACGAAATCGAGGAAGATCACGATCGAGTAGAGTTTCCGTCGTCGACTCACGCTATAATCGACAATAAGGAGCGGGAACAAGTTCTCGTTTTAAACGGCAAGATTTCACCACTTTCCACTGCAAATGGCAAACGCGCAACGCCACCGCCAACTCTAAAACCGGTGAGGAAATCGAAGAAGCCATGTTCAGCAAATAATTTGAGCGCACAATCGAGCCCAAGTAATGGGGATAAATCGAACGTGAAGAAGGGATTGAAGGTGGATTCGGTCAGCAGTTTCGATGCACAAGCAACTTGTGAACAGGATGCACAAGCAACCCGTGAACAGGATGCACAAGCAACCCGTGAAAAGGATGCAAAAGACCGCAAAATGACACTCAACCAAACTATAGGTGGGATATCTGTGTTGTGCAACGGCCAACGGAAGTGCGAAAAGGAACGATGCTACATGGCTGCGTATCAGCATGACCTTTGTCTCGTTCATGGAGAGCATTTCACTGAAACAGGCAGAAGCTCCTCATCTTCACAAGATTTCAGTCAAGGTTACACGCGGAATCAAGACAGGAAACTCGACCCAAGCAGTTGGCCACAACAATTCTTCAGCCAAGTCAGTGACAAGGTTGCGCGCGGAAATAAGACAGGAAACTCGCACCAAGCAGTTGGCCACTACAATTCTTCAGCCAAGTCAAGGTCGCGTAGTACGTCACCGTCTACGTCGACCACCAAAATACGACCAAAGTTGCAGACAGCCGAAAAGATGTCGAAGCCGACGGCTTCCAATGCGTGGGACTTGTCAGATTTGCCAAACCTTTTCCGCAGAGCAAGCTGCAAGCGCGCGGTGAAGATGAAACAAGAGAAAGCTGATGGCACCAGTCTCGCTGCTCCGGATGAAAAGATCTCGACAACGAAACCAACAAGATCAATCGGAATTCGCGGTCGTAAACCGAACGCGCCCGTGTGCAAGGTGAGATGCTGTAGGGAAAAGGCGGTGGGGGCGGAGGGGTTCTGCCCGACACACGACCAATGCAAGCGATGCGTGATTGAAGGTTGCTCCAATTTGGCTACAAACGGAGCAAGGGGCCTATGCAGAGGCCACGGAGGTCGAGTGAAATGTACGGAAGAGGGTTGCGTGAAAAATGCTCACTACCGGGGCCTTTGTAATGCGCACGGAGGTCGGAAGACGTGTCGGATAGAGGGGTGCGCAAAGACTGTTAATCGCTGGGGTTTGTGCTCGGCTCACGGCGGAAAACGACTGTGCCACCGAGTAGGCTGCAATAAATGTTCTCAAACTCGAGGATTTTGCGCAAGCCATCTCCGCGAGATTCAAGATCAAGCGGGGAATTCCTTGCCGTCCGGTGTGCGCGTCCATGTACGCTTTAAGGAGGACGAGCGCGAAGACTGTTAAGACTGCTGTCTTCACTTTTTTCAACTTCCAAAACGATATTGCATGGCGGAAAATTTGCATGTGATAATGACCAGTGAAAGAAGCAGATCGCGATGCGTTCGCGCTCAGTTTTTTTGATCAACACGCATGATTAACACTTCAACTACATGTTACCTCGTGTCCACAATGTTTCACCATTGTGCGTCGATTGTTCTCAACCACGTAGTCGCTACTCTAGCGTGCACTGCACGGAGCAGTGCTCTCAGTGGGAGAATAGTACAGGCAAGGATGACGCGAGCTGCTCCGCCAACCACGAGTTAAGGAATAAGACGGCTGTGTGCTTATTTCCACACGGTCACCTGCGGTTCTTTGTTGTCATGTGGGCAAGCGCTACGCTTCAGCCTCTCCACTCACCTCGCTTCCACCTCTGACATGCGCCAGCATGGGGCGTTTGTCATGCCGGACAGCCGGCGCCGGCGCAGCTCCATTCAGACGAGTTGAGAGTCTCAACTTGAGACTGGAGTGCAGCTTCGAGAAACATGTCTGGCATGGCGTCAACTCACTCCTCACCGAGGACTTGACAGCCTACCACTTTAGTGCGGCTAACCATGGCGCCAGCGTCCAAAGGACGCACAATCCACTGACGGCAGCGGAATGTTCAACATTGCTGCATCGCACCGTGCCAAAGATACACTAGGAAATCCTGTGTGGGAACAGTAGTGAGCTCAGCTCACATTTATGTTGTTTCCCCTTCTGAACCGATTGACTCTCCCTGCCAGGCAGAGAGGAACTGGGCAACTAAAATCCTGCCCAGCGGCAAACAACCGATAGTACAACTGCCAATGCTGTGTAATCTCAGTTTTGCGTTGATTTGTACCCATGCTCCGGCCCGCCCTTCATTGCCCAAGTAGAGTCGAGAAGGGTGAAGTCGCCGATCCACCGAATTAAGGCGAATCTCCGTCCCGTAAATCTCGAATCATATTGAGCTAGAGGTCGCTTCACTTGCTTTCACTAAAGAGAACCAGAAACGGGCCAGCGGTCACCAAATAATATTTGGCTAGTACAGGTTTCTGAGAAAATACGATACAGAGCGCGCGCGTTCTCATCTGTCCATTCCTCGAAACGCTGGCTTCAGCCTCACAGAAGCACAAGAGCAACGACATTCACTCCCGTCTTGGCATTTTCCGCATTTTCGCATTTCCGCATTCACTCCCATTCGTTGATGGTCACTCAGCGTGTGGCGCCCATACATGCCGACGACGCCAGTGCCTACCACGCCGGCAAGACGGCGCTGAACGCGATGCTGACGCGTCAGGATGAGTCTCCGCACTCTGTGGAGCAAGCAGAAGCCCTAGACGACGGCTATGATGACACAGCACCATTAGGACTCGCCGTAAATACGCGCAACTATCAGGCGCTGCTGGATAATCTGGCGCGTAGAAGACGAACGGGCTCAGGGGCGTCGTTGGTCTCGAGTGGCAGCGTGTCACCCGGCTACCAGCGGCAAACAGTGGCTGTGTGGCAGCAACAGATGGGCAATCAACTCGAGAGCCTCTCGTTGGTACAGACGGTGGCAGTAGACGAGGAAGAGGAGGGCGAAGAAGAAGGCGACCACACTGTTGTGGGTCTTCCTGTTGACACACGCAATTACGAGGCCATTGTGAGCGGGAGTCGACCCATTCGCTCAGATCCAGGGACGTTTAACCTCATGAACCGCCGCGCAACGGTCGCTACTATGCCGCAGATGCCACAGCGTGTAAAGGACAGTGAGGAGATGAGACCCGATCAGAACCAGGCCGCCGTAGTTAACACAGGTGATGCTGGCGAGGACGACGCCGTCATGGGACTTCCCATCAGCACAGGAAACTACGTGGCGTATCTAGCAGGTCAGCAGGGATCAGGAATACAGCAAGCGGGACACCGAAACCGAGGATACAGCAATCTAGCACAGGAGAAGGAGCCGCGTGTGAGCGACCCGTATTTATCGTCCTCAAGACGTGGCAGATCTCCGGATTCGTACACCACAGCACCGAGTAACAACAACCAGGACAATACCCGTCCGTCCTGCTTTGACAACCGCCGCGCATCGAACGCGGCGTACGTCCCTCATTCCGGTTGGGTGTTTATTCAGCACGGCGCGTTCAAAACATGGAAACGCTACTATGCAGTGCTCTCAGGGACGGAGTTTAAGTACAGCAAAGGTGCGGGGCAATCTCCGAAGGGCTTTGGACTGTTGATGTCGGTACACAAGTTGGATTCCCTTCGGTATGGACTCTTACTTGAGTTTGGCGATGGCGGTACACTCCAGATCCGCTGTCCCAGTGAGAAGGAGTTTGAACAGTGGCATGGGGCGATGGAAAAAGTCATTGAACGCAACCAGAACCTTAACTCGCAGTCCAAAACGTCGTATACGCTCACTGCTTCGGAGCAGCACGAAGGTTATCTGTTCAAGCAGGAGAAGAACAAGGCTTGGAAGCGCTGCTTCTTCGTTGTACGCATCGATGGATACATTGAGTGTCGAGACCACGATCACGGCACAGCAGATCGGAAGTGCTCTGGGTATATTAAGGCTGTGTCGTTTGCTGATTGCCACGCGAATGGCCTTGCGATCGAACTTAGCACTGGTATATCCATGGTGTGCTACGCAGACTCGTACGACGAGCAGATGCTCTGGTATGGCGCCATTTCAGCAGCTGCCACTGCGAACGGCAAGACGGCACAGCCCAAGACGTCGGTGAAGAGTTCCTACATTCAAACGGCGCTGTCGAACCACGCAGGGTGGCTGTATAAGCAAGCTGGGTTATTTAAGGGCTGGAAGCGTCTGTACTTCACACTACACGGCGTTGAACTGGCATACGCTAAGGACACAAACTCGGAGACGGTGCTTAGCGACAAGGCCCATTCAGTGGAGGAATGGGAAGGACATGCGAACGGACTTTTGATCCGCTTGATAAGCGGACGCGTCTGGAAAGTGCACGCCGAGTCATACGAGACAGCCAAGCGATGGCGCTCCGTTATCAGCAGCGCGTGTCGGCACGCAGAAACTTTCAACTTGAAGAAATATTTAAACAGCCGACGTCGCAAGAAGCTGAGGCCTGTGTTTGGTGGCTGGCTTACGGATGTGCGGAAAGGTTCTCGCTTGCGTCGGTTCTACGTAATGGACGGGGCGACGCTGGGAGTTGCCAACGATGTGGACAACCAGCTTGAGCGTCTCGGCACTGTCGTGGACGTGGGCTCGACGCGAGATCTGGAATGTGGCATCGTGTTCACCCTCGCCAACGGAAATAAGCTCAAGGTGAACTGTGACTCGCTGGCCGACTCGAGGTGCTGGTACGATTGTTTGAATTTTTCGCTCAAGTAGGAGCGAATATTGTACAAAAGTGACTGTGACGTCAGTCGTAGGGTAATGTGACTGCGAAGACAAGGCCTGACGGTAGGGCTTCATGTTCGTAGGTCAGTGGTAAGGAAAATATTTAGTTTTCATTTATTTTTGAGTTTTGTTGCAAGTTGGCGTACAGTACGTGGGTGCACTTACGACGTAAGTTACGTACCTTCATCTTATTCGTGGCCGCAAACAGGACATGCAAGCTTCGATGAGACATTGAACACGTCGTTGCGTACTTCTACTGCGGCCACTTTACTTCCTCGCTTTTATGGCTTCACTCTTTAGTGGCAGGCTGCACACAGCTTCCAGCGCAAGTTTAATGGCATCTCGAGGTGGCAACTCATTTTCGCTGTCAAGTACGGCCAAAGCAACTCGAGCGGTAACCTCCAGGAACTCGCTGAAGACCACCATCCGATCTTCGATACGCTCCACCTCTCGCATTCCCGAGAAACTTTGCTCCACAGCACGATCAAAGAGCGTTTCCTGTTCCTCGGGAGTGCCGGAGCAGAACATGCCGCAGTCGTATAACATGCTCCTCAATCCTACCGCTGAGAGCAGTTGTGGCCAAGTTGATGAAATGGGTGAACACGGCGAAGGTGTGGAGACCGACGCATCGGCCGCCTCTGGATTGTCGCTTTTCTTCCGAGGAGCTTGCTTCGAAGCATGTTCTTGGGCGTATTTTAGGTATAGCTTGAGGAGCTTCGGCTTGGCTTCCTGGAAAGTCGCCACCATTTTCTAGCAAAATCAAACACATAACTCAGCAAAAAAGTTACGTGGCACGCAAGCATAATGACGATCCCGTACATCATGGTGTGAGTGATCTCGGAAAGGTCCGCTTGTAAGTCGAGTGATAGTGGGAAGAACTTGGGTCTTGAGAATGTTGTCCAAATGTTCACTAAAGATATCTTTCGTAGACGACGTCTCCATAGCCTGCACCACCCTTAGCAATGCATGGATATAGCCAACTCGAGACAATGTGCCACGATCATGCATCGCAACAAGTGTGTCGCGGCGTAAACACTGCGAGACCACCTTCTCCACGGTTTTCTGGGCGTTAACATCATGGAGTCGTGCTAGTTCGCATTCATGAAGGAAGTGTACGAACTCGGCCCCGTTCATGCCGTACGTGAGCTCACTGCTACCAGTAGCGTAATGCATGTACCCCGCGTTGAGCTCGGAGAAACAAGACAGCAGCAACTCTTGAAGGAGTTCGCGTTCATGAGGGTCCTTTTCAATCTCTTCAAGGTGAATACGACTCCAGTCGTACAGGAACGCAGCCTCCACCTCCATGTCGGACAAGAATTGCCCTGAATTCACTTGTTGCAGCATCTCAGCACGCGCATATTGCTTCATTTCTTCAGCCGAAGATGAAGTTCCATCTCCTTTTGCCTCTGCGTCAGCGACTTGTTCTTCGGATGTAGATAGCTGCTTTGTCAAAACACCCGACGTTGTCTTCTTAACGTCAGCTTTAGCATCAGCAGCATCGGGAAAATCAACGCGCTTTTGCGAAGGAAAGAACGCATTCGTCGTCCACGTTGTGAATTGAGGTGTACCGATCTCATTCACAGTCACTTCTTGCTGAAATAAAGTTTTGCAACAAACGCATTCGAGTAATCAAACATTGAGTGAGTACAGTACACCTACATACCTGCAGTCGGACAGTCAAGGTTTCGTTATCCTTGCAAACGTCGACAATGCGCTTCTCCGGACGCAACACTTGGCCGTTCAGCTTGACGATACCAGCAGGAAGGAAGAATCCTTGTTTGATATGAGCATCCTCGCGTGTGCGACAGCGACCGTGCGGTGCAACAAGAGCGTACCGCTGAGCAGCAACTAGCCCGAGCCAGCGACAGGTTTGACCTCCTTCACCACAGGGCACCACAAACTGCAGACCATGCACCTTGACGTTGACACGCATTGATGATACCGACGGTGACGTGAAGAGTGCGGCTAGTAAATTCCAACACAAAAAGTTCAGGTGAACCGACGCAACGAGTCGAGAGGACAAAAGTTTATTTTGTTTATTTAGCGCTCACCTCTTTGCCTCTCTGCATCGCATTTTTGTTTCCTTCCGAGCTCATTCCGACCTAGTTCAATATTTTGGACTCGATGTGGCGTCCTGCAAACTTACAAGGTCTCGATGACAGCTCGCGCTTCTGGCAACAGCTCCACTGGTAGCCTTCGAGTGGGTACTTGCGCGCTACGAAGCGACCTGGATGGAACGAGCACGAGAGCGACGTGTTGGACTTGTTGGTGAACGTTTCGTTGCAGTTCTTGCACCGACGAGACTTGTGCATCGTTTCCAGTTCTTTAAAAATCTCGGCACGATCACGCGCTCGCTGCTTCTCGCGCGTAAACTCGTCTTTCTTCACCTTACGCAGGTAATCTTTCTGAGTATCTAGCAGTTGTTGCTGCAGCTCACTCACTTGGCATACGAGGTCTTCGATACGGTCTTTCGACGAGTCATCAATGCGCTCGAGCGTCTTGACTTCCGTCTTCTTACTGCGGAGCTGCGCGGTCTTGCGCTCAATCTCAGCATCCTTCTCTTCGATGAGCTCACGTGTAGCCACTAGGCTAGCGGACAGATCCTCCATTCGAGCACTGAGACGAGTGACTTCCTTCTTGAGGCTTGAATTCTTCTCGCGAAGTTCCTCAATTGTACGATCTTTTTGTCGTAATTTGCTTTGAGCTGTCTCAACCTCGACATCTAGCGCATGTATGCGGTAGCTCGCATGCTGTTCATACAAACAAGAGTCTCATTATTAAAAAATTAGCCTAAACTTGTTACATTTATGCGAACCTTAGTCTCCGACTTGACATTTTCAAGCTCTATCGAAAGCGATTCCCTAGAATTTCAGTATGATACAATGAGGGCAGATCGGATATACGGTAAGCTCTCACGACGCACCTCTTCTTCAGCTCATGGAGTGCAGTCTTGTTCTTACCGCGAGCAGATTCCCACGCAGATTCCACAGCCTGAAAAATGAATTTGTGCGTTCCTTAAGTGTTCTCTTTGAGCCACCAACAGCCAAAACTGTACGCACCGCTAGTCGTACAGCGAGGTTTTTGGCCTCCTCCGCTTTGTCAGCTACATCGTCCTCCGCAGAGACCAATTTGCGCTTGAGCTTCTGGTTCTTCTCCTTCAGTTCCAGAATTGTGTTTTCATGCTCGATACCCACAACTTCCATCCTAATTTTCAGCAACACAAAGTCAGATCACACGAGAACACTGCAGCCTTGCTTGACATACTCCCGAAGCTTCTCCTTCAGCCGAGCACTTCGCTTTTGCGAGTCTTCTAACTCCTTTAGCAAGTCCAGGCGCTTCTCGGTTTCTCCTTTAATGTCCGAGACCTGTTCCATCAGGAAGGCATTCTCACGCTCGAGTGCGAACACTCTTTCGCATTCACGTTCGTACTTCTTGATATACTGCTCCAACTTGGTAGTGGCGGACACTTTATCCTTGTGTTCAACCCTGTCACCCAAACACTGCCTTAATCCCTTTCTCTCAACGTAAAAATTTGGGAATATTCACTCACTTTCTGCTCGCAACTTCACGGCTGATCGTGTCCTCGGCAGCCTCTTTGTAGCGCTGCAAAACTCGAAGCTCGCCCATCATCTTGGCTTTCTCAAGACGCAAGTCCTGGTGATCGGACAGCAGTCGTTGGTACTGATCTCCCAGACCTTTGGCTTTGCGCTTCCACATCTCCTCTGTCACACTCCAGGGCTTCTGCGTCCATCCGTCCATTGCATCAGGCATGTTTCCAAAACCTCAGGAACCCCCAACGCTACAGGCTGAGAAAATTCCGGGGCCTTCCAACGGAGGAGGAGGGAAATAGCTGGAGCTGCTGAGTGCAGCAGGCAGCAACAACAATTATAGAGACCTGGATGAAGCCAACTTGTCAATTTTTAAAGCTGCCACGCTACAAAAAGCTGATCATGAAGTCTATTAGGAGATGCAAGAAAGCAAAGAAAACACATAAAGATAGCAGCTACCACACCTGCTTGGGCGGAGCTGTGCCCTGTCAGTCTAAAGAAAGAACAGGCAAGCACACACCATGCCAAGAAAAGCCTGTACACTGCAGCATTCGGTGACAGGGGAACGGGGCTTAGTCCACATTTACAGTATCGTGAATGTGCTCGAAGAAAAATTTACACATTTGGGACCATCAAAACTGGAAACGACCTTGTGCTGGATGTTGAAAATAGTTGACGATGAATGATAAACTGCAACATTTCAGGCCAGAACTAGAGAGTGAGATTCTTAACGGCCGTTGATCCGTTGAAACATCACTTGAGCTGGCGAAGTTTACCACGTCACGGGTATTATTCATCATCGTTTACATCGTCGAGATTGGGCATGACTCGACCCGCGTGAACCTCATCAGCACCAGCTGGATTGGTACTTTCCTCTGCGTCTCCATTACTTTCCACATCGCTATCGTCACTGTCATCTGCAAGAGCAGGCAGTTCTCGTCCAGTATGCACATCTTGCCCTTCATCATCCACCTCGTGCTGCTCTGTCTTCTTCTCTTCTTCTTCAGCCTCACTCTCAGAGGACGAGCCTCCATCCAGCCACTCTTGGAACTTCTCTGCACGCTCCTTCTCCTCATTCTTACTTTCATGATGCGTGTAGTCCGTGCCGTCCCAGAACCCACATTCGAGCTTACGTCCAGCAAAGAATCGTCCGCTCATAACATCCACACACCGCGCAGCACTGCCGCTCGACGCGAACTTGATCACCACGACGCCATCCACGTGCTTGGCAAAGAGCGTGATCTTTGTAACGTCACCGATCTTGGAGCACTCGTCATGAATATCTTCTTGCAGCTCCTTCTCGTATGCTTCATCTGACAAGCCGCATGTTAATTTGAGTTCTTCACGCACCACTTTTGAACCCAAGACAACAAACGCACCTTCAATCTCAGCGGGCGTAAACATGTGCTTGATCACCACAATACGCAGACCAGCGGGCTCATTCACTTCTCCTTCATTCCAGGAAAGCGCCTACATGGCATCACACCTTAAGTTAGCTATACTAGATAGGAGTGTGAAACGTCAGCACAGTTTACCTTTTCTTTCTCGAACATTTTGATCTTTGCGCGGCTGTCGATCTTGAGTTTTTTCCGCTTCACAAAGTCTCCTTCCTTTTGCTGAAACACTGCAGGTGATACATCAATGGGCCAGCTGGTAGATATTGCAGTAACAACGTTAGCAGAGCAGGTATTGCTCATTTGAGGGGGTCAAAAGCAGCATACTCTGGTCGGATCTGTGATTTATCGAGTAGTTGCACAGCCAGCTCCACCGACGCTTCCTTCATGTAACACACAGACCCATCGCCCTGCAATCAGAAGATCATTAAGCGATTTAGTCCAGCACAATCGTGGAACATTTCCAGCAGAACGCACGTTTAGACCGCCACTCTCTTTGTTCTGGTAGAGCTTGATACGGGGCTCGCCGGTGGCGATATCCGGTTGGATCACGCCACACTTGGCAAAATGATCGTGTACTTCCTGTACTGTGACGTCCAGCGGCAAGCCGTTCACATACACCCACGTGTTGTTTTTGCTTTTCTTCCACTTGTCGCTCTTCTTCTTTTTCTTCTTCTTCCGCTTTTTGGCAGCTTCCGCGTCTGCTTCGGGTTGCTCCGCTGAATTCTCCTTCGCGGCCACTTTATCTCCAGTCGACGCATTCTCCTTGTCATTGTGCTTCTGATTCTCACTCTGGTTCTCGTTCCTATTACGGCCTTGCTTCTCTGCGTTCTCTTCTTGCATCGCTTCTTGCAGAGAAGCCAACTCCTCCTCAATTTTATCCTCAGGTGTTACATATGTCTTGGATTCAGCGTCAAACACATAGCGCTTGCCGTCTTCAGCAACAAGAGCGTCGGTCGACCTAATTCCACCACAAACAGCGCATGTTCAATACAATATTTACACATCAAACGATACAGAACAGCCACCTACTCTTTCTCAAAAACTTGGTGCTCCATCGGAACCTCGCTGGCATGTTCCTTCAGCTCTGCCTCTCGATCTAAATCTTCGTTAGCTTCTTGTAAAAACTCCTTTAAAGATGGCACTTCACCTGCGTATCACCAACAGCACAATGGAGATTACTGTAAGTATACCGCATATGTGCCGGTCGCAGCAAGTGCACTACCCACCGATGGGTTTCCAACTGTCGAGCTCTTGGCTCCAGACGAGCGTCATACCGTCCACATCTCCGTCCACAAAGTGATGCACAAGTTGCTGGGTCGTCACGGGACCCGTTCTTGTAGCTTCATTACCAGGATTCGCAGGGTCCTCAGCCATATAGTACCATACGGCCGTCCAGACGCGCAAATAGGCCGCGAAAGGCTCCACACTGTCGATCGCTGTCCATTTGAGAAGACGCCGGAGTCCACACCAGCCTGCTGAGGCTGAATGATACCCTTGAGAAGCAGTTTCTTGACAATTGGAGCGGTAACAGGGCCCTTCTGCTGTCCTGTGACTGCGTCTAGGTACAGCCACAGCTCCGCCGCCATGGCTTGATCGTCTTGAGCACAAATTGCTTTTTCTTCGACATTGATTGGGTGAAAACGGAAAAATATTTAAGCGAATCAAAAGAGTGAGGGAAAATGCTATCAGAGAAATGGCTACATTGCCATCGTTGTTGCTTGGCAGCTGAGACATGGCAGACATGAACACGACGATGACGTCACACACAAGTCCGGAGGCTGGAGTTGGTGACTTTGTGGAGGTTGGTTTTGAGCCGCTGGATAACCAGAGAGCAGTGGCGCTTGTGACACATCCAAGTGCAGGCGCCATTTCGACATTCGTCGGTACCACGCGAGACAATTTCCAAGGTCAGAGAGCATTTCAATGGTTTCTAAATGGTTCAGACCTGACTTGATATTGTGTAATGCGATCGATTTGCTTAGGTAAGAAGGTAGTTCGACTCGAGTATGAGGGATACACGCCGATGGCGGTCTCCGAGCTGCGCAAGATTTGTGTCATTATTCGTGAGAAATGGCCGGATGTTGTAGGAGTAGCATTGTTTCATCGCCTCGGAGTGGTCGAAGTGGCAGAAGCCAGTGTCATCGTGGTCGTTAGCTCGCCGCATCGACGGGAGGCGCTGGAAGCTTGCGCCTTTGCCATTGACACACTGAAAGCCACGGTCCCTATCTGGAAATGCGAGCAATACGAAGGTGACACGAGGATGTGGAAGGAGAACGTCGAGTGGAAAGATGGAGCTGCAGCGAGGTCTTCCTGCTGCGGTAACAAACGAGTCATGGTGCCCATGGAACATAAGTAAAGCAAGCAAGCAACACAGATAATAATGCGGCAAGAATGATTAACACGTTGCCGACTGCTAACAACAGATTAGGATATTCCGTTCTCTAAATTTAGTGGAATGTGGCGATTCATCATCTCCATAATCGAGCCGACGCGGTCACTTGGATGACGGCGGTTGGTGGCATCGAACCTCGGCGACTAGCTTTACGGTACGAGCCTCCTGGCATCATTGTCGAGTATATCTACCACAGCACCGCGGCCAAGCAGCTTTATCACCACGAAATCGACCTGAAGACGGAGCTGTCGTCTTTTGGAGCTAGCAGATTAAGCGTAAGACTACAAGTCCTTTTATGAATGACTCTTCATGACATTTTCTACTGCTGCTAGCAATATCGTATTGATGAAGTTGTCACCAATATCATTAGACAACACGCAGCTGTCGTCGGAGACAGCAAAGTTACGTCTGCGCAGGTAGTCTTCATTTTTGTTCCGGTCAACTTCGTCGGTTGCTTACTTGCAGAACTGACTTTGATGTAGCTTGTCCGACTGGTTCGAAAGCTGGTTGATCATCAAACCACAGGCCGAGAGTCTGTAGCTACACGGGCCCCCATGCTACCACAAGCGGACTACAATCGAGTGTCCGAAACACAGCTCAAGCAAGTGAAGCAGAAGATGGACCTGGTCTTTGAGCAAAACATCATTCGCCCAGACCAAGCAGGCTACCAATACGACAAGCAGATCGAGTTCCAGCAAGCAACAGAGATCTCCGATTGGGACGACTAGCCCACGATAACAGTCATAAAAATAAACTGGATAATAGCAGATTACAGAGTAACAGCGGTCGATCGCATCCACTTGACGTCTCCTCACACTTCGATCGCCATTTGGTCGAGCGTCATTTCCAGGCCTCCCACGAGCTTACACACCCTTCTTGCGCAGTTGGTGGAAGTGTACGAACTTGGATTTGCGCTTCTTGTTGTTCTTCTTGTCCTTCTTAGCCTTCTTGACGTCTTCCATGTTTGCGTCGGCCTCCTGGTTCAGCAGAGCGGCCTCGGCCTCAGCAGGAGTCTGTTCCTTGACTACGCCGGTAATTTCGCTGCTAGCAACGGGTACTGAGGCACCCATGAGCTTCTTAAGACTTGCGACCGACTTGCCAGTGCCTAAATTCAATAAAAAACGATTGTCAGAGTGATGCGACAAGGGCTGGAAAGTGGTTTTAAAGCTCTTACCTTGAGCAGCCAATGGCCTTCTGAGGTTTCCTGGATCTTGGCCTCCTGAATCGCCTGTGCGCACGCCGATGCGCTTACGCAGTTCCGTACGGAACTTTCGCTTGATCTTGGAGCGCAGACTCTTGGCCATCGTGTACGCAGTGTCTAGGTGACGAGCGAGTGCAGGGCAACTTCGGTGGTGAATGAACAAGCCAAGGCTCAACCCGCTTTGGTCCCAGTAGCCAATCAACCTTTGGAAGCAGACAATTGGTGGATAGTAGACTTGAATAAGGAGGTATGATTGGAAGAAACTAATTATGCGACGTGCGAGAATGGCAAAGGCTGAATACACATCATTCCTTGATAGTGAGCATAATAGGTATGCTCACTACCAAGGTTTGATGCAATTCATCTGATGACCAGCACTGAATGCAGTTGTTCGAATGGTATGATCGGATAAATGTAGTATTGGATACCAGATGCTTATTGGGATGTATACTATGCATCTCTTCATTTCAGAACTCACCGCAACTCTCAACGTTCGCGAGCTGGCCGATCGCCGGCGCGGTTCGTTCCGGAAGGATTAGACGTGGAAGCAGAGGTTGGTGTTTATTAATAAGCTTGGGTAAGTTTAATGAAAGGGGGCCGGCACACGAGCACCCTGCTGCAGAGCAATGTCGCCAGCACTGGCCACTAGGCCGGTGTCGAGGGACTAACAGCTCGCCAGCCCAAATGTTAGAATGCACCTTAATTGGTCAAATATGTAGCCAATAGAAAAGGTTCAAACACATCCTACTTCTTAAGGAAACTTAATAAGTAAACGCATTGCCGAGGGATGTTAATGGCGAGGAGGACGCGTGGCGCGCCCGCTTTGAAAGGCCTCCTCACTTTGAAACTGACGGCCTATTACATAGAGCTTAATATTTTAGATACGTACGGAGACTAAGGCCCATGGTTAAAGGACACAATAGGAGTGCCCAGGTCCTGGGACTGGGAAAAGTTCCATGGGGGAGGACTACACCATGTGGCGAGACAAGGTGCTAACGCACATAGAGACGCTGGATGAGAAATACCAGCGAGGGCTGTTGGAAAAGGACCAGCCTGAGGCTACGGTTGTCATGATGGACTTCCTTGAGGGTACGCCTGAGAGACCCATCATTTCGGTGGAGGGAAATATTTCTCAAGAAGAGGCGAAGGGCCAAGCGTTGGCGCCACCAACACTGGACTAGGGCTCGGTCCGAGCTGTTGAACTTATTCAACCAAGCGTTGCCTAACGTTTTCTTGAGTGGGCTGCCGGATCAAGTGTCCAGAATGAATCCCTGTGACATATGGAAGGAGCTCGAGCAAAAGTACGGGCTCGGGGATGCAGGAGGCGTAATCGAGCTGCGCCGCCAGTGGGAGCGTCTTCTCGCAGCGAACTGGACCAATCTGGGGGCCCTATTCGCCCAGTTAAAGAAGCTGCGTAACGACATTAACAGGAAGATGAGGGGTTTGGTTGGCAAGGACATGGTGACCGAGACCTGGCTGTGCATGGAAGTGCTGGCGTTACTACCAAGCGAGTTGTGGGGAGGCACAATCATCATGACTGAAGAGTGGTTTTCTATTGAAAACGTGGAGACGAGTCTTCGCCGCGTTTTCGGTGATCGATCGAGGAAGGAAGCCACGATGCTGACTGATAAGAGACGCCCAGTGACTGTCAATGCGGGAAGAAAGTTTACGGGGAAGAAAAGGAAACAAGGACAATCCTCTGAAGTGGCAGTAAGCGAGTGTTATTACTGCTTTGAAGATGTCACTGAAGAAGACCTGCTCAGTGTTGGCGGCTGACCGCAACCCGAAAAGGGCTGGAGGCAAGCTGCTTCGCTCAAACATACGGGCGGCTCCTGTCACCGAAACAAAGCGAGCGATGACGGTCAAGAAGGGGGGCAAGTCGACTACCAAGAGGATGAAGGTGAACCAAGACGAAGAAAGGACCCCAGCTCAAGCTGCCAAGTTCGACCTCAATTTGAACAAGGCAATTGAGGATGCCGACGAACTTGAGTACAAGGGGAGTGTTCCAGCGAGTGAAGGAAGCGAAGATGAGGCACCGATGCACTCAATGGAGATTGATGATGAGGTACGGAGAAGATACCCTGAGTATCTTTCTAAATTGAGGGAGTTGAACCTGACTGATGATCTATGGGTGGTTGATACAGGAGCTGGACACGCTATAAGCTCGGATAGAAGGTGGTTCA
This sequence comes from Phytophthora infestans T30-4, assembly GCF_000142945.1. Classification (NCBI taxonomy): domain Eukaryota; phylum Oomycota; class Peronosporomycetes; order Peronosporales; family Peronosporaceae; genus Phytophthora; species Phytophthora infestans. The sequence continues at coordinate 1,713,043 of NW_003303740.1, read as the reverse complement.
GCCAGCTTGGCAAAGGACGGACTCATATCTTTGAATATGGAAACGGAGGCACCTCGTCAACCAAGCTCCAAGGGACAGTGAGATTTAGTATTCTCAAACCCAGAGGGTACTATAGTGATATCTCAATACAAAATGTTGCCTTTGATAAAGAGTGCGGTAGTAACTTGCTTAGTGCATATTATCTTGCCACACAAGGGTATCACCACATTCAGTCAAAAGGTGGGCAGTATTTGTACTTCCTTGATAGTAAAAACCGATTCATATTTGCTGCAGTTGCAATAGATGAGGTATACTATTTACCGAGTAGGAAACTGGATAATAATTCAAGAGTACTATCCGTCGATAGTACTTCTCAATCGAAGATACAAACGACTTCGACGGAGAGGCACATGAGGATAGGTCACATCGGTAAAGTCAGACTGATGAACATTCCGGCTGGCAGAGTAATCAGAGAGGCAAGCCAGTTATCTAGAAAGAATGGAACTGGTATCATTTTTCTGTCGTACATGTGTGCTGGCAAAATCACGGCGAATGTCTTATAGGAATAAGGTGACAGATAAGGTATCTGAGCCTTTGCACACATTGCATATGGACTCATTGGGAAAAATAAGACCACAGGGTCTCTATAATACTACCGGGCACAAGTATGCTCTAGCAATAGTAGATGATGCCACTGCTTATAAGTGGTATTTCGTTCTGAAGTCTCTGAAAGAGGTTGGGGTTATTGTTAAAACCCTTATTAAGCAGTTGGAGAAACAATTCCCATACAAGGTAAAACGGATAAGGACCGACGGGGGTACAGAATTTGTCAACGAATTCTTAAAAGGGTACAGCGATAAAAGTGGGATCGTGTTCCAAAAGTCAAATGTAGAGTCTCAAGAGGTCAATGGGTCTGCTGAGCGAGCTCACCGGACAATAATGGGTAAAGTTAGATGCGCGTTAATAGGATCGGGTATGGCCGCTAAATGGTGGCCAGAGGCATTAAAATATATGACAGCAATAACTAATAGGATACCAACAGCCCGGCTTAAGGGTAAAAGTCCATACGAAGCACTGTTTGGCACCAAACCAACAGGAATTCCGCTTCACATATGGGGCAGTACGTGCTACGCCCATGTACCAAAATCGAAACGACCCAATCCGAAGCTTAGTGAGCGGGCGCTAGAGTGCAAACTTCTCGGGCTTTCTGAAGATTACAAAGGGTATCGTCTACTCGATATTAAAGGAAATAGGTACATTAACGCTCGAGATGTAAAATTTGGGCCAACATTTACTGAGGGACTGATTTTACGATCGTTCCCGTCCGGAAAAATTGAGGAGAATGAGGAAATGGTCCTAGAAGTTGGGGAAAAGGGGAAAAGAAAACGAGAAACGGGGCTGGATGTGTCTAACAAGCGACCAAAATCTAATTCTGAGTTGGAAGATTGTGCACCGGATACTGAAACAGTGGGAGTAAAGAAACAGCGAGTTTCTGTGCCACCTATACCTCGCAGTCGTAGGAAAAGGACACCAAATTCTCGTTTAAAGGACTATTTAGTATCAATCAATGCTGTCACAATTAGCACAAAGGTGATACCGATTCCACGATCAATAAAAGAAGCGAGACGGGGCCCACACGCTCAGCAGTGGGAGACTGCGCTGCAAGCTGAATTTCAGGCACTAGTTGCAAATAGTACTTGGGAAATAGTACCATTGCCAAAAGGAAGGAAAATACTAGGTTGTCACTGGGTATTTGACGTGAAGTATAACCCAGATGGAACGGTTGATAGATTTAAGGCAAGATTGGTTGTTAGGGGAAACACGCAAACCCACGGTGTTGATTATAATGAGATATTCTCACCGGTGGCGCGGTATGAGTCGTTGAGATTACTACTGGCAATAGCAACGATAAAGGACCTTCATGTCCATCAAATGGATGTGTCAACGGCCTTCCTAAACGGATCGCTGCTTGAGGATATTTACATGCAACAACCTCATGGGTTTAGGCATGGGGATGCGTCCAGTGTGTGCAAACTGAAGAAAAGCCTATATGGACTCAAACAAGCACCTCGCATCTGGTATGCACTCCTCAATAAGTTCCTGGTAAGCAATAGGGTTTTGTCGGTGCAAAAAGGAGTACTGTTTGTACCGTCAAAAGTGGGAGGTAAAAGGAGTAGCGCATATAGTACTTGTCTGCGTCTACGTGGATGGTATTACTATAGCATCTAGTAGTATGACATTGATGCAAAAGGTGAAGAGCCAACTGGCTTCTAGATTTACTATGAAGGACCTAGGTGATATCCATTATCTACTGAAGATGGAGATTAAGAGGGATAGGGCAAATATGTTTCTGAGTATGTCCCAACACAAGTATATAATGGACTTACTACAAAAGTTTGATATGACTGACTGTAACTCAGAACCAACACCACAGGCAAAGAGTATAGTACTTGAGAAAGAGGAAAAATTAAGTCCAGAGGAAATCTCAGCACAACCATTCGATTACAGAGGTTTAGTGGGTTCACTGATGTACCTTGTACGTGGTACACGCCCAGATATAGCAAATGCTATTAGAGAATTTAAGTAATTTCCTGTCATGCTATAATAAGAGCCATTACAGGGCAGCCCCGGAGAGTACTAGAAATTCTCTGAAGAGGACCGTCGACGTACGGACTCGTATTTGACGGGAAAAGTAAGGAAGTGATATATGAGCTGTACACAGACGCGAGCTTCGCGAATGCTAATGAGAACCGAAAGTCAGTAACTGGGTATGTGAGTATTATGGCAGACGCGTGTATTACTTGGAAAAGTTCAAGACAAAGTACTGTGAGCCTCCATACAGCGCAGGCTGAATTAATAGCCGCGAGTGAAGGTATTAAAGAAAGCGAATGGTTATGGGTACTATTAGAGGAATTGGGATTTAAGCAAACACAGCCGATCATGTGTTGGTGTGATAATAAGGGGGCAATTAGTATTATAAAAGACCCAGCAAATCATACATCGACAAAACACATTGATATCAAAGGACTGTATGCTCGAGAGATTCATGATAAGGGAAGAATAGTAGTTTCATACTGCAACACAAATGATATGATTGCAGATGCCCTCACAAAGGCACTACCTCAAACTCAATTTGAGAAACTCAGAAGTCTCATGGGGGTAAAGAACCTATGCCTCCCCTTACCACAATAGGTGTGGGGTATTTGGACTTTCTGGCACCATGTATCACAAGATACAGTGAAGTTGAAGAGCCACCATGTGGCATATCCAAGCGCCCGGCGCAAGTTGAAGTTCAAAGATACTTCTCAAGTTGAAGGGCGAAAGATACTCTTCAGTTGAAGTGCACCAAGGAAAAGACTTATGCGGTTAAAGCAAAAAACAATAAGACGTAACGTTATGATATTGGTTAACTCTCAGACGTTCACATGTCAATGGTTATGGACTAGACTACGACAGAACACGATAACGTGCTGAAATCAAGTAAGAGCCACCGTTGACCGCATCTAGGAAGGGAGGGGCAAGCCCCAGCCGTGCTTAATTGGAACTAATGCCGAAGCGCTCCCCAGTCTCTGGAAGTGGTGGTATCACAGACCGAAGCCTGGACGTTTTGCTTGACTGTCGTAGCCCCCCCCGGAGGGTTTAATAGCGGCCATAGGCGCTAAGTCGAACCGTGAATGCTGAACGCAAATTTGAGAGTGAATGGATTGAAGGAAATTGGTTCCAGCAAAGACAAAAAAGGTAGAGGTGCAATTTAGAGGCAGAAACCATCGGGAAATCGGAAAAGGAAAATTGGTTGGGTCACAAATTTTGGAAATAAGGGAATAGGTATGTGTAATGGAACGTCACAAATTTCAGGTGTCGCAAAATTTAGGAGCCACCTATTTTGGATCACCGGATGTGTGAAAAGTCGCCACAACGAAAAGTCACATGATATCTCCAAAAGGTCGCAACTTGATTTAGGATAAAGTAGATCATATGTGATCAAAACAGGATAGGAAAGAGTGTGTTCACTATAAGGAAAACCAGAAGTAGCCCAAAAGTACGAAAGGTCGTATGGTATTTCTGCTGGACAAGTCGCAATTGGATTAAGGATAAGGCGAGTCATATGAGACCACAGAAGTGAAAAGGAGGATGTGCTTGAACTTTTAGTGGGAGTGTTAGAATGCACCTTAATTGGTCAAATATGTAGCCAATATATAAGGTTCAAACATCCTACTTCTTAAGGAAACTTTATAAAACGCATTGCCGAGGGATGTTAATGGCGAGGAGGACGCGTGGCGCGCCCGCTTTGAAAGGCCTCCTCACTTTGAAACTGACGGCCTATTACATAGAGCTTAATACCAAATGATACAGTCTGAGAGAGAACGCTTCTGTCTGTCGGCAACACGGGTATTCCTGTCCTCTTGCGCGTAATCCGAATAAACAGGCTCGGACATGGATCCTTCCAGGCATACAATACAGACTAGTACACTCCAGGCCCAATGGCGCACACGACCAAGATATCTCCTTTGTGCATCTCCCCACTTCTCGTTTTGGGGCTTGCACTCATGCTCTACCTGCTTTATTCATCCTGCTACACGCCGGCCCATATTGTCGCAGTGCGCCAGCAATCGGAAACCTCTCTTTGCTGTTGGATGGGGTCCGTGGATAGCACCCACGGGGGCTTGAGGCGCCGTCTTATGGTAGGGTGAAGTACTCTACGTGTAGTAAGTCTTTGATATTAATTTTTTTAATAAAGATGTACGTACAAAGAGATCTCCTATCTAAGCCCCGCCGCCTATACCGCCACCTACTCTACCGCTTGACCTTCACCAAAGGCCTTCCGCCGGTTATATCTCTCCTGATGAAATACCAGTCGCTCGCGATCGATCTAGCCTTGCCCCATCCCCCTCTTCCTAATCGTCTTTTCTCCGTGTGCGATCTGCTGTAGTCGACGTCATGGTAGCTGTTTGCTGCTTAAACTTTTCATCGCTTCGTCTTGTACTCGCAATCCTTCTCTGTCACTAACTTACAGCCGTTTTACTACAGTCTGTTGGCCATTTGTCACGCCGTACGTGTTAGTCAACTGTCAAGTCGATGGTAGCTGGCACGCAGCCGGGCACTGACTCATTGCACTCTTCCAGAGCTAGGTGTACGGGGTGTCCACACATACCTCTGCGAGACTACAACATGTACTGAAGCTTCCACACCAATCCGAAGTTTTTATTAGTAACAAGACTGTGATGATGTACGTGTTCGCGTAGCCAAATAATGCCTCAGTTTTGAAGGAGTAGCAAATAAATTATGTGACCTGCATGCATCAGCCACTTGCGTAAATCCTGGACAACGCAGGAAGAAGCAAGTAAATAATATGAAGCTGTCCCCAAACTATCATGTATTGAGTTTAGCTGCTTCTGCAAGCGGGTCAATCGGGATAATGTCCCAATGTCGAGCGTTTTATACAAAGGAAGGAAACCTTGGAAAGGGTATTTCAATGCATTCTTGGCTAGTAATCACTCTCTCACGCAAAAAAATGAACTTCATCTTGTTGGAGATGGCGGGAAAAGCCGCTTGACAGACTGTACCAAGCTTCTAGCGCTTCGATCCGGCGACATTTCTTGATTTGCTGAACGAAGCTTTTGGCAGCGCTGCCTGCCCCCCCCCAACGCCACTTTCTCCTATGACACGAACACAGTCCTCCTCAAGTCGGGGCGGTGGGCATCAATTGCACGTGACTCGGCGAGCGGAATATATACACAAATAGAAAATCTGAGTGAATACGTTAGCAGCAGCAGAAACTTACCGATAGAGGCGACAAATGCTGGATGGTCCGCAATGAGCTCGTCGTAGCAGTCTTGATCGTCTATGACGTACTTGGTTTGTAGATCTGTGGACACTGAGTCAGTGTCCTTTAACTCGGCGCGCAGCTTTTCCAATGGGCGATTACAGACTGGAGAAGATACAGGTCCATAATGCCTTCGTCTTCTGCGCCAAAGAGCTCGAGCAACGCAAAGTAGCGATGAACCATCGCAAAGAAGGACCTCGGTAGGGTGTCCTGGCAAATTGTCGGTCAAAGCGGCAGTGTAATACACATTTTGAGGTGAAATATAGCAATGCAGATATTAATGCGCTGTAGGAGTAATATAACTTGCCGAAATATTATTTGTATAGAAATGCGTTCACTTCAAGCGAATATTAAAACGTAGCGCTGTTGTGCTCGCTGAGGTCAGGGTTCGGTAGTAGTGGGAATTCTGATTAGTAGTGATAGTAATATGCACAAGTCGATCTTGAAATATATTTTAGTAATATGCTAGTAGTCTGCCTGATGGCGATATCACTATCACTACTAATATAACTACTATTATCACTACTAACGACTGAAACCGTAGCTAAATACGGTGCTAGCTCTCTTCCATGCGGTTGTGGCGAAGAATCAGCTGCTGTTGAGCTCGTTTGTTATCGGTCCTAGTGCGCAGACGACTCGTGACTTAGGATCCAGTCGAAAAAAACTTTTTCATGAAAGGCAGTTGAAATACTACGGCCGAACCACACACGAGCTACGAAGGGAATAGCTTTTGTCCTGTCTCGATGTACCAGCGGCATACATCAACATGCTGGCATACAAGTTTCACTTGCCATACACGCTGACCGTGTTTATTCGTACCGGTAAGTTTCGGTATCACCTTCTCCCACTCCTTCTTATCATGAAGCAGCTGCTTCACTACTTCCTCCTAGTCAACCCGACAGTTCAGCCACTCATCTAGCACACCATCGAACTTAAAATTTACCGAATCTTCAGAGAGGCTCTCGTCGGCTACCAGACAGACTTCATCACCATACAATAAGTCCTCTTGGGGGTCCGAAGCGCTGTCACACTCCGCGCTCTCTGTAGCTGGTGAAGTGAGGTTGCGCTGAGGCTCGTTCGCATGCAGAGATTTGTCTCCGGCACGTCTTGCCAGCAGCAGTTTATCTTAGTACACCACATCAGTTGTGGCTTTTGTTATGCGAATACAGAAGTGAAGAGAAGCCAAAAGGGGTAGACAGCTACGTGCGACCTTGAAGGATTTCAAAGGGCTCGCGGCTTTCTCGGAGTAGTACTTATATTAGTGCTAATATCACTACAACGCTCCTTTTTAAAAAAAAATACTAGTAGATATAGCACTACTTATGCCGTTTTCTTAGTGCTATAGTAGAAGTAATATGCATATTATTACTGTTATCACACTATTGTCAATATGCCGGAGGCTACTACCGAACCGTGGCTGTGGTACATGTTCGGACGCGCGTCCGACTTGTCGCTCGTGTAGAAGCAGGACATCATCATCGCCACCACCGGCCTCATCTTCGAGCGCTTCATCCGGATCAAGCCGTCCGAGGAGCAAGGTCTCTCGCTCTTGTTTTCGAACTTGCCCGGTGTATACCACCGCGTTGGCACTCGTGGTGCAGGGGCTCCGTGCATCGACCAGCTGGACAACTCGCCAGCGCTGCCAGTGCAATCTGATGTCTTCTTGTCCGCAGTCACGCCGCGCCTGGAAATGCTTGACAATCCCGACAGGTATGCTGCCCTTGGAGCAGCTACTACCACCGTGTCGCCCGGTTCTGCTGCTGCCGAAAATACACCAGCCATCTACTCACACGTCAATCGGGTGCTTGGCCGGATCGCTACAATAACGGAAGTCGAGGTGGCTCTCATTTTCTACTCATTTAACCGGGGTGGTGCGCAGCACGCCAATGAATGCTACGGCCTCACTTATCGCTGAATCTTTGACCATGGCGCCTGGAACATGTGTTAAACGAACAAAGGCTTCAATTACATCTTCAACATTAGCCCGTTTGGTACTAAGCGAATCTTCGGTCGACTGCTGAATGCGCTTACAGCTTTGAGTCTCGACACATGCACCACGGGGTAGAGCCGATTATTTTCTTCTTTCACTTAAAGAGAGTCCATCCCGGGGGGGGGGGGGGAGCGCTCGTGTGGAGCTGGCAGGATTGTACCTTGAAAGCTTGTTCGCTTGGTCGACCCATCTTGCCTGCAATACGAAGCTGCCAACGACCACAGAAGACATATAAACGTACACTCAAGAAAATTATCCAAGACCACACGCTCATTGAGTACCAGCGTATTGTCATTGACCAGTCAGCCCAGCATGTAAAGCGCTAGAATGAGCGCATGGATAGCCTAGAATCGAAAATAGAAGGCAAAAAATCGAGTGGAAGCGTTTAGTCAAGATTCAGAACCTCTCATTCAATTTGGCACGATCGCGGGCTATGGAAGCAATATTGCTTAAAGCACGTTTCGTCCAAGCCTGCCTTGCTTCAGCGGTACAAAGATTTTGCCCGCCAAGCAGGTTTTGCTATACGGATTATTCGCCGACCATCGCTTTGTCCGAATTATAGCCGTGTGTAGACAGCACTCCAGTGTACTCGCTAATAACACTTCCAACTCAAATATAACCACCTGCATGAACTCCGTATCCAAACCGAGTATGAACCAGCTCCACCCTCACCCCCCCCCGAGCAGCGTTGGCAGAAGGGTTTAAACCAATCGGCCAATAAACGTCCAGTACGTGGGTTCGGCACTGGGTTTCAGCCGTTCGGCAATGGCCGGGCCGGCCGGGGCCAAAACTAGTGGCCCCTGCCTGTAACGGGCCTGGGGTGTCCGTTACTTGCTTACACGTAGTGATGAGGAAGCGTACAAGTCCAGTGATACTGAAACCAAGTACTTAGTCTGAAGGAAAATCAACTCTGTTTTATTTAGGTCCAGGGCAGCTTGCCCTGACCACTCATACACGTCAGCTCCTTATTGGTTGATTATGGGTCTGTCTTCCCATATTTCAACCAATAAGGTGACGGCAGTTCAGCACACGCTACTCGTGTGCTGCTGCACCTACTTTTGTAATGCAAATCTACCTACTTATGTAATGGTGTGAACCACTACAAAGAACCTATAAAACTACCTACATATGTAACTTGGGAGGGCCCATTACACTGCCGGCCCGGCCAGTTTTAAACTACAGGACCACGTTTTAGTTGCGTATCCGATCCCTGTCTAGAGGATGCCCGGTGGGCGTCCAGAGTGCCCAGAAGCCGTGCACTTCGTGCCATTAGATGACTTGGACAAAGCAAAAGGAGGCTACAAGTACACAGAGTGCAAGTATTGCAGAGCCGCCTACTCTAATGGCGACGCAGCCACGCTGCCTGTTCCAATAGTAGGCAGGCCGCGTAACTACCGCAGCCATCTCTCCAGATGTGTGAGCTACCAGTCTGCACAGCTTCGCTCGGTATTACCACTCTCCGTGTCCTCCGTGCCAAGTCCAGCAGCGACGCCAACTGCAGCTTCTCGCGCGTCCCCTCCATTAACTCCTGCGGCTACACCCGCTGCGACACCTTCAGTGATGACAGCAGCTCGATCACCGACAGCTTCGCAAGGAATTGCTAGACGAACACGATCGCAGAGCTCGTGTAATCGGCCTCCCCAGCCAATGTCACGTCCGGCGAAGCGTGCGCGAGCTCAACGAACCCTGCGGCTCGGCAACATCTTTCCTTTAAGCAGCACAAAACCAAACCCAGCAAAAAGGAAACAAAGGCGACAGTACACGAGGAGCGAGGTTAAACAAATTGAGTGCGCATTGGTCGAGCTTCACGCGAACAATCATCTCTCCGATCGGTTTATTGAGCAGGAATCGGTGCTGCGGTTTTTAGAGTTGATTTGCCCGGGTTTGACAGCAATTTTACCTTCTCGTCGTACACTTGGTGGCCGAGTTGTTGTTGAGCATGCACAGCGCTGCCGGTCTAAGGAGACAAAAGCACTGAGTGATATGCAAGCGTCAACTGGTGGTCGTGTCAACCTGTCATCGGATGTGTGGATGAACATTTCAAAAGAGCACAATTTGGGCGTCCAGTTGACACTTTTTGGCGTAATTTTAACATTTGCACTGACACCGGTTGGTGATCGGCACGATGGACTAGCAGTCGCTGATGATATAGAGACAGTTATCAGACAAGGACTTGACGAGGGGTGGAATATTGGTGCTATCATTACTGATAACGCCGGACAATGTGGGCGTGCGCGGCGTATATTGGCTCTTAGGTGGCCACAGCTCGTTTTTGTGCGCTGTTTTGCGCATGACATTAATAATCTCGTTAAATCGGCTCTACAATCGGTGTTTCGCGGAGTAGCCGGCAAGGCAGCGGCTGCCGTTAATATCATCAACCAATCATCTGCAAAGTGGCTGCAACGCGTACGAAGGCTAATGAAGAGGTTCTACGACAAGACACTTGGGTTACGAACACTCTGTGCAACTCGCTGGAGCTCCATGCAGGGCTGCTTCGCGTCACTTCTTCGAGTAAAGACCGCTCTTCAGATGCTTCACCACCAGTACGGGATGGATAGCGACTTTCCATCGAGTCTGCGCTGTTTAGGTGATGCCGACTTCTGGACAAGTTTGACTAGTGCTGAAAATGTTATTGCACCGTTGCCGTACGCATCGTACAGACTCCAGCGCGATGAAAACACTGTTGGTGACGTAGTGATATCCTATCGTGATATTTACCTCGGATTTCGGAATATTGCTGGAAGTTGTGATGAGCTCGTCAAGTGTGTCGAGGAAAGATGGCGGCAGTGTGAGCAACCGCTCTTCATGCTGGGGTTTGCACTGCATCCAGCGTATGCAGATCACGCTCGAGCGCTGCCGACTACAAAGGTCTCAGGGTTGGGCCGCCTTCCTTCAATTGCTGTATACTATTATCGCAGGCTATTCTCTACAGAGGATGTCGGCGTCATTCGAAGTGATATGCTCGACTGGATGGAAGGCAAGTTCACAAGAACTAAAGCAAGTGAATTTAAGAGCTCTCCCTGGAAATATTGGCGATGGGTTGGCCAACAAAGACCAGACAGTATGCTACTAAAGCTTGCGATGGCAGTATTATCCATTGCTGTCAACACTGCTACATGTGAACGACTATTCAGTGAGCTCGGGCTTATTCATACAGCACTGCGCAACCGCATGAAATCAAGCAAAGCACTTGACATTCACATCATTGCGAAGCATGTTCGTCAGCGATCATTGAAAAACTCGGTTCAAAATGCAAACAAAAAGCAACTGATATCACCTGTGGAGCGTGAAATTCTTCGCGAGGGGCGCAACATAATGTTTGTCCCTTCGCCACCAGGCCCGCTGCATAGCACGGATGAAGACGGTGACGAAGAGGATCCTGGTGACAATATCAGCGATGGAAGAGCTCTCGCGGTTTGGGCTGAATATCTGGAGGAGGTTTTTCGTGATGAAGAAATTGACTCGCGGTATGCTGCTGCTCAATACAGTGTGCCACGTAATTGCATTGACGACGACAACGAATTTGAGGCTATCCCTACGGCAGTTTTGCGCGAATTTCCGGACGAGAATGACCCTGATTTCCCCCAAGAAGAGCTGCGTGGATTTCGTGCTCAGAAGGCCACATTAGAGGATCTTTTGCCCCTCCCAACGAGCGAGTAGTGGTGGTATCAGTCAGTTAAAGCTGAAGAACACGGGCGAAGAAACTTTCAGCCTTACTACTACCTCGAACTCAAGTGTTTGCCGTGCTAGTCGGAACATTCGCATATGTCGTCAACAACCAACTGAGTATTGCCAACTGCACTGTCATAGTATCCGTCGACAGCTCCAGTACACGATAATAGTAGCGTTGTGCTCGCTCCACATTTACATCAACTCCATCGCCGAATTCATACCTATGGCCGACATTGTACGCTCCTACCTCAACTCCTTTAGCACTTGCTCGACTGGACCATCGAATAGCAGCTTAGGAATCTTTACGCAAACCAGCAAGTCCATAGTACTGATAATCTCCAATTCTCACGAGAGTTTCTCGGTCTCCATTCTCGATATTTGCCAACATTAAGTACTTTAAGGCGCGACGCTCACTGTCTAGATCGCCTGGTTGCAGCGGACGTTGGTATTGCTATTCGCTAGGGGTTAACAGTAAACATGGGTAGTGTGCGTAAGAGCGTGAAAGCGGTTACCAGACGTCCCGCACGATTAATTTGTAGGACTTCATGGTGTTGAAGCTGACGCACAACTGGGACCTTCGAATACACTCTACGCATAGTAGAAGACAAGGAGTATTCAATTGAGCCAAGATTGTTGCCACACTAGTTCACGTTTGCAGACGCTGCACTGACACGTCCAAGTTGCAGCGTCAGCACGATATCATAAGAGAACAACACCACCTCCACCTTCTGAGCCGCATTCAGCTGGCGGGAAACCAGCTTGGTACGGCCGCGAAACGACCTGGAGTTCTCAATCATTGTCATTAGTTTTGCTGCGTTATTGTCCGTCGAGAGCGCTCGATGTTCGTTTCCGTCGTCGGACTCTTAAGAGTTATGCCAGGCGAGTGTTGGCTGACAGGTTTTAAACTTTTTGTAGTATTTTAAGTAAAACGCAACATTTTGACTCGTGGCCGAATCAACGAAAAAGGCCTTGTGCCGCAATTAAAGGCCAAAGGACCCGGCCGGACTTAACGCTTTGTGCCGAAACCCTAGGCCTTTGCCAACGCTGCCCCGAGAGCTAAAAACACTATCTTAGCATCGTCCTTTGCGAGCACAGTTTTCGGATGTGCAATAAATCCCTGCGTCTGCGATGCTACATCAATCTCGCTCGCAGTATCATGGGCAGTCGAATGGGTCAAAACTATTTCCGTATTCTGGAAAAACAATGTTTTCAGGACCCTCAGAAACTAAATTTTTCCGAGATCCGTCTGAATCTTGTTCAACGTCATAGTTACGGATGTTAAAGGTCAATTTCATCATTTATATTCTTGGACGTATCCTCTATTCCTTCATACTGAAAGACGTTTTCTACTGCTTGCTCCTCAATGTCTTTTATTACAAATTGCTCGGTATCCTCTAATTAAATGCTGTTTCCGGGTATATCTTGCGCTGTTTTTGGTCGCTCCGTCAGATCTATTGGATTGCCATTCTTTCCAGCTCTTGCGACAGCTGCTGGAATGATACCAGACTATATTGATTGCCAACCAATTATTTGCATAGGTTAGACGTCATCTCGCCATAAGTTGGCTGGTTGTATGTCTCACCGAAAGCGTCCCAGTGCGCTTTGTCAATCGACTTCAAATAATCAGCTGCTACTGGACGGGTATCGGATAATTTTGAGCCGTCGATTCTGCATTCACTGCGCATCTGCAATACGAGAGCCGTCTCCGGTGGAGGGGGGGGGGTAGAGCCCACGTTTTCTTTTTAATGTTAGTGTTGATGTGACGTACACAGAAGCAGTGGACTCAACCGGGATATAGCTTCGTCATAGAAGCCAGCGATCCTTTGTAACGGTCCGACAATATCGCTGGTTTTACAACTCACCAATCCATGCGTTTCAGCTGCCCAGAAGCCATTCCCAGTTGATGTAGGCCTCCTGTGCAACCAGCGCTAATATAAATACAATGAGACGACCTTCCACATCTTATGTGGCTGCAAAAGAAAAAAGTCACGTTCGTTCGTATCTTCTTTTAAAAGCGTGTCCAATGAGGCGACGGCAGTGCGAAACGCTCGTGTGGATCTGGCAGGATTGTACCTTGAAAGCTTGTTCGCTTATTCGACCCATATTGCCTGCAATACGAAGCTGCCAACGACCACAGAAGACATATAAACGCACACTCAAGAAAATAATCCAAGACCACACGCTCATTGAGTACCAGCGTATTGTCATTGACCAGTCAGCCCAGCCAGTAAAGCGCTAGAATGAGCGCATGGATAGCCTAGAATCGAAAATAGAAGGCAAAAAATCGAGTGGAAGCGTCTAATCAAGATTCAGAACCTCTCATTCAATTTGGCACGATCGCGGGCTATGGAAGCAATATTGCTTAAAGCACGTTTCGTCCAAGCCTGCCTTGCTTCAGCGGCACAAAGAGTTTGCCCGCCAAGCAGGTTTTGCTATACTGATTATTCGCCGACCATCGCTTTGTCCGAATTATAGTTGTGTGTAGCCAGCACTCCAGTGTACTCGCCAACTGAAATATAACCACCTGCATGAACTCCGTATCCAAACTGAGTATGAACCAGCGCCCCCTCCCCCCCCCCGAGAGCTAAAAACACTATTTTAGCATCGTCCTTTGCGAGCACAGTTTTCGGATGTGCAATAAATCCCTGCGTCTGCGATGCTACATCAATCTCGCTCGCAGTAGCATGGGCAGTCGAATGGGTCAAAACTATTTCCGTATTCTGGAAAAACAATGTTTTCAGGACCCTCAGAAACTAAATTTTTCCGAGATCCGTCTGAATCTTGTTCAACGTCATAGTTACGGATGTTAAAGGTCAATTTCATCATTTATATTCTTGGACGTATCCTCTATTCCTTCATACTGAAAGACGTTTTCTACTGCTTGCTCCTCAATGTCTTTTATTACAAATTGCTCGGTATCCTCTAATTAAATGCTGTTTCCGGGTATATCCTGCGCTGTTTTTGGTCGCTCCGTCAGATCTATTGGATTGCCATTCTTCCCAGCTCTTGCGACAGCTGCTGGAATGATACCAGACTATATTGATTGCCAACCAATTATTTGCATAGGTTAGACGTCATCTCGCCATAAGTTGGCTGGTTGTATGTCTCACCGAAAGCGTCCCAGTGCGCTTTGTCAATCGACTTCAAATAATCAGCTGCTACTGGACGGGTATCGGATAATTTTGAGCCGTCGATTCTGCATTCACTGCGCATCTGCAATACGAGAGCCGTCTCTGGGGGAGGGGGGGGATAGAGCCCACGTTTTCTTTTTAATGTTAGTGTTGATGTGACGTACACAGAAGCAGTGGACTCAACCGGGATATAGCTCCGTCATAGAAGCCAGCGATCCTTTTTAACGGTCCGACAATATCGCTGGTTTTACAACTCACCAATTCATGCGTTTCAGCTGCCCAGAAGCCATTCCCAGTTGATGTAGGCCTCCTGTGCAACCAGCGCTAATATAAATACAATGAGACGACCTTCCACATCTTATGTGGCTGCAAAAGAAAAAAGTCACGTTCGTTCGTATCTTCTTTTAAAAGCGTGTCCAATGAGGCGACGGCAGTGCGAAACGCTCGTGTGGAGCTGGCAGGATTGTACCTTGAAAGCTTGTTCGCTTATTCGACCCATATTGCCTGCAATACGAAGCTGCCAACGACCACAGAAGACATATAAACGCACACTCAAGAAAATAATCCAAGACCACACGCTCATTGAGTACCAGCGTATTGTCATTGACCAGTCAGCCCAGCCAGTAAAGCGCTAGAATGAGCGCATGGATAGCCTAGAATCGAAAATAGAAGGCAAAAAATCGAGTGGAAGCGTCTAATCAAGATTCAGAACCTCTCATTCAATTTGGCACGATCGCGGGCTATGGAAACAATATTGCTTAAAGCACGTTTCGTCCAAGCCTGCCTTGCTTCAGCGGTACAAAGCGTTTGCCAGCCAAGCAGGTTTTGCTATACCGATTATTCGCCGACCATCGCTTTGTCCGAATTATAGCCGTGTGTAGACAGCACTCCAGTGTACTCGCCAATAACACTTCCAACTGAAATATAACCACCTGCATGAACTCCGTATCCAAACCGAGTATGAACCAGCTCCCCCCCCCCCCCCCGAGAGCTAAAAACACTATTTTAGCATCGTCCTTTGCGAGCACAGTTTTTGGATGTGCAATAAATCCCTGCGTCTGCGATGCTACATCAATCTCGCTCGCAGTAACATGGGCAGTCGAATGGGTCAAAACTATTTCCGTATTCTGGAAAAACAATGTTTTCAGGACCCTCAGAAACTAAATTTTTCCGAGATCCGTCTGAATCTTGTTCAACGTCATAGTTACGGATGTTAAAGGTCAATTTCATCATTTATATTCTTGGACGTATCCTCTATTCCTTCATACTGAAAGACGTTTTCTACTGCTTGCTCCTCAATGTCTTTTATTACAAATTGCTCGGTATCCTCTAATTAAATGCTGTTTCCGGGTATATCTTGCGCTGTTTTTGCTCGCTCCGTCAGATCTATTGGATTGCCATTCTTTCCAGCTCTTGCGATAGCTGCTGGAATGATACCAGACTATATTGATTGCCAACCAATTATTTGCATAGGTTAGACGTCATCTCGCCATAAGTTGGGTGGTTGTATGTCTCACCGAAAGCGTCCCAGTGCGCTTTGTCAATCGACTTCAAATAATCAGCTGCTACTGGACGGGTATCGGATAATTTTGAGCCGTCGATTCTGCATTCACTGCGCATCTGCAATACGAGAGCCGTCTCTGGGGGAGGGGGGGGGATAGAGCCCACGTTTTCTTTTTAATGTTAGTGTTGATGTGACGTACACAGAAGCAGTGGACTCAACCGGGATATAGCTCCGTCATAGAGCCAGCGATCCTTTTTAACGGTCCGACAATTTCGCTGGTTTTACAACTCACCAATTCATGCGTTTCAGCTGCCCAGAAGCCATTCCCAGTTGATGTAGGCCTCCTGTGCAACCAGCGCTAATATAAATACAATGAGACGACCTTCCACATCTTATGTGGCTGCAAAAGAAAAAAGTCACGTTCGCTCGTATCTTCTTTTAAAAGCGTGTCCAATGAGGCGACGGCAGTGCGAAACGCTCGTGTGGAGCTGGCAGGATTGTACCTTGAAAGCTTGTTCGCTTATTCGACCCATATTGCCTGCAATACGAAGCTGCCAACGACCACAGAAGACATATAAACGCACACTCAAGAAAATAATCCAAGACCACACGCTCATTGAGTACCAGCGTATTGTCATTGACCAGTCAGCCCAGCCAGTAAAGCGCTAGAATGAGCGCATGGATAGCCTAGAATCGAAAATAGAAGGCAAAAAATCGAGTGGAAGCGTCTAATCAAGATTCAGAACCTCTCATTCAATCTAGCACGATCGCGGGCTATGGAAGCAATATTGCTTAAATCACGTTTCGTCCAAGCCTGCCTTGCTTCAGCGGTACAAAGGGTTTGCCCGCCAAGCAGGTTATGCTATACCGAATATTCGCCGACCATCGCTTTGTCCGAATTATAGTTGTGTGTAGACAGCACTCCAGAGTACTCGCCAACTGAAATATAACCACCTGCATGAACTCCGTATCCAAACTTAGTATAAACCAGCGCCCCCCCCCGAGAGCTAAAAACACTAGCATCGTCCTTTGCGAGCACAGTTTTCGGATGTGCAATAAATCCCTGCGTCTGCGATGCTACATCAATCTCGCTCGCAGTAACATGGGCAGTCGAATGAATCAAAACTATTTCCGTATTCTGGAAAAACAATGTTTTCAGGACCCTCAGAAACTAAATTTTTCAGAGATCCGTCTGAATCTTGTTCAACGTCATAGTTACGGATGTTAAAGGTCAATTTCATCATTTATATTCTTGGACGTATCCTCTATTCCTTCATACTGAAAGACGTTTTCTACTGCTTGCTCCTCAATGTCTTTTATTACAAATTGCTCGGTATCCTCTAATTAAATGCTGTTTCCGGGTATATCTTGCGCTGTTTTTGGTCGCTCCGTCAGATCTATTGGATTGCCATTCTTTCCAGCTCTTGCGATAGCTGCTGGAATGATACCAGACTATATTGATTGCCAACCAATTATTTGCATAGGTTAGACGTCATCTCGCCATAAGTTGGGTGGTTGTATGTCTCACCGAAAGCGTCCCAGTGCGCTTTGTCAATCGACTTCAAATAATCAGCTGCTACTGGACGGGTATCGGATAATTTTGAGCCGTCGATTCTGCATTCACTGCGCATCTGCAATACGAGAGCCGTCTCTGGGGGAGGGGGGGGATAGAGCCCACGTTTTCTTTTTAATGTTAGTGTTGATGTGACGTACACAGAAGCAGTGGACTCAACCGGGATATAGCTCCGTCATAGAGCCAGCGATCCTTTTTAACGGTCCGACAATATCGCTGGTTTTACAACTCACCAATCCATGCGTTTCAGCTGCCCAGAAGCCATTCCCAGTTGATGTAGGCCTCCTGTGCAACCAGCGCTAATATAAATACAATGAGACGACCTTCCACATCTTATGTGGCTGCAAAAGAAAAAAGTCACGTTCGCTCGTATCTTCTTTTAAAAGCGTGTCCAATGAGGCGACGGCAGTGCGAAACGCTCGTGTGGAGCTGGCAGGATTGTACCTTGAAAGCTTGTTCGCTTATTCGACCCATATTGCCTGCAATACGAAGCTGCCAACGACCACAGAAGACATATAAACGCACACTCAAGAAAATAATCCAAGACCACACGCTCATTGAGTACCAGCGTATTGTCATTGACCAGTCAGCCCAGCCAGTAAAGCGCTAGAATGAGCGCATGGATAGCCTAGAATCGAAAATAGAAGGCAAAAAATCGAGTGGAAGCGTCTAATCAAGATTCAGAACCTCTCATTCAATTTAGCACGATCGCGGGCTATGGAAGCAATATTGCCTTAAGCACGTTTCGGCCAAGCCTGCCTTGCTTCAGCGGTACAAAGAGCTTGCCCGCCAAGCAGGTTTTGCTATACGGATTATTCGCCGACCATCGCTTTGTCCGAATTATAGTTGTGTGTAGACAGCACTCCAGTGTACTCGCCAACTGAAATATAACCACCTGCATGAACTCCGTATCCAAACTGAGTATAAACCAGCCCCCCCCCGAGAGCTAAAAACACTATTTTAGCATCGTCCTTTGCGAGCACAGTTTTCGGATGTGCAATAAATCCCTGCGTCTGCGATGCTACATCAATCTCGCTCGCAGTAGCATGGGCAGTCGAATGGGTCAAAACTATTTCCGTATTCTGGAAAAACAATGTTTTCAGGACCCTCAGAAACTAAATTTTTCCGAGATCCGTCTGAATCTTGTTCAACGTCATAGTTACGGATGTTAAAGGTCAATTTCATCATTTATATTCTTGGACGTATCCTCTATTCCTTCATACTGAAAGACGTTTTCTACTGCTTGCTCCTCAATGTCTTTTATTACAAATTGCTCGGTATCCTCTAATTAAATGCTGTTTCCGGGTATATCTTGCGCTGTTTTTGCTCGCTCCGTCAGATCTATTGGATTGCCATTCTTTCCAGCTCTTGCGACAGCTGCTGGAATGATACCAGACTATATTGATTGCCAACCAATTATTTGCATAGGTTAGACGTCATCTCGCCATAAGTTGGCTGGTTGTATGTCTCACCGAAAGCGTCCCAGTGCGCTTTGTCAATCGACTTCAAATAATCAGCTGCTACTGGACGGGTATCGGATAATTTTGAGCCGTCGATTCTGCATTCACTGCGCATCTGCAATACGAGAGCCTTCTCCGGTGGAGGGGGGGGGGGGTAGAGCCCACGTTTTCTTTTTAATGTTAGTGTTGATGTGACGTACACAGAAGCAGTGGACTCAACCGGGATATAGCTCCGTCATAGAGCCAGCGATCCTTTGTAACGGTCCGACAATATCGCTGGGTTTTACAACTCACCAATCCATGCGTTTCAGCTGCCCAGAAGCCATTCCCAGTTGATGTAGGCCTCCTGTGCAACCAGCGCTGATATAAATACAATGAGACGACCTTCCACATCTTATGTGGCTGCAAAAGAAAAAAGTCACGTTCGTTCGTATCTTTTTTAAAAGCGTGTCCAATGAGGCGACGGCAGTGCGAAACGCTCGTGTGGAGCTGGCAGGATTGTACCTTGAAAGCTTGTTCGCTTATTCGACCCATATTGCCTGCAATACGAAGCTGCCAACGACCACAGAAGACATATAAACGCACACTCAAGAAAATAATCCAAGACCACACGCTCATTGAGTACCAGCGTATTGTCATTGACCAGTCAGCCCAGCCAGTAAAGCGCTAGAATGAGCGCATGGATAGCCTAGAATCGAAAATAGAAGGCAAAAAATCGAGTGGAAGCGTCTAATCAAGATTCAGAACCTCTCATTCAATTTAGCACGATCGCGGGCTATGGAAGCAATATTGCCTTAAGCACGTTTCGGCCAAGCCTGCCTTGCTTCAGCGGTACAAAGAGCTTGCCCGCCAAGCAGGTTTTGCTATACGGATTATTCGCCGACCATCGCTTTGTCCGAATTATAGTTGTGTGGACACCACTCCACAGTGTTCTCAAAATGAAAAATATCCCCCCCCGCATGCTCTGTGTCCAAAAAGGGTGTGAGCCCCCCCCCCCCCCCCGAGAGCTAAAAACACTATCTTAGCATCGTCCTTTGCGAGCACAGTTTTCGGATGTGCAATAAATCCCTGCGTCTGCGATGCTACATCAATCTCGCTCGCAGTAACATGGGCAGTCGAATGGGTCAAAACTATTTCCGTATTCTGGAAAAACAATGTTTTCAGGACCCTCAGAAACTCAATTTTTCCGAGATCCGTCTGAATCTTGTTCAACGTCATAGTTACGGATGTTAAAGGTCAATTTCATCATTTATATTCTTGGACGTATCCTCTATTCCTTCATACTGAAAGACGTTTTCTACTGCTTGCTCCTCAATGTCTTTTATTACAAATTGCTCGGTATCCTCTAATTAAATGCTGTTTCCGGGTATATCTTGCGCTGTTTTTGCTCGCTCCGTCAGATCTATTGGATTGCCATTCTTTCCAGCTCTTGCGACAGCTGCTGGAATGATACCAGACTATATTGATTGCCAACCAATTATTTGCATAGGTTAGACGTCATCTCGCCATAAGTTGGCTGGTTGTATGTCTCACCGAAAGCGTCCCAGTGCGCTTTGTCAATCGACTTCAAATAAATAGCTGCTACTGGACGGGTATCGGATAATTTTGAGCCGTCGATTCTGCATTCACTGCGCATCTGCAATACGAGAGCCGTCTCTGGGGGAGGGGGGGGGTAGAGCCCACGTTTTCTTTTTAATGTTAGTGTTGATGTGACGTACACAGAAGCAGTGGACTCAACCGGGATATAGCTCCGTCATAGAGCCAGCGATCCTTTTTAACGGTCCGACAATATCGCTGGTTTTACAACTCACCAATCCATGCGTTTCAGCTGCCCAGAAGCCATTCCCAGTTGATGTAGGCCTCCTGTGCAACCAGCGCTAATATAAATACAATGAGACGACCTTCCACATCTTATGTGGCTGCAAAAGAAAAAAGTCACGTTCGCTCGTATCTTCTTTTAAAAGCGTGTCCAATGAGGCGACGGCAGTGCGAAACGCTCGTGTGAAGCTGGCAGGATTGTACCTTGAAAGCTTGTTCGCTTGTTCGACCCATCTTGCCTGCATACGAAGCTGCCAACGACCACAGAAGACATATAAACGCACACTCAAGAAAATAATCCAAGACCACCCGCTCATTGAGTACCAGCGTGTTGTCATTGACCAGTCAGCCCAGCCAGTAAAGCGCTAGAATGAGCGCATGGATAGCCTAGAATCGAAAATAGAAGGCAAAAAATCGAGTGGAAGCGTCTAATCAAGATTCAGAACCTCTCATTCAATTTGGCACGATCGCGGGCTATGGAAACAATATTGCTTAAAGCACGTTTCGTCCAAGCCTGCCTTGCTTCAGCGGTACAAAGCGTTTGCCAGCCAAGCAGGTTTTGCTATACCGATTATTCGCCGACCATCGCTTTGTCCGAATTATAGCCGTGTGTAGACAGCACTCCAGTGTACTCGCCAATAACACTTCCAAATAAAATATACACACCTGCATGATCTCTGTATCCAATCCGAGTATGACCCAGCTCCCCCCCCCCCCTCGAGAGCTAAAAACACTATCTTAGCATCGTCCTTTGCGAGCACAGTTTTCGGATGTGCAATAAATCCCTGCGTCTGCGATGCTACATCAATCTCGCTCGCAGTAACATGGGCAGTCGAATGGGTCAAAACTATTTCCGTATTCTGGAAAAACAATGTTTTCAGGACCCTCAGAAACTAAATTTTTCCGAGATCCGTCTGAATCTTGTTCAACGTCATAGTTACGGATGTTAAAGGTCAATTTCATCATTTATATTCTTGGACGTATCCTCTATTCCTTCATACTGAAAGACGTTTTCTACTGCTTGCTCCTCAATGTCTTTTATTACAAATTGCTCGGTATCCTCTAATTAAATGCTGTTTCCGGGTATATCTTGCGCTGTTTTTGCTCGCTCCGTCAGATCTATTGGATTGTCATTCTTTCCAGCTCTTGCGACAGCTGCTGGAATGATACCAGACTATATTGATTGCCAACCAATTATTTGCATAGGTTAGACGTCATCTCGCCATAAGTTGGCTGGTTGTATGTCTCACCGAAAGCGTCCCAGTGCGCTTTGTCAATCGACTTCAAATAATCAGCTGCTACTGGACGGGTATCGGATAATTTTGAGCCGTCGATTCTGCATTCACTGCGCATCTGCAATACGAGAGCCGTCTCCGGGGGAGGGGGGGGTAGAGCCCACGTTTTCTTTTTAATGTTAGTGTTGATGTGACGTACACAGAAGCAGTGGACTCAACCGGGATATAGCTTCGTCATAGAAGCCAGCGATCCTTTGTAACGGTCCGACAATTTCGCTGGTTTTACAACTCACCAATTCATGCGTTTCAGCTGCCCAGAAGCCATTCCCAGTTGATGTAGGCCTCCTGTGCAACCAGCGCTAATATAAATACAATGAGACGACCTTCCACATCTTATGTGGCTGCAAAAGAAAAAAGTCACGTTCGTTCGTATCTTTTTAAAAGCGTGTCCAATGAGGCGACGGCAGTGCGAAACGCTCGTGTGGAGCTGGCAGGATTGTACCTTGAAAGCTTGTTCGCTTATTCGACCCATATTGCCTGCAATACGAAGCTGCCAACGACCACAGAAGACATATAAACGCACACTCAAGAAAATAATCCAAGACCACACGCTCATTGAGTACCAGCGTATTGTCATTGACCAGTCAGCCCAGCCAGTAAAGCGCTAGAATGAGCGCATGGATAGCCTAGAATCGAAAATAGAAGGCAAAAAATCGAGTGGAAGCGTCTTATCAAGATTCAGAACCTCTCATTCAATTTGGCACGATCGCAGGCTATGGAAACAATATTGCTTAAAGCACGTTTCGTCCAAGCCTGCCTTGCTTCAGCGGTACAAAGCGTTTGCCAGCCAAGCAGGTTTTGCTATACCGATTATTCGCCGACCATCGCTTTGTCCGAATTATAGTTGTGTGTAGACAGCACTCCAGAGTACTCGCCAACTGAAATATAACCACCTGCATGAACTCCGTATCCAAACTGAGTATAAACCAGCGCCCCCCCCCGAGAGCTAAAAACACTATTTTAGCATCGTCCTTTGCGAGCACAGTTTTCGGATGTGCAATAAATCCCTGCGTCTGCGATGCTACATCAATCTCGCTCGCAGTAACATGGGCAGTCGAATGGGTCAAAACTATTTCCGTATTCTGGAAAAACAATGTTTTCAGGACCCTCAGAAACTAAATTTTTCCGAGATCCGTCTGAATCTTGTTCAACGTCATAGTTACGGATGTTAAAGGTCAATTTCATCATTTATATTCTTGGACGTATCCTCTATTCCTTCATACTGAAAGACGTTTTCTACTGCTTGCTCCTCAATGTCTTTTATTACAAATTGCTCGGTATCCTCTAATTAAATGCTGTTTCCGGGTATATCTTGCGCTGTTTTTGCTCGCTCCGTCAGATCTATTGGATTGCCATTCTTCCCAGCTCTTGCGACAGCTGCTGGAATGATACCAGACTATATTGATTGCCAACCAATTATTTGCATAGGTTAGACGTCATCTCGCCATAAGTTGGCTGGTTGTATGTCTCACCGAAAGCGTCCCAGTGCGCTTTATCAATCGACTTCAAATAATCAGCTGCTACTGGACGGGTATCGGATAATTTTGAGCCGTCGATTCTGCATTCACTGCGCATCTGCAATACGAGAGCCTTCTCCGGTGGAGGGGGGGGGGTAGAGCCCACGTTTTCTTTTTAATGTTAGTGTTGATGTGACGTACACAGAAGCAGTGGACTCAACCGGGATATAGCTCCGTCATAGAGCCAGCGATCCTTTGTAACGGTCCGACAATATCGCTGGTTTTACAACTCACCAATCCATGCGTTTCAGCTGCCCAGAAGCCATTCCCAGTTGATGTAGGCCTCCTGTGCGACCAACGCTAATATAAATACAATGAGACGACCTTCCACATCTTATGTGGCTGCAAAAAAAAAAAGTCACGTTCGTTCGTATCTTTTTAAAAGCGTGTCCAATGAGGCGACGGCAGTGCGAAACGCTCGTGTGGAGCTGGCAGGATTGTACCTTGAAAGCTTGTTCGCTTGGTCGACCCATCTTGCCTGCAATACGAAGCTGCCAACGACCACAGAAGACATATAAACGCACACTCAAGAAAATAATCCAAGACCACACGCTCATTGAGTACCAGCGTATTGTCATTGACCAGTCAGCCTAGCCAGTAAAGCGCTAGAATGAGCGCATGGATAGCCTAGAATCGAAAATAGAAGGCAAAAAATCGAGTGGAAGCGTCTTATCAAGATTCAGAACCTCTCATTCAATTTGGCACGATCGCGGGCTATGGAAGCAATATTGCTTAAAGCACGTTTCGTCAAAGCCCTTGCTTCAGCGGTACAAAGCGTTTGCCCGCCAAGCAGGTTTTGCTATACGGATTATTCGCCGACCATCGCTTTGTCCGAATTATAGTTGTGTGTAGACAGCACTCCAGAGTACTCGCCAACTGAAATATAACCACCTGCATGAACTCCGTATCCAAACTGAGTATAAACCAGCGCCCCCCCCCGAGAGCTAAAAACACTATCTTAGCATCGTCCTTTGCGAGCACAGTTTTCGGATGTGCAATAAATCCCTGCGTCTGCGATGCTACATCAATCTCGCTCGCAGTAACATGGGCAATCGAATGGGTCAAAACTATTTCCGTATTCTGGAAAAACAATGTTTTCAGGACCCTCAGAAACTAAATTTTTCCGAGATCCGTCTGAATCTTGTTCAACGTCATAGTTACGGATGTTAAAGGTCAATTTCATCATTTATATTCTTGGACGTATCCTCTATTCCTTCATACTGAAAGACGTTTTCTACTGCTTGCTCCTCAATGTCTTTTATTACAAATTCCTCGGTATCCTCTAATTAAATGCTGTTTCCGGGTATATCTTGCGCTGTTTTTGCTCGCTCCGTCAGATCTATTGGATTGCCATTCTTTCCAGCTCTTGCGACAGCTGCTGGAATGATACCAGACTATATTGATTGCCAACCAATTATTTGCATAGGTTAGACGTCATCTCGCCATAAGTTGGGTGGTTGTATGTCTCACCGAAAGCGTCCCAGTGCGCTTTGTCAATCGACTTCAAATAATCAGCTGCTACTGGACGGGTATCGGATAATTTTGAGCCGTCGATTCTGCATTCACTGCGCATCTGCAATACGAGAGCCGTCTCCGGGGGAGGGGGGGGGGGTAGAGCCCACGTTTTCTTTTTAATGTTAGTGGTGATGTGACGTACACAGAAGCAGTGGACTCAACCGGGATATAGCTTCGTCATAGAAGCCAGCGATCCTTTGTAACGGTCCGACAATTTCGCTGGTTTTACAACTCACCAATTCATGCGTTTCAGCTGCCCAGAAGCCATTCCCAGTTGATGTAGGCCTCCTGTGCAACCAGCGCTAATATAAATACAATGAGACGACCTTCCACATCTTATGTGGCTGCAAAAGAAAAAAGTCACGTTCGTTCGTATCTTTTTAAAAGCGTGTCCAATGAGGCGACGGCAGTGCGAAACGCTCGTGTGGAGCTGGCAGGATTGTACCTTGAAAGCTTGTTCGCTTATTCGACCCATATTGCCTGCAATACGAAGCTGCCAACGACCACAGAAGACATATAAACGCACACTCAAGAAAATAATCCAAGACCACACGCTCATTGAGTACCAGCGTATTGTCATTGACCAGTCAGCCCAGCCAGTAAAGCGCTAGAATGAGCGCATGGATAGCCTAGAATCGAAAATAGAAGGCAAAAAATCGAGTGGAAGCGTCTAATCAAGATTCAGAACCTCTCATTCAATTTGGCACGATCGCGGGCTATGGAAGCAATATTGCTTAAAGCACGTTTCGTCCAAGCCTGCCTTGCTTCAGCGGTACAAAGGGTTTGCCCGCCAAGCAGGTTATGCTATACCGAATATTCGCCGACCATCGCTTTGTCCGAATTATAGTTGTGTGTAGACAGCACTCCAGAGTACTCGCCAACTGAAATATAACCACCTGCATGAACTCCGTATCCAAACTTAGTATAAACCAGCGCCCCCCCCCGAGAGCTAAAAACACTAGCATCGTCCTTTGCGAGCACAGTTTTCGGATGTGCAATAAATCCCTGCGTCTGCGATGCTACATCAATCTCGCTCGCAGTAACATGGGCAGTCGAATGAATCAAAACTATTTCCGTATTCTGGAAAAACAATGTTTTCAGGACCCTCAGAAACTAAATTTTTCAGAGATCCGTCTGAATCTTGTTCAACGTCATAGTTACGGATGTTAAAGGTCAATTTCATCATTTATATTCTTGGACGTATCCTCTATTCCTTCATACTGAAAGACGTTTTCTACTGGTTGCTCCTCAATGTCTTTTATTACAAATTCCTCGGTATCCTCTAATTAAATGCTGTTTCCAGGTATATCTTGCGCTGTTTTTTGCTCGCTCCGTCAGATCTATTGGATTGCCATTCTTCCCAACTCTTGCAACAGCTGCTGGAATGATACCAGACTATATTGATTGCCAACCAATTATTTGCATAGGTTAGACGTCATCTCGCCATAAGTTGGCTGGTTGTATGTCTCACCGAAAGCGTCCCAGTGCGCTTTGTCAATCGACTTCAAATAATCAGCTGCTACTGGACGGGTATCGGATAATTTTGAGCCGTCGATTCTGCATTCACTGCGCATCTGCAATACGAGAGCCTTCTCCGGTGGAGGGGGGGGGGTAGAGCCCACGTTTTCTTTTTAATGTTAGTGTTGATGTGACGTACACAGAAGCAGTGGACTCAACCGGGATATAGCTTCGTCATAGAAGCCAGCGATCCTTTTTAACGGTCCGACAATATCGCTGGTTTTACAACTCACCAATCCATGCGTTTCAGCTGCCCAGAAGCCATTCCCAGTTAATGTAGGCCTCCTGTGCGACCAACGCTAATATAAATACAATGAGACGACCTTCCACATCTTATGTGGCTGCAAAAGAAAAAAGTCACGTTCGTTCGTATCTTCTTTTAAAAGCGTGTCCAATGAGGCGACGGCAGTGCGAAACGCTCGTGTGGAGCTGGCAGGATTGTACCTTGAAAGCTTGTTCGCTTATTCGACCCATATTGCCTGCAATACGAAGCTGCCAACGACCACAGAAGACATATAAACGCACACTCAAGAAAATAATCCAAGACCACACGCTCATTGAGTACCAGCGTATTGTCATTGACCAGTCAGCCCAGCCAGTAAAGCGCTAGAATGAGCGCATGGATAGCCTAGAATCGAAAATAGAAGGCAAAAAATCGAGTGGAAGCGTCTAATCAAGATTCAGAACCTCTCATTCAATTTAGCACGATCGCGGGCTATGGAAGCAATATTGCCTTAAGCACGTTTCGGCCAAGCCTGCCTTGCTTCAGCGGTACAAAGAGCTTGCCCGCCAAGCAGGTTTTGCTATACGGATTATTCGCCGACCATCGCTTTGTCCGAATTATAGTTGTGTGTAGACAGCACTCCAGTGTACTCGCCAACTGAAATATAACCACCTGCATGAACTCCGTATCCAAACTGAGTATGAACCAGCCCCCCCCCGAGAGCTAAAAACACTATCTTAGCATCGTCCTTTGCGAGCACAGTTTTCGGATGTGCAATAAATCCCTGCGTCTGCGATGCTACATCAATCTCGCTCGCAGTAACATGGGCAGTCGAATGGGTCAAAACTATTTCCGTATTCTGGAAAAACAATGTTTTCAGGACCCTCAGAAACTAAATTTTTCCGAGTTTCGTCTGAATCTTGTTCAACGTCATAGTTACGGATGTTAAAGGTCAATTTCATCATTTATATTCTTGGACGTATCCTCTATTCCTTCATACTGAAAGACGTTTTCTACTGCTTGCTCCTCAATGTCTTTTATTACAAATTGCTCGGTATCCTCTAATTAAATGCTGTTTCCGGGTATATCTTGCGCTGTTTTTGCTCGCTCCGTCAGATCTATTGGATTGCCATTCTTCCCAGCTCTTGCGACAGCTGCTGGAATGATACCAGACTATATTGATTGCCACCCAATTATTTGCATAGGTTAGACGTCATCTCGCCATAAGTTGGCTGGTTGTATGTCTCACCGAAAGCGTCCCAGTGCGCTTTGTCAATCGACTTCAAATAATCAGCTGCTACTGGACGGGTATCGGATAATTTTGAGCCGTCGATTCTGCATTCACTGCGCATCTGCAATACGAGAGCCTCTCCGGTGGAGGGGGGGGGTAGAGCCCACGTTTTCTTTTTAATGTTAGTGTTGATGTGACGTACACAGAAGCAGTGGACTCAACCGGGATATAGCTCCGTCATAGAGCCAGCGATCCTTTTTAACGGTCCGACAATATCGCTGGTTTTACAACTCACCAATCCATGCGTTTCAGCTGCCCAGAAGCCATTCCCAGTTAATGTAGGCCTCCTGTGCAACCAGCGCTAATATAAATACAATGAGACGACCTTCCACATCTTATGTGGCTGCAAAAGAAAAAAGTCACGTTCGTTCGTATCTTTTTTTTAAAAGCGTGTCCAATGAGGCGACGGCAGTGCGAAACGCTCGTGTGGAGCTGGCAGGATTGTACCTTGAAAGCTTGTTCGCTTGGTCGACCCATCTTGCCTGCAATACGAAGCTGCCAACGACCACAGAAGACATATAAACGCACACTCAAGAAAATAAGACAAGACCACACGCTCATTGAGTACCAGCGTATTGTCATTGACCAGTCAGCCCAGCCAGTAAAGCGCTAGAATGAGCGCATGGATAGCCTAGAATCGAAAATAGAAGGCAAAAAATCGAGTGGAAGCGTCTTATCAAGATTCAGAACCTCTCATTCAATTTGGCACGATCGCGGGCTATGGAAGCAATATTGCTTAAATCACGTTTCGTCCAAGCCTGCCTTGCTTCAGCGGTACAAAGGGTTTGCCCGCCAAGCAGGTTATGCTATACCGAATATTCGCCGACCATCGCTTTGTCCGAATTATAGTTGTGTGTAGACAGCACTCCAGAGTACTCGCCAACTGAAATATAACCACCTGCATGAACTCCGTATCCAAACTTAGTATAAACCAGCGCCCCCCCCCGAGAGCTAAAAACACTAGCATCGTCCTTTGCGAGCACAGTTTTCGGATGTGCAATAAATCCCTGCGTCTGCGATGCTACATCAATCTCGCTCGCAGTAACATGGGCAGTCGAATGAATCAAAACTATTTCCGTATTCTGGAAAAACAATGTTTTCAGGACCCTCAGAAACTAAATTTTTCAGAGATCCGTCTGAATCTTGTTCAACGTCATAGTTACGGATGTTAAAGGTCAATTTCATCATTTATATTCTTGGACGTATCCTCTATTCCTTCATACTGAAAGACGTTTTCTACTGCTTGCTCCTCAATGTCTTTTATTACAAATTGCTCGGTATCCTCTAATTAAATGCTGTTTCCGGGTATATCTTGCGCTGTTTTTGGTCGCTCCGTCAGATCTATTGGATTGCCATTCTTTCCAGCTCTTGCGACAGCTGCTGGAATGATACCAGACTATATTGATTGCCAACCAATTATTTGCATAGGTTAGACGTCATCTCGCCATAAGTTGGGTGGTTGTATGTCTCACCGAAAGCGTCCCAGTGCGCTTTGTCAATCGACTTCAAATAATCAGCTGCTACTGGACGGGTATCGGATAATTTTGAGCCGTCGATTCTGCATTCACTGCGCATCTGCAATACGAGAGCCTTCTCCGGTGGAGGGGGGGGGTAGAGCCCACGTTTTCTTTTTAATGTTAGTGTTGATGTGACGTACACAGAAGCAGTGGACTCAACCGGGATATAGCTTCGTCATAGAAGCCAGCGATCCTTTGTAACGGTTCGACAATATCGCTGGTTTTACAACTCACCAATCCATGCGTTTCAGCTGCCCAGAAGCCATTCCCAGTTGATGTAGGCCTCCTGTGCAACCAGCGCTAATATAAATACAATGAGACGACCTTCCACATCTTATGTGGCTGCAAAAGAAAAAAGTCACGTTCGTTCGTATCTTTTTTAAAAGCGTGTCCAATGAGGCGACGGCAGTGCGAAACGCTCGTGTGGAGCTGGCAGGATTGTACCTTGAAAGCTTGTTCGCTTATTCGACCCATATTGCCTGCAATACGAAGCTGCCAACGACCACAGAAGACATATAAACGCACACTCAAGAAAATAATCCAAGACCACACGCTCATTGAGTACCAGCGTATTGTCATTGACCAGTCAGCCCAGCCAGTAAAGCGCTAGAATGAGCGCATGGATAGCCTAGAATCGAAAATAGAAGGCAAAAAATCGAGTGGAAGCGTCTTATCAAGATTCAGAACCTCTCATTCAATTTAGCACGATCGCGGGCTATGGAAGCAATATTGCCTTAAGCACGTTTCGGCCAAGCCTGCCTTGCTTCAGCGGTACAAAGGGTTTGCCCGCCAAGCAGGTTTTGCTATACCGAATATTCGCCGACCATCGCTTTGTCCGAATTATAGTTGTGTGTAGACAGCACTCCAGAGTACTCGCCAACTGAAATATAACCACCTGCATGAACTCCGTATCCAAACTTAGTATAAACCAGCGCCCCCCCCCGAGAGCTAAAAACACTAGCATCGTCCTTTGCGAGCACAGTTTTCGGATGTGCAATAAATCCCTGCGTCTGCGATGCTACATCAATCTCGCTCGCAGTAACATGGGCAGTCGAATGAATCAAAACTATTTCCGTATTCTGGAAAAACAATGTTTTCAGGACCCTCAGAAACTAAATTTTTCAGAGATCCGTCTGAATCTTGTTCAACGTCATAGTTACGGATGTTAAAGGTCAATTTCATCATTTATATTCTTGGACGTATCCTCTATTCCTTCATACTGAAAGACGTTTTCTACTGCTTGCTCCTCAATGTCTTTTATTACAAATTGCTCGGTATCCTCTAATTAAATGCTGTTTCCGGGTATATCTTGCGCTGTTTTTGGTCCGCTCCGTCAGATCTATTGGATTCCCATTCTTCCCAGCTCTTGCGACAGCTGCTGGAATGATACCAGCCTATATTGATTCCCAACCAATTATTTGCATAGTTTAGACGTCATCTCGCCATAAGTTGGCGGGTTGTATGTCTCACCGAAAGCGTCCCAGTGCGCTTTGTCAATCGACTTCAAATAATCAGCTGCTACTGGACGGGTATCGGATAATTTTGAGCCGTCGATTCTGCATTCACTGCGCATCTGCAATACGAGAGCCGTCTCTGGGGGGGGGGGGGGGGGTAGAGCCCACGTTTTCTTTTTAATGTTAGTGTTGATGTGACGTACACAGAAGCAGTGGACTCAACCGGGATATAGCTCCGTCATAGAGCCAGCGATCCTTTTTAACGGTCCGACAATATCGCTGGTTTTACAACTCACCAATCCATGCGTTTCAGCTGCCCAGAAGCCATTCCCAGTTGATGTAGGCCTCCTGTGCAACCAGCGCTGATATAAATACAATGAGACGACCTTCCACATCTTATGTGGCTGCAAAAGAAAAAAGTCACGTTCGTTCGTATCTTTTTTAAAAGCGTGTCCAATGAGGCGACGGCAGTGCGAAACGCTCGTGTGGAGCTGGACGAGATTGTAACTTGGAAGAGCTGTTTCGTATATTCGACCCATATGGCTCGACCATAGCAAGGCTGCCAAGCAACCACGAGAAGAACATATAAAACGCCACCCTCCAAGAAAAATATTCCAAGAACCACCACGCTCCTTGAAGTACCAGCCAGTGTTTCTTTCATCGACCAGTCAGCCCAGCCAGTAAAGCGCTAGAATGAGCGCATGGATAGCCTAGAATCGAAAATAGAAGGCAAAAAATCGAGTGGAAGCGTCTAATCAAGATTCAGAACCTCTCATTCAATTTAGCACGATCGCGGGCTATGGAAGCAATATTGCCTTAAGCACGTTTCGGCCAAGCCTGCCTTGCTTCAGCGGTACAAAGAGCTTGCCCGCCAAGCAGGTTTTGCTATACGGATTATTCGCCGACCATCGCTTTGTCCGAATTATAGTTGTGTGTAGACAGCACTCCAGTGTACTCGCAAACTGAAATATAACCACCTGCATGAACTCCGTATCCAAACTGAGTATGAACCAGCCTCCCCCCCGAGAGCTAAAAACACTATCTTAGCATCGTCCTTTGCGAGCACAGTTTTCGGATGTGCAATAAATCCGTGCGTCTGCGATGCTACATCAATCTCGCTCGCAGTAGCATGGGCAGTCGAATGGGTCAAAACTATTTCCGTATTCTGGAAAAACAATGTTTTCAGGACCCTCAGAAACTAAATTTTTCCGAGATCCGTCTGAATCTTGTTCAACGTCATAGTTACGGATGTTAAAGGTCAATTTCATCATTTATATTCTTGGACGTATCCTCTATTCCTTCATACTGAAAGACGTTTTCTACTGCTTGCTCCTCAATGTCTTTTAATAAATTGCTCGGTATCCTCTAATTAAATGCTGTTTCCGGGTATATCTTGCGCTGTTTTTGCTCGCTCCGTCAGATCTATTGGATTGCCATTCTTTCCAGCTCTTGCGACAGCTGCTGGAATGATACCAGACTATATTGATTGCCAACCAATTATTTGCATAGGTTAGACGTCATCTCGCCATAAGTTGGCTGGTTGTATGTCTCACCGAAAGCGTCCCAGTGCGCTTTGTCAATCGACTTCAAATAATCAGCTGCTACTGGACGGGTATCGGATAATTTTGAGCCGTCGATTCTGCATTCACTGCGCATCTGCAATACGAGAGCCGTCTCCGGGGGAGGGGGGGGGGGTAGAGCCCACGTTTTCTTTTTAATGTTAGTGTTGATGTGACGTACACAGAAGCAGTGGACTCAAGCGGGATATAGCTCCGTCATAGAGCCAGCGATCCTTTGTAACGGTCCGACAATATCGCTGGTTTTACAACTCACCAATCCATGCGTTTCAGCTGCCCAGAAGCCATTCCCAGTTGATGTAGGCCTCCTGTGCAACCAGCGCTAATATAAATACAATGAGCCGACCTTCCACATCTTATGTGGCTGCAAAAGAAAAAAGTCACGTTCGTTCGTATCTTTTTTTTAAAAGCGTGTCCAATGAGGCGACGGCAGTGCGAAACGCTCGTGTGGAGCTGGCAGGATTGTACCTTGAAAGCTTGTTCGCTTATTCGACCCATATTGCCTGCAATACGAAGCTGCCAACGACCACAGAAGACATATAAACGCACACTCAAGAAAATAATCCAAGACCACACGCTCATTGAGTACCAGCGTATTGTCATTGACCAGTCAGCCCAGCCAGTAAAGCGCTAGAATGAGCGCATGGATAGCCTAGAATCGAAAATAGAAGGCAAAAAATCGAGTGGAAGCGTCTAATCAAGATTCAGAACCTCTCATTCAATTTGGCACGATCGCGGGCTATGGAAACAATATTGCTTAAAGCACGTTTCGTCCAAGCCTGCCTTGCTTCAGCGGTACAAAGCGTTTGCCAGCCAAGCAGGTTTTGCTATACCGATTATTCGCCGACCATCGCTTTGTCCGAATTATAGCCGTGTGTAGACAGCACTCCAGTGTACTCGCCAATAACACTTCCAACTGAAATATAACCACCTGCATGAACTCCGTATCCAAACCGAGTATGAACCAGCTCCACCCCCTCCCCCCCGAGAGCTAAAAACACTATTTTAGCATCGTCCTTTGCGAGCACAGTTTTTGGATGTGCAATAAATCCCTGCGTCTGCGATGCTACATCAATCTCGCTCGCAGTAACATGGGCAGTCGAATGGGTCAAAAATATTTCCGTATTCTGGAAAAACAATGTTTTCAGGACCCTCAGAAACTAAATTTTTCCGAGATCCGTCTGAATCTTGTTCAACGTCATAGTTACGGATGTTAAAGGTCAATTTCATCATTTATATTCTTGGACGTATCCTCTATTCCTTCATACTGAAAGACGTTTTCTACTGCTCGCTCCTCAATGTCTTTTATTACAAATTGCTCGGTATCCTCTAATTAAATGCTGTTTCCGGGTATATCTTGCGCTGTTTTTGCTCGCTCCGTCAGATCTATTGGATTGCCATTCTTTCCAGCTCTTGCGACAGCTGCTGGAATGATACCAGACTATATTGATTGCCAACCAATTATTTGCATAGGTTAGACGTCATCTCGCCATAAGTTGGCTGGTTGTATGTCTCACCGAAAGCGTCCCAGTGCGCTTTGTCAATCGACTTCAAATAATCAGCTGCTACTGGACGGGTATCGGATAATTTTGAGCCGTCGATTCTGCATTCACTGCGCATCTGCAATACGAGAGCCTTCTCCGGTGGAGGGGGGGGGGGGTAGAGCCCACGTTTTCTTTTTAATGTTAGTGTTGATGTGACGTACACAGAAGCAGTGGACTCAACCGGGATATAGCTCCGTCATAGAGCCAGCGATCCTTTTTAACGGTCCGACAATATCGCTGGTTTTACAACTCACCAATCCATGCGTTTCAGCTGCCCAGAAGCCATTCCCAGTTGATGTAGGCCTCCTGTGCAACCAGCGCTAATATAAATACAATGAGACGACCTTCCACATCTTATGTGGCTGCAAAAGAAAAAAGTCACGTTCGCTCGTATCTTCTTTTAAAAGCGTGTCCAATGAGGCGACGGCAGTGCGAAACGCTCGTGTGGAGCTGGCAGGATTGTACCTTGAAAGTTGGTCGACCCATCTTGCCTGCAATACGAAGCTGCCAACGACCACAGAAGACATATAAACGCACACTGAAGAAAATAATCCAAGACCACACGCTCATTGAGTACCAGCGTATTGTCATTGACCAGTCAGCCCAGCCAGTAAAGCGCTTGAAGGAGCCCATGGATAGCCTAGAATCGAAAATAGAAGTCTTATGTCGAGTGGAAGCGTCTAATCAAGATTCAGAACCTCTGTGG